>NC_049230.1:7637011-7965088 GCF_011100685.1 Canis lupus familiaris
CGCCAGGGTCAAGGGCTCAAGCATAGCACCTCCTGTCCATGGGAAAGTGCAGGCTACTACTCCCTAGTACCTGAGCAAAAGAGCCTGGTTGCCCTTGGGAGGGACTTTTCTGTTGATAAGGACCTTCTTGTGACACCAAGACCTGGCCAAGAGAATCCAGAAGTCCCCGGTGCGCTCCATTCAGGAAGAGGGTGACCTGGCGCCTCCAGCCTCTGACCCCAGTCTGACATGTGCATCCCTGCACCCGCCCGACTTGCTCACTGGCTGTCTCATCTGCCCCCCAGGTACATGATCACCAGCCTGGACCGCACCCATGCAGGCTTCTACCGCTGCATCGTGCGTAACCGGATGGGCGCTCTGCTGCAGCGGCAAACCGAGGTCCAGGTGGCCTGTGAGTACGACGGGTGACTTGGGGGCAGGGAGGGGTGTGAAGCGGGAGAGGATCTGCAGGGTCCTCACCCACCACCATGCTCTGGGCAGAGCCAAATCCCAGCTGTAGCCTTCTCTGCTCATTGGGTGCCTCTCTGGGGAGTGTCCTCGTTTTATGGTTGACAGGTGCTCTCGGGGCTACAACGCTGATAAGGGACACAGACATCTATCTGTCGGCTCAGCGTTCAACCCTCTTTTCATGGGACCAGCTGCTTCTCTTTTTAAAGGGGGCCCTCATCACTTGGTTCAAGGGCCTCCTCTGGGGTTGGCTGGGCCTCACACTTGCCGTTTTCACGATGGCCTCCCTGAACCTCTCCAGCTATGACACTCTTCTCTGCCGACTTCCTGGTACCCTCCATGACCTTGACCTTCCTATCCCCCAGCTCGTTTAGCCCAGGAGCACCAACAGCAACTGGGTCCCATGATCCTCGGGGTCATTGGGAGATGCCTCGTGCTGGCCCCATGACCCTTAGAAGGTGGGGGGCAGACTGAAAAATCCAGGTTCCTGGAGGAGCCAGGTGAGCCTACAGTAAAGTAGTAGGCCCCTGCAAGTCTCCGGAAGGACTTTCTCAAATGGAAGAAGGGAAGGCAGCTTTAGGAGATCCCAAGTGTGTCTCAGGGACCAGGGCCCCAGAGCACCAATCAACACCCTGCCCCTGAGGCTCAGCATCCCCCTCCCAGGCCTGCTCCCCATCCTAAAATAGCTGCTGTGTGTTAGAAATGAGTCTCATTATGGGCTATTTCATTCTGGGTTCTTCCAGGGGCAGAGGTCCAAGGTTGCACAGTGGGACATGGGAGTGTGGAAAGCTTTAGTGAGCCTTGAAATTTAAAAAAAAAAAAAAAAAAAAAAAAGAACACCTTCTCATCTAAAGCCTACAGGGGCTCGCCTCTGAATTAGCTCAGGAGAGAGCTTGCTACTTGAACAGAAGTAGGGGAGAGACATCTAAAAGGAAACCTCAAGCGAGGCAAAGAGTGTTGATAATAATTATGGAAAACAACCGTAATCAAAAGTGGAGGACGGATTGTCTCCATAAATCAGCACTAAAGGCAACTCAGCTCACTCAGAGGAGCGGAAAAGCCCTGAATTAAAATGATGGATCAGGGCACTGTCAGCGGCTGGAGAGCTCCCGGGGAGCTTCATTTAGCCAGTGCCCAGCGCCCCGCAGGGCAGGGGCAGAGCCATCAGCCAGCCTCCAGAGAGACGGCGCGTGCATGCGTATGCCCGGGTGCGTGCAAGTGTGTGTGCATGAGTGTGGGTTCACGCACGTGTGTGCAAACGGGTGGGTGCACATCAGTCTGCTGCTTTGTCCCATGCGTTTGGGAGAGAACATGTGTGTGCACATGTGTGCATAGACATGCATCCATATACGCGTGTGCACATGTGCATGCAAATGTGCATGCTGAGGTTGGTCTGCCTCTTTGCTCACCTAGGTGCTGGTGATCACATAGGTGTGCATGTCTGTGTGCGAGTAGTTTGAAATGCCATCCAGGACACAATGTCCCCGATAGTATAGGCTCCTCCAGAGAATTCCTTGAGCTCATGTGCCTGCAAATAATACACCTCCAGTCAGTGAGAGTTACTGCTGCAATTAATATTCTGTAGTATCGTGTTAAGGAAAAAAGAAACAGGCCGCTGAATGGAATGGCTTCTGGCACACCCACCGTTCTGGCCAAACTCAGGGCCGTGAGCTGGCACTTGCACCTGTGCCCTGCATCAGCCCATCGTCGGCCCCTCAGCTGCCTCTCCCGGGGGCATCCGTGTGCTCTCAAAGCCACCATGTGTCACCCTGGGTTTCAGGGGCCCTCGGGACACGGTTACAACCATCGTCGCCACCAGGCTGCACGGGGCTACTGCTTAGCTGTGCCCATGTGGCTACAAGCCATCCCTGGAAGAGAGCAGGGGGTACCTGGAAGGGCCCGAGGGACTGGAACGGAGTGGGGAAACCCAGGTTCACCCCCTTCCTGACCACCAGCTGCAGCTCCTGGACCAAGCTCCACTCCTCAGATGCACCGAGCTGCCTTGTTCCATAGCATCATCAAGTGGAAGCCCCTATTTGCAGCCCTTTGCACCTAAAGCCAGAGGAGTTAGGGGAGCCCTGGGAACTCCACCCGGCCGTTGAGGAAAACACTCATCCCAACAATTTAATGAAGATTTCACCCAACCCTAGTGGCCTGGGATGGAGAAAGGAAACTCACCTCCCTGTTCCTTCCCTTGCTGGCCATATTTGTCTCATCGGCGGTGGGGCAGGGGTGGTGGGGAGAGTCTCACTCTCTAGTTATGGATGTTGAAGAATTTGCTGTCCAACCTATTACCCATCCCCCAAAACTCCTTCCAGGATCCTTGGGTGTGGGGATAGGTGAGACCTGGCCAAACCACCCCCACCCACAACCTCGCTCTTTCCCATCTGTTGCTGTGCTGGGCGGTGCACACCATTCTCTCCTGTCCTTATCCTGCAAGGCTGGTGGGGACGGGGGCGAGGGTGGGGATGGGGTGTGAGGTGACTGCCTAAGCCACACAATGAGGAAGTACCAGAGCAGGGCTTGAACCCACCACAGCCCAGATTCCAAAACACCCCCACTCACTACACTGCCCTCTAAGGTCAGGACGAGGTGAATCGAAATGAGAAGGGGCTGGGGAGGCAGGGGGATCCCCTGCTGAGGTCAGCACTCACATGGAACTGGGGGGTGCCCTGCACTGTAATATCCATGTCCAGACAGCTCCGCAAATGGATGCTGCGTCCAGCTGGGATGAACGTCATCTCACACCACGGGGTGCGGGTCATGCCCTCTTCTTGGCCGTCAGCAGAAATGAGCAGATGAAAATGCTCACAGGCAGCTCCTGGGTTCTCTGGAGCCTAAAACATGCCCATGCCAAGGGGAGGGGGGCCGGAAAGTGTGGTGTCCAGCCCCAGCCTGGGCACTGAATAGCTTGGGACCCTGGGAGCCTGGTGTGTGTGTGTGTGTGTGTGTGTGTGTGTGTGTGTGTGTGTGCAGAGGGCAGGACAGAGGGAGAAGCATGGCCTCTGTCCCCCTGGAAAGGGGAGCATGTGCCCCAGGACGCTTGGAAGAGACAGAGATCTGAGCCCACATGCCTCAGCAGATGCTAAAGGAGATAACAGCCAAGCTTCCAGAAGGATCCCTGCTCCCTCTTAATGTGTGTGTGCGCTTCCTCCATGGGTCTGAGAGGCAGGAAGGCGTGTGGTATGAGCCACATCTCGAGATGGGGAAACTGAGGCTTGGAGAAGGCAGAGGGCAGCCCGAGGTGCACCACCAGCACTTCTGCCCCCAGCCCTCTCCTGCCCCGCGGGTATACCCCTGACCCGTCCCCCGGTCCCCCTCTCCCTAGCTGTGTGACCTCTGTGCTTTTGCTGCCTCTTCCGTGCGTGTGCAAATGAATGCTAACAGGAGTGCCTACCTGGCCGGGCTGTCCCAGGAACCCAGATCATAAAGGGGCGCGGGCTTTCTTCGATCCGTGAGGCCCAGCAGGGAAGGCGCCCTGGGATGCACGGTCACCACCTCGCGGGCACGCTCCTGCCCCCCTGCCTGCGCCCCAGGGCCCGGCTAGGGTAAGGCAGGTGAGGCACGGACGATGCAGAAGCGAAGGAGGTGCTCCCCCGGGTCCTCCCCCTGCACTCGCGGGACGGTAACGGTGCCTCCTTACACCGTCCGCCCTGCACCCTCCGGCTCCCCCAGCAGGGTGCCCCGCAGACCTCCTGCATCTGTCCGCCTATCTGTCCGCCTATCTATCCAGCCGGTCTCCTACGCAGTCACCCAGCGGCCCACGGGTCTAAGGCTGGGTGGGCCGGGGCCGCTTCTCCCCAGACCCCTCCGTGTGTCTCTGGCGGGTTTCTGCCCCCTGGGGGGGGGGGCTGAAGGCTTTGGTGCTGGGGCTCCGGGCAGCCCGGGCCTGCGGATGCTGCTCTTCCAGGCGCCTCCTGGGGCCAGGCCAGGCAGGACCCACCTCTGGCTCCCACCCCCGCCCCCTCTTCCCAAAGAGGGACTATGAATTGGGTTCTAACGAGAAATTAATAAGGCAGCTGTGCTAACAACTAATGATAATGGCAAAGTCGTTACAAAAAGATTCTTTACATGTTTTTAATTACAGCAATTACAGGGAAGTCAATAAAACATCCACCCCCTCCCCAGCTCCCTTTCGGCCGCACTCCCCGCCCCCCCCCCCACCATCACCACCCAGTCTCTTCTTTGTTTTCTTAAAGTTGCCATAAATTTCTGGCTTGTGGCAAGCTGGCTGAACGGCCGAGGGGGATCGGAGAGCCTCCCTGGGTCAAGGAGCCTTCTTGGCTTCCACATCCACATCCACATCCTGTGGGCACCTCTGTGTTCCCCTCACCTGGGCAACGTCCCCGACCACCACCACCACCGGAAGCCTGGCCTGCAGCCGCCTGTACAAGATGCGACATGCGGGCATCAAGCCTGTTGTCAAGGTTGATGCCCAGAATGCCGCCAACAGGCTGGCCCGTTTTTCTTGATTCTTAACCTGAGTGTAAGTGAGCATTGAATGTGGGATATATAGGGGCCGTGCTGCAGTTGTAGAGAACATTATTGTGTCTTCCGGAGCCCCAATTCCACCTGAATATGTAATTCGCTTGTGCAGCAGCTGTTGCTGTGCACCCATGGCATGTCGAGCTCTGTTGCAGGCAGTGAGGACACAGGTGACAAAACCGGGACACACGTTCCTGCCCTCCGGAGAGTAGTAGGGTGCCATAAAAGTTAAAAGGTGAATATACGATAGGATATAGAACATAGAAGGCCTATGGGGAACAATACGTGTTATAAGGACAAATGAAGCCAAGTAAGAGGAATGGAGGCTGGGGCAGGGGTCCTATTTGATATAGTGGCTGAGAGAGGCCATCTGGGGGAGGTGACATTAAGCAGCAACTCAAAGGAAGCAAGAGAGTGAGTCACACAGACGGATAAGATCCTTCCAGCCAGGGAACAGCAAGTGCAAAGGCCCTGTGGTAGGTTTGGGTGTCTGAGGCCAGGGTAGCTGAAGCAAAGGGAACAAAGGAGAGAGAGTGGAAGGAGATGCGGCACTGGGGACAGATGGTGGCGCTGGAGAAATGGGCAGCACTTTTGATGCTACAGTGCCGTGGAAATACGCGTGGTTGGGGGACCAGACATGATCTGGTCGGAGGGAGAAGCACTGTTTCCCTAATAAACAAAAATATATAGACATAACCATGACATATATCTCATGTCCACCAGATTGGCAAAAAGCAGAGTCTAGCAAGACCCGAGAGTTGCCAGAAAGCCCCATCAGTGCTGGCGGGAGCGTGAAAAGTGCTAAATTGGTGCAGATTTGGAAACGCTTTGGCATTATCTGGTAAAATTAATGTGCCCTCGCCCTACAACCCTGCCATGCCGCCCTTCCGCTCACGCTCTAGAGAGTCTCCTAGCCGAGCGCCCCAGAGAACCCACGCGAGACTGTTCTTAGCAGGACGGCAAAACACTGAAAACAGACCCAACCTGCAGGCGCCCTGTGCTCCCTCGCCACGTGGACATGCACGCAGCCGTGACAATGACTCAACTACGTGTAAGCACATAGCTGGAGCTCCAAAAACTGTTTGCACAAAAAGAAGCAAATCACAGTAGGCGACGTGCAAGATAATTCTGGGTATAAAGGGCTTGGAACCAAAGCACATTAACCATAAATTGTTTAGGGGATGCGTGTCTATGTGGCAAACCTTAGGGAGGGGAAGCAGTGCGTGATTGCCACCGCATTCTGGGCGCCAGTGACCTCTGGAGAGGGAGGGGACGTGACGTGTGACGGGGGCGGGGGGGTGGCCACCGGGTGGGGAGGGGCGAGGTTTGTTAGTGTTCCCCTCCCTAAACTCAGTGGTGGGTGTGTATGTGAGTGTTTGTTCTAGTTTTCTGCAAAATATACATATAATTATATTCACTCTTTTGTATGCATGACATATTTCACGACAAAAAAAAAAAAAAGTCTTGGAAATAAATAAAAGCAACGAATGTATTCCGAAGTGGGCTGCGTACTTCACAAGACCTTTTAAGATGTAACAGAGACGTCAGGACTTGGAGGCCACTTCCAGCTGTGCCCCAGGCTTACACTCCTTTGGTCGTGGGGGATCCCGCCTGGAGAGGTGGATCGGCGCTGCGGGTGTAACATGGCGTGTTAACAAGCGTGTTCCTCGGGGAGCAAGTGCGAACTCCCTTGTCTGTGTCCGCCTTCGCGTGCGAGCTTCCTCCCAGGGGTTCCGGGGTCCCCAGGTGCTGCCAGCGGGTGGCCTCCCTCCTTCTACACTGGCCGCCTCTCTGGCACTGACCCGCATGAGCGGGGTGGGGGTGGGGGGGGTGGGGGGGACAGAGCCGGGCAGGGGTGGGGGGCTCCTCGGGCAGGTCCTGGAAGGCCACCTGACATGGAGCAGAGGAGAGGCTGGGAGGGTGCTGGGAGCCAGAGAGCCCGGGGGTGGGTTGGAAGTGTGAGGAGAGCATTAACAGCAGAACGTGCGCCGAGACCAGCCGTGCCCTTCCTTCTATCTGTCTCACCGTTCCTACGGGCACACCTGTGTGCACCTGTGGCCCCACGTGTGGTCCTCCATCTTTCCTCCCTCTGCCCTCTTCCCCATCCCTCCCTTCATTCCTCCCTCCCTCCCTCTTACCCATCCCTCCCCTCATCCCTCCCTCCGTCCTCCCCATGCCTCCCTTTTCTCCATCCTTCCCTTATCCCTCCCTCCCCTTCCCCATCCCTCCCTCCCTCCCTCTTCCCCATCCCTCCCTTCATTCCTCCCTCCCACCATCCCTCCCTCCATTCATCCATCTCCTCCTTCTTCCATTCCTCCCTCTTCATCCATCCCCCCATTTAGGCATTTCTTCCTCCATCTATCCATTCCTCTACTCATCCATCTATCCACTCATGCACTGAACAAACCCACTTCCCTGTCCTAGCCCTTCTGTCCTGTCTCTTGCCTTCACACGCTGTCTTCCCTCTGGACCATCAACCCCCTATACATACACACACATACACACTTAACTAACACCTACTCTTATTTATGTTTCTGCTTAGAAGAAGCCTCACCATCACCACCCCCAGTCTAAAGTAGGTCTCCTGCTGTTGCCTCTCACAGAAGAACCTCCTTCCTCCTTCCTAACGGTTGTCACATTTTGTCACTGAACATTTGTTTGTGGGTTGGTTTGCTTGTGCCTGTCTCCATGAGCAGACTCTAAGCCCCGCAAGGGTAGGGGCCAGGTCTTTCTTCATTACCTACCAAACCAGCCGTGCCCTTTCTTCTATCCCTCTCACCATAGCTACGTACATACCTGCATACAGGTGTACAGCCACTCATCCTCCTGCCTGCCTTTCCTTTATCCATTTCCTCCTCCCTCCATTCATCCATCTCTTCCTCCCCTCCTCCATCCCTCCATTCATCCATCTTGTCCTCTCCTCTCCATCCCTCCATTCATCCATCTCTTCCTCTGTTCTTCCATCCCTCCATTCATCCATCCCACAGCTGGGTCTCAGTAAGAGTCACTACATGAACACATTGGGTGAGTTTAGAGAGAACCTACTGTGTGCAGAGTACAGGGCCTGGTGCCTTCTAGGGATTTGCTAATGAGCACAACTACCTCTTGAAGCTTACAATATAGTAGGGAGAGATAAAGAACGAGCATGAAGCATGTTAATGCCAGGAATGAGTTATGAAAGGAGCAGAGAGGAAATGAGGGGGGGAGGGGGGACAGGTTTGAATGCTGGCCCTGCCCAACCCTGACTGCTTAACGTTGGATAAGCCACTCTATCTCCATGAGCTTTAATTTCCTCACTGACGAAATGGAGCTAATAAAACTAGAGAGGGGAGAAAGAAACACTATTACCATGAAATTGCTTTAAATTGTTCAAATATATCTTCAGAGTTCTGTGAAAAGTTTTTTAAATAGATAAAATTATTGTGAGAACTGAAATCAATGTGATTTATTGATGCAATTTTTTTATAGACGGAGCCAAGTAATGGAAATTAATAAACAACTGAAAATGTGTATTTATTAGAGTCGAGCTGGCTGTGATAGCATGAGGATTACATGTCTGTGAAGTCCACCTAGAAAGAAAGCTGACATAGGGTCTGTGCTCAGCAGTCTCTGTTCTTTAATTCTGTTTGGTGGCAATGGGCAATCTTTGTTGAAGATGTCAATGCTTAAAATAAGCTGTGAAAAATGCATACGATTCTAATGTTTTAATACTACAAACATTAGATATAATTTTTAACACTTTAATAGACTCTTTCGGTTTCTATGTCTGCATAACAGATTACCCCAAAGTATAGTGTACAGTAATCATTTATTATGCTCACCAAGCACGTGAGCCTTGGATCCAGACAGGGCATGGTAAGGATGGCTTGTCTCCTCTCCATATGATTGAGGTCTCTGCTGGAAAACTTAAAGGCTGGGGACTGAAATGATGTGAGGACTCACACACGGGTTCACCTGTCCAGTGTGGGTGCTGGCTGTCATCTGGGTACCTCAGTTTCTCCTTTCATGCGCCCTCCCCATGTCTCTGTGGGCCAGGTTGAGCTTCCTTACAACGTGGCAGCTGGATTCTGGACAGAGAAATGGATCCAGGTAGAAGCTACATCCTTTTGATGACCCAGCCTTGAAAGTTGTTTACTGTCACTTCCAGCACATTCATAAAAAGAACATGTTGAATGGGAGATAAATATTGATGCAGCCATCTTTGGAAAGATCCATCGTGACACACACATGTAGTGTCTTACATAATCCTGACTTTGGCCTATGAGGAAGGTGCTCTTCATAACTCTCTTTTACAGAAGAGGAAATTAAAGCTCAGCAAGGTCAAAATTTTTGCCCAAGGTCATGCCTAATAAGTAACAGAAGTAGGATTTGAACTCTAGTCTCAGTGTCTCCAAAGCCATTACCATTACACTTACTGCCTGCCAAATGTAGAACAAGGATGCCAATGGCACATTCTGTTTCTTGAGCTCCTTAGTTGGCTGGATCCCTCGGAGATGCTGTTGAATCATGGCGCCTTGGTGAAAAATCTGGTGGCATTCTAGGCAGGGGCCCCACACAAGGACAGGCCTGAGAGGAGAAGCAGGGTGTAGGTAATTCAACCAGGGCAGGAGGGCACATGATGTGGTGTGGGGTTAAGACGGGAAGGGTTGGTTGGAGTCGAGTCAGATTAGGGAGTGACCTTGAATCCAAGCAAGGCAATTTAAACTTTCCTGGGACAATGAGGAGATCCCAAAGTTTCTGAGCAAGTCAGTGATAATGGCCATAAAAATTAATTAGGAAGAATATGGGAGATGAATGGGTTAGTCGGGAAAGCCAATGGAAACCATGGTGGGGAGTGGTCAGCACAGCTGGAGTAACAGGGGTAACAGGGTTCGCTTGGTGGTGGGCCTACAGGAACTGGGGGGCTTGGTAAATGAGAGGGACATCCCAGAAGAAGAGTCAAAGGACTTTGTGGGGACAGGGAAGGGAAGCGAAGCACCACACAAGGCTCCAGGGATCTGAAACCAGTTGGTCCGGGCAGGTGCAGGTGGGAGCCCTTCATGGAATGAAGATAGCAAAAAGGAGTTAAGAAATATCAACATTTTCTGTTGGAAATTGAGTGTTGGGTGTTGGGAGCTCAGAAAAGAACCAGAGCAGATATGAGAGTCCTTGCAGAGGGACTGTAGTCAGAACCATTAGATTAGGCAAGGCCTCCACGGGGGCGGTGTGGCCAAGAAGAGAACTGAACCCAGGACTTTGGAAAACAGAAAGGATAGGCCCATGGTTCTCAAACATTGGTATGCGGCAGGATCCTAGAGAGAGCGATTCAAGAACTCAGAGACCCAGGTGCATCAAAGCAGGACCTTTCCATGACCTGGGGAGGCTGGAAGGCTGGGAACAAATCTATGGGTTTACCGAGTTCCCAGGGGATGCTAAGAGCCACTAACTTGAGTCCAGATGGTCGTTCTCAACCTTGGCTCGTGTTGAAACCACTGGAGCAGCTTTAGGAATACTCACATCTAAGTCCCTCCCACTCCTCTAGAGGGACATTAAAGACCCCTCAGGGAATTCTCAGAGTTAGCCAGCCTGGGGAACTCCCAGTTGGAAGAGGGAGAAAAGGCAGTGGTATTGAAGGGGTTGAGAAATAACAGCAAAAGCAGCAGGAGACCAGATGGCTTGCCATGTGGTCCCCCTGGGCTGGGGAGGGGACGGTAGGCAATGGGACATGCAGCTAAGTTCTCGGTGGTCAGAACCCGATTGCACATGGGAATTCTGATGGCCAGCTGACACCCCGTACCAGTGGCATCAGAAGTCTGCAAGTGAGTTCTTGAATTTAGCATCAGTACTCTTTTTTTTTTTTTTTTAACTTTATAGGTGATTCTAACTGTCACGTGGCCTAGTTGGAGACAGTGATGCTTATTGCACTTGCATATGGACACACTTCACGGGGGGTCTGGTGAAGATGCAGGTTCTGATTCAATAGGTCTGGGGGGGAGCAGCTTGAGACTCTGCATTTCTACCAGGCACTTTGAGTAGCAAGGATGTACGTTACTGTTCAAAAGTCGTGACGTTCAGGGGCACCCGGGTGGCTCAGTGGTTGAGCATCTGCCGTTGGCTCAGGCTGTGATCCTGGGATCCTGGGATCGAGTACTGCATTGGGCTTCTTGCGGGGATCCTGCTTCTCCCCCTGCCTGTGTCTCTGCCTCTCTCTGTGTGTCTCTCATGAATAAATAAATAAATAAGTAATCTTAAAAAAAAAAAAAAGTCATGACGTTCAGCGCAGACACCCCTTCGCATACCCTATTGTAACCCTCTGCTCCCAGAATCAAACCCCACCCTGATTCCAGCAGGCAGGAGGGCAACTAGAAGTTTCCTGCCTGCATCTCTTCCCCTCATGGCTGACATAGCAGAACTGGGATAAACGTTCCTTCCCCTCCTTATCTGCCAGCAGGGTAGGCATGTTTTTAAAAGAGCAATATGGTGTTTCCATTCACACATGCATGCAGCCTCATACACTTCCCACCCAAGGCAGAGGAGGGAAATCGTCTCCATGCCCAAGGAGCATCCAGGACCCCACCCTCCCCAGGGTACCCAGCCTGGCCTCCACCAGGAACAGAGGAAACCAGCCCCGACACGTGTCACACCAAAACCCCGACTGCCCTGTAGGGCAGGGAAGAAGGACCAGAGCTGCCTGACCCCAGGCTCAGATCTGAGTTCCAATCCTGGCTCTGCCCCTTCCTGGCCATGTGCCCTTGGAAGAGTTGAGGAACCTCTCTGAGCCTGTTGGGGCAGTCTCTTTTTCTTCGTAAAATCTGTGAAATAATGACCAGCCTCTTCATGGTTGCTGGATGAATCCACTGAGTTCATGGATAGATGGATATAAACCCCAAAAGCAGCACAAAGCAGGGCATGTGGTAATGAGAGGGTCAGAGGGTGGGTGATGCGTGCTGGCCTCCTTCCCCACGGTCAGCCTGCCGCCGCCGCCGCTCCCAGCTCAGGAGCCGGCCCATCTGACCCACACGTATGCTCTTCCCTCCCGCAGACATGGGGAGCTTCGAGGAAGGCGAGAAGCGCCAGAGCGTCTCCCACGGAGAAGCAGCTGTCATCAGCGCCCCACGCATCGCCAGCTTCCCACGGCCACAGGTGACCTGGTTCCGGGACGGCCGCAAGATCCCGCCCAGCAGCCGCATGTGAGGCCCTGCTCTGGAGGGGGACGCAGGGGGCTCGCCCTGGGAGAGGGGATGGGGGACCTCCCAGATGACGAGAGAAAGCTGGTTTGCAAGCAAGGGCGTTCTGGGAACACTCATGGCAAGACTTGGAAGCACCACAGCTCGGTTCCCCTCTCTGGGGAACCCTAGGGCGTTGGCCCCACTCTCAACTGGACAGTCCTCCTGCCTCCCAAAGCACTTAAACCCCCGACAGGCACCAGCAGAAGCCATCCCCACCCGTGGGAGGGCGCTGGCATGTCCCCGGCAGGGTGGCCATCCGGGTGTTTCCCGTGTTGGGTGCGGGAGTGGCCGTGTGTGTTTTGGCTGCGGGGAGGCGGGGAGGCCATGGGAGGCCCGGCAGGAAGAGAAACACATGGCCCTTTCAGCATTAACAAGGACCCCTCTGTGTGGCCCAAGGCGTGGGTTGTGGCAGCCGGGCCTGTGGGCAGGACCCGTGGAGCCCACACCTCCGCAGAGGGCGAGGGGCAGAGCGTTTCCTCCAGGGACACTCCCAGGCCTCCTGAGCCGGGCCGGCCCGGGGTCTGGAGCCAGCCCAAGCTCTCTGCTTTTGGACTCTGCCTCCCCCCTCCTCCCAGAAAACAAGAAAGACCCCCTCTGTCCCCGTCTCCTCAGGCCACAGGTCAACGGTGGGTGGAGCCCATCCTGGTCTCTGTGGGAAGCGGGAGCCAAGGTGGACAGTTCTTGCCTTTGGGGGACATGAAGTCAAGTGAGAGAAGCCTCACAAGAATAACGTGCTAACACCCTGGCACCAACAGTGGCTGCCGTTCATTGAGGGGCCGCCGTGTCCCCGGACCTGAGCTGAGCACGCAACGCCGTCCCCTCCACCAGGATCGGTGTGTACCTCCAAGCGAGAGACACCCCGGCTCGTTCCCCTTCCTCGTCCCAGAGTGTGCACTCACATAACATCCGCTGGATGACGGACCCTCACCACCATCCTAGGAGGTGGTTGGCTCGGCCTCCACTTTACAGACAGTAAAGCACCCCCTCCCGGCCCCCCAAAGTTTAACTACTTCTTCGCGTCTCACACAGCCAATTCCAGGCTTGCCGACCCCAGGGTCAGGGTCCTTCGTTCTGTCTTAGGTGGAAATTATGTGACAACAGGGACAAAGACCAGGAGAGAAGAAGGATAATAGTGATTGCACTTGTAGAGGATTGGCCCTGGCGCACTGCTTCTCAACCTGGCTACCCGTTAAAATCGTTTGTGGCCATTTAAAACGTGTTCTCTTTAGGTCCTACCCCCCGACACAGTCCTGTTTTGTTGAAATGGGGTGCACCCTGGCACTGGGAGTTTTTTAAAGCTCCCCTGTGATTCCAACCTGCAGCCACAATTGAGAACCCCTGCCCTAGAATGTATCTGTTACCTACAGATACAGCGATGCTGCGTAACAAAAGCGCCCAGAGCCCTGAAGCAGGAAGCATTTCTATGTCCTATGAATCTTCAGATTGGGACCTTGGTGGGGGCTCTCTGGTTTGCCGGGGGGTCAGCTGGCTATTAACGAATTAGAACAACTGGGGGATTCGGCTCCACATGTGCCATCCCCAGCCAGTTAGCCCCGGCAGCTTCTGGCAATTGCAGAGGAGCAGAACGTGGGTTTGCCAAGCCTCTGCTAACATTCCGATGGTCAAAGCGAGGCACGTAGTAGAACTCAGCCTCAGGGAGCAGGGGGTTTAACTCTGCCTCTTGAGCGGGAAGGCCCACGAAGTCACATGGCAAAGGCTACAGAGCAAGGGAAGAATTGGAGCTCCCCACCCCCCGCCCCTGCCACCTCCCGGGTTAACAGGTAGACGGACTCTTGGTGTGTGCGTCGGCTCAGGCTCCCTCACACCTCATGAAGGGCCAGTGAAGCCCGCAGAGCATGGGTTACCATGCACACAGGTGCTCCACCCCCACCCCCACAGGGGCTGAGACAAGTGAGTCCTCAGCCCTCCCTAACGCCCTCCTCTGAGGTTATCTCCCAGCTCCAGGTGAATCCGCGATGGCATCCTGCAGGCCAGTCAGTTGGCAGAGGCTGCCTGGCACTCTGTGTTGAGAAGGATGCTGAGGCCCCATCCAGGCTCAGGGGCGAGAGCAGCACCACGACAGTTCAGCAGTGGGCGCCGTGCCTGCGGGAGGGCCGGTGGGCGCTTCTCTCCTGCGTTCTCTGTGGCGGATGAAAGCCTCTCTCCATCCTCACTCCCACCACCCCTTGCCTAACACCTTGCCGCCCCCCTTTTCTCGCTCCTGCCCTGTGTCCTCACCCCCCTGCCACTCCCAACAGCCTCTGGCACCACGACCGAATGATCTTGGCGTGCACACACATGCCCGTCTTTGTGGTCACGCCTGCCACCTTCCCACCCACTCCGGCACTCCAGCCAAACACGAGATAGGACGCCGTGGAGATTTTATCTCAGCAATTACAGCAGATTAATATTCATGGCTGAGAGGAGAGGTCCCTGGAAGCAAATTCTCCGGCGTCTGTTTGCCAGAGATACGTATCTGATGAGCGCTATCAGCCGGAGGGGTGTGCAGGGTGCTGACGGCGGGCGCTATCTCCAGAAGGCTGCTCTCGCTGCCGGGGCAGACGGCGATTAGCCACACTTCGCCCGTGCCCTGGCGCTTGTTGTTGAAAAGGAGACAAGATTCCTAACAAAGACACATGCTGGGGGCTTGGGGCAGCTTCTAGGATGATTTCTTTTCTTCTTAATTAAATTATCAATTGGGCCCCCGTGGACCCGAGGAATAAAAGGGGGCTGGCTTAACAGGAGTAGTGGATGGAAGGTGGGGGTGGGAGCCGGGCCAGTCAGAGAAGTGGGAAAGACCTAGTAGGTTGGAACCTCGAGTGTGGCTGGAAAATGAAACCCAGCCCCAACCCGAGAGTTGAACCCTGACCTCCATGCCCTGAAAGAATTCCACCAGCTTCTTTCAGAGTGGGTGAATCTGGGGTGCAGCAGGCCAGAAACAGCTCCGTGCACTTTATAAGTGAGGTATGGGGTCATTCCAGAACCTTCTATCGAGGGGGTGGTCATCCTGTAGAAGACTGGAAGTCCAGAAACCTTCCTTCCTCATCTGCTGAGGGCAGACGGAGGGCAGATCAAAGGCTATTAGTGCTTCCCGGTCCCTCTGGCACATTCAGAGGGACATCCCCGGCTGTGAGGGCCCCAATCCAGAGCACTCTCCTTATAGTGCTAGTGAAGGCAATGCCAGCTGCAGTTACAGACAGACGCCCCAAGTCCCAGGGACCTAGCACCAGAGAAGTGTATTTCTTGCTCATTTATAGTCCCAGCAGAGGGGATCCCTGGGTGGCTCAGCAGTTTAGCCCCCGCCTTCGGCCCAGGGCATGATCCTGGAGCCCCTGGATCAAGTCCCACGTCAGGCTCCCTGCATGGAGCCTGCTTTTCCCTCTGCTTGTGTCTCTGCCTCTCTCTCTCTCTCTCTCTCTCTCTCTCTCATAAATAAATAAAATCTTTAAAAAAATAAAAATAAAGTCCCAGCAGAGGCGAGGCAAGGGAGGGACGCCCCTCCACAGTCATTCGGGGCCCCTGGCTGGTAGCTCTGCCATCCTCAACACTAGGCTTCAGAGTTGCCCTGCTCTGACAGAGGGGAGAACCTGGGAGCTATACAGGGGGGCCTTAGGGTCTGAGCCTGGACCTTCTGCCATAGGTCAGAAGCCCAGCCCCACTGCCCCACCTGGTCTCCCAACAACTTACGTCCCAGTAGAAGGGGAGCCTGAAACAGGTGGATGAACCACCACCTGCTGTGCCATCCCACCTAGGTCAGGGCATCTCCACCAGGGCACAGTCCACATTTGGGGCCCGAAAACTCATTGTTGCGCAGGCTGTCCAGTGCATTGTAGGACACTTAGCAACATCCCCGAGCTCTACCCACGCGTTCCCATCACAGCCCCATGCTGTGATACCAGAACTTGTCCAGACATTGTCAGATGTCCCCTGGAGGGTGAAGCCACCCTGATTGAAAACCACTGATCTAGAAGGATCCATCGTTATATAGACAGAGAGAAAGAAGAGATCAGGAGTGGGGTGGGGTGGGTCTTCTTGGTCAAGAAGAGGAAGAAAGTATTGAAGATGGGAACCCTACCAGGAGGCAGGAGGGGGTTCGGGGCAGGCAGATGCACTGGGGAGCGGGACCAGGCCGTGCCCAGTGCACCCACCCCCAGAGGCCTCATCCAGCGTGTTCCCTCAGTGTGGTGTTGGAGAGGATGGGGAGCTGCCGTCAAGTGGAAACCGAGGCTCAGCATGGAAGAGGCTGTGCTCCTTCGAGGCTGGGGCCAGAGCTCATTCCAGAACTGCCCCCGGCGCTTGACACAGCTCAGCCTTCCTCCCTGACCCTGGCCCACCCCACAAGCTACACTAAAGGACAAAAGACCCCTCTAGGAGACTTCCCTGTGGGGAAACCATACCTGTTCTTGTCCCATTTTAGCCCAACTTCATCCTACTTCCCATCAGCTCATTAGCTGTAGGTGGGGGGGTTTCCTCCAGGAAAAAAAAAAAATGAATATAGTTAGGGTACCCAAGAATTGGGGCAGGAGGGCTTTGCCTTCCTACTTCCCAGAGCCCCACTGACATTGGGAGACTCAGCACACAAACCTCCCCAAAACCAGGAGAGAGGGGACACCAGCGCAGCCCGGCTAGAGAGGCATTAGCAAGGATGTTTATTTGAGAGCCTGTTTAAAACTCTGTAACATTCACCTAATGGGAAAATTTGAAAAGAATTCAACTGGGTCTGTCCTTGTTAAACTAACATTAAGGATGTTTAACAGCTGTCTCGGGCACATCACATTAAAATCCGAGATAGACTTGACAAACTAATGGTTTTGTTTGTCATCGAGAGAATGGGTGAGGGGGGAGCCGGGCAGAGCGGACGTGGGCTGTGCTCCTGACACTGTGTCCCCAGCATCAGATGGGGTCCCCAGCTTCCCCCTGCACCACGAAGACCAGGGGCTGCGGGGCTGCAGGGTGGGACCCCAGCAGAGGGAACCTGCACCCCACTGCCCAGGGCCTGCCTCGTTCCTCTCAGCCCGCAGCCAGCCAGTCTCATCCTTGTTGATCAGCTTCAGGGAAGGTAGAAACTGACACCCTGGGAGGGGGTTGGGGGGAGCGATGAACCCCCTTCATCGGGGTTCTGGGCCACCTGTGGCTTTGGAATCAACCTGAGTAAATGTAAGATTAGGTTAAGGCATTGATTCTGGAAGCATCCTGCTTGTTTCTAAATTCTCGATCATCGCTCATCATTCATTCCTCATTCATTCATTCCAGTGAATGGATTTCGTTGGTGTCAGACCCTCCTGGTGCAGGGATGGTCACACACAGCATCGAAGCTGTCACTTGGGAGAGGACAGATGGCCGTGGGGGCTGGGGCACCCAGGGTCAGGCGTGGGGTGGGGGCCTGGACTCTTCGTGTGGACGGTCTCAGACCTCCGTGCATGTGCTGGACATGGGTCGGACCCCGGCACTGGCAGCATGTTGGGGTTCTCTGCAGACGAGACATGCTGAAGTTGAGGCAGGAAGTGGTTCCAGGAGATGGACTGGAGGAGGGGCTCCGGGGGCCACCGGCTTCTTGTCCCCATGCCCATCGTCCGATGCTCGGGGCCCCTGGGCCCCCTGTCAGACAAATCCTTCTCCCCTTCGCAGAGCCATCACCCTGGAGAACACCCTCGTCATCCTGTCAACGGTGGCTCCCGACGCAGGCCGCTACTACGTGCAGGCCGTTAATGACAAGAACGGTGATAACAAGACCAGCCAGCCCATCACTCTTGCCGTGGAGAGTAAGTAAGCGGCCGGGCCTGGGACGGATGGAGAAGCGCGTCATTAAATCTCGGGAACGGGGCTCCGGGGGGTCGTTGGGAAGATGGAATGGTGGTGGAAGGCGGGGGGAGGCTACGGTAGGGCAGCCGAGGGGGCTCCAAGGAATCGGATGGGGAGACCCAGCTGTGGGAGGGCGAGGGTGGAAGCAAGGAGGGAGCCGGGGGCTGGACCCCGTTCCCAAGACAGATCTGAGACCCTGCATCGGGGGAGGGGACCCGCAGCTGGCCATCAGCAAGGCTGCCCGAGGCCCAGGGAGGCCGTGGGAGGCAGGGGACAGTGTGTGTGTGTGTGTGTGTGTGTGTGTGTTGGGGTTACAGCCACCTCTGGGGCTCAGGTGCCCACAGGGAGAGCGTGCAGGGGCTGGGGGCTCGTCTCTAGAGGACCCTACACTCTGGAGAACAGTCTCCACTAGCTGGTACGTCCAAAGCTCTGCTGCTCCTCAGAGCCAGGCCGTCTCCACTCGTGGGAACCCAGGTTCCTGCCTGAAGATGCCCCTCTGCCCCTCCCAGAAACCACCCGGCGCCCAGGAAGAGATGGGCAAAGCTCTCCCCAGTGGCAGAGACCAGATGGTAGCAAATGAAAAGGGTTAGCTCTTCGGGTCTCCTTTGGCAAAGAGGAGAGATTTGTTCGGCCGGGACTGGAGGCAGGTGTTGGATCCCCTTTGGGGATGCTGGGACGCCCTCCCTGGGATGATCCTCACCAGCCGGCCTGCAGCCCCCCACCTCGCCACCCCCCCACCCCCCCACCCCCGTCCCTCTGCACTCCATCCCGGGGAGAGAGAAGGCAGGTGAGGTGGTGGCTCCTGCAGCTGGCCCGGGCCCCGAAGCACAGAGTACGTGGGACCAGAGCTTGCGGCAGCCGCCAAACAACCCTGCAAGCTGGGGGAGCCAGATGTTTACGTCCCTTCACATCTGTACGGCTCCTGCTCCAAAAGCAAGTCTCATTTATCATCCGTGGTCGCATGGGGACACAGCTGCCAGCCGCAAGACAAAGGGTGCAGGTCTGCACGGGGCCTTCCCGTGTCCTTCCCTAGATCCCCGCCTCTGACTGCCAGCGTCTGGAGAGCCCAGAACGTTCCTCAGCCTTACCGTGTCCATTCCTGGGTTTTCTGAGCACCAGCAGAACCCCTTCCCACGTCCCTGGAACTCTGTGCTCCCAGGCCCCAGCTTCCAGGCGGCCTAGAAGGAAACCTGAGCGCACAGAGAAGGATCCTGACCTATCAGGGTCACACGTATAACCTCTGACATTGACCTGGGCCAGGGTCTCGGTCTGGTCCCTGTAGCCTGGGGCCCAGCCATGACGTGGGGCTGCTGTTTCTGTAGCGAAAGGAGCGTAATCATCAGAGAGAGACGTTTCTCCCCCATATGTTCTCCAGTGATCAGAATACCCGGGGCCTGATAGAATTTAGTCACTGGGGAAGAGGCAATGTTCAGGGACTGAGTCAAGGCCAGGCATCTTCCTGGGTGACTCAGTTTACCCTGAGACCAGAGATTAGAGCCTCCCACTCTGCGCTCCTCGCCAGCACCCAAACTCCTCCTCGTGGGACTTAAGCCAGCGACTCTGTGGCTCTGGCTGACTGTGGGTGTCATTCCTGTCTGCTCCGTCTCAGCTCCCCACACCAACCCTCCATCTGGCCTGAGAGAGGAGGGTAGGTCCCTTCCAGACCCCCGTGGCCACCCAAGCCTCCCCCAGCTGTCTGCTTCTCCCACCCCATCGCCCCTCACCTTCTGCTCTCACGAGGCGATTTGTACTGGATTAAGAGCAGAATCTGCTGATTTTCAGCTAATTTCTCCTCCCACGAGTGATTGCACTTCAAAACCCTGTTCATGTCACTGACACAAATCCCCCAGCCTGCCTGCCTGCCAGCCAATTTCCTAGGAGCAATTGCCACTTCACCCACCCCCAGCTCCATCCCCCCGCCCCCCTCCCTCTGTTCCCCTCTCCTCACTCCCTCATCCCTCCTCTGCCCCAGGGCATTTCTGCTTCTTGGAGGAGATGCGGGTGCTCTTCAGAAATGGAGACATCACGAGCAAAACCAGTGCCCACATCGAGTTGGGCACTGACCCTTACCCAGGGGTGACCCTGGTGACCCCACACAGATTGTCAAACCGGGACCGACCGTGGCCCCCCACTCAGGCATCAGAGCCGCACTGTCCCGTAGAAATGTAATGGGAGACGAGGGAGGAATTTAGAACTTGCCAATGGCTTCATTTTTTTAAAAAGGGAAAAAGCAACGGGAAATTAATTTTATTAATATATTTTATTTGCCCCAACATACCCCAAACATTACCATTTTAACATCACAATCGACAGAAAATACTAATAAGGTATGTTACGCTGGGCTTCTTTTTCGTACCGAGTCTTTGAAATCTCTGTGTGTTTTGTACTTGGAGCACATCTTCCCGTTGCTCAATTTTCATCTGAAATACGTGATCTGCATTTAGACCTCATCAAATTTACAGCTGGAAAGGTGATGTTGGATACCCACGTTGTTCTACACATACTTAAAATTGTTCTAATAACTGATTTGGGGATCCGTTTTTAATTAAATGTAAATTAGATAAAATTAAATCCCATTAAATCAAAGGGGCGCCAGTCACATTTCAAGAGCTCGGAGCCACCTGTGGCTCGCACCCCCCCCCCCCACCCCGTGTTGGATGCCTGCCTGCCCAGGAGAGGGGAGCAGCTACCTCCTGCCCCCCCCACACACACACACATACACACACCCTTGACCTGTGGTCCTGGCCAGTTGCAAGTCACATGTCCTTAAACCTCTGTTTCCTGGTGCCTCCGGCCAAGTGTAGTTGGGAGGATTGGAAGAGGTGACCCGGGGAGAATGCATCGCAGCGGTGCCCGTCCTGGTGCCTGTTCTCAGAATCATCCTGGGGCAGCAGGACCCAACCTTGCCCCTGCTGGAGAGCCCCTGTGCCTCCTAAGCCCTGGTCCAGTCCTCGGTCCTCGGAGGCAGGAACTCACGTGGAAGACACGCCTCCTCTCCTTGCCCTGATTCGCGTGTGATTTTCCTGGCTTGACTTTTGGGCCCCATTCACCCCCACGGTCCAGAGCATAAGTCCAATGAGGCAGAAGTCCTGCAATGCATCCCTGAGCATGGCCAGCGGTCCTCCTCACCCCAGCTGGTCACCTGAAGGCCTGGTGAGCAAGGAGCTGATAGCACAGGGTCCGTCCCGTCCCCCGCTCCAGTGTAGAGCACCTATCAGTAAGGTGTGTCCTGCTTGGGGCCAAGTCCGCAGCACCCGGGGCCATCTCGACCTTCCCAGTCCACCTTGAGCTGTCGTCCTCTGCCTTCACATCACACCAAGAGCTTTCATTTCCAGAATAGGAGACTGGTGAGGTCAAGGGGAGACCAGGGAACTGGGGGTGGGGGTAGGAGGGAGGGAGAAGGGACACTGTCTGGTTCCCTTTAGGGGAGGACTGGGTGAGGCACAGTGTGGGTCGGAGGTCCTGGAGGCCAGAGAAGGGGATCCACAGAGCTAAATATGCTGAGCAGTCAGAGAACCAGAGTGGAGATAGGGGATGTGCACCCACGAGGTCACGGGTGACGGGGAGGAGAATGGGTGCATGGGGACTGCAGGGAGGGGAGCGGGGGTGCGGGTGGCAGCCAGAAGGGAGATCTGTTTCCTTCTGTGCCCGAGCAAAGGCTGAGCCAGGGAGATGATTTGGGGTGTGGTTAATGGCATGGGCTTGCAGCCCCGGAGACCTGGTCCCATTCCTGGTTTGGTCCCTCATTAGCGACTGTCACTGGAAACTAAACTACTTCACGTCTCTGGCTTTCTCAGCTTTCTCATGTGTAAATTGGGGATGACAACATCGACCTGCCCCTGGTGGCCCATTGTGACCTTCCCCTCCTGGTTGTGTCCGGGTCCATCACGTGGTTTGGGCGGGTTGAGGGTGGAAGACCAGGAAGTCGTCCCCAAGCACAGGCAGGTAAACCCCAAGGGGACAGACTATCATTTAATTAGGACCTACTGTGTGCCCCGAGACCAGCCACGTCTGCTGAGACCCTTCTTCCCAGCATCCCCCGCATCAGCGCTAAACCCCCAGGATGGCTGGCATAGAGCAAGGGGTAGAAGCAGGTCCCCCCACCCCAGGCCTTCCTTCACTGGGACAGGGATCCCCAGCCGCAGCTGGTCCCTCCCCTCAGGCCCCAGGGCCGCTGCCAGGACCTCTAGGGTCCCCGGGGGGTGTCAGTCCCTCCTCAGCCCTGTTTGTCCACAGGTTGCCCTGAGACCCTGGGGCGGCCCTCCTATCTTTAAACTCCAAGGGCTCCGTTTACCTGGCTCCTCAGTGGGGGGCGCCGCTCGGGCTCTAACTGTCTCTTCTCCTCCTCTTGCCCCATTAATCTGGGCCGTGGTACCTGCACGCCCGGGCGTGTAATAAACAACTTAGAGCACACTTTTATGGATTCAGCTATATCAGCAGCTTTCAATCCGATCGCTCTTTATGGCACCTACATGAGGCTTTTATATTGTTGCAATTATTTTACTTTATATGCTTCCTTTCTTCCCCCTTCATTTTACTTTATTTTTTACATTTTATTCCCTTTTCTAGCAAAGCCTGGAGTCCGGGCGGGAAAACCTGCCCAGGGCTGACCAGCGTGGCCCAGAGCAGCAGCAGGACCGTGACATGCTGTCCCCATTAAGGATGTCCTGCCCCTGTCCACCACCCCCCACCCCACCCCAACCAGGGCTGTGCAGGTCATTATATCTGCCACCTCCAGAGCCTCCTGGGAAGGAGCCAACTGGATGGATTTTTTGCAAGAGAAAAAGCCCTCTGTGGTTGTACTTTCAGGAGCCATGGGGCAGGTGCACAGAGAATATTGGAGTTTCTGCCAATATTGGGCCTGCGCCGACCCACAAAGATGAGAGTCTGGCCACTTCTTAAGGAAACTCAAAAAATACAAGAGGCAAAGCTACTGCCTCTCTAAGAAGAGTTCGGGGTCCTGTGTTGTATTTATAAAGCTCGTTCGTGATAACGTTCTCTCAGGATCGCCAATCCTGAAGCTGTGCTGCGGAAAGCTCTGGGTCCGTTCACCTCGCAAACCTACGTGAGCCCCTACTGTGTGCCCCACACCTGTCCTGTGCTGGAGAGGAGGCCTGAGCCAGGCTGTCTTAGCTCGGGCTGCGGTAACAGGTCCCCCCCCCCCCCCGGGGCTTGAGCACAGGCAGCGACCTCTCAGCTGGGGAAGTCCAAGGTCAAGGGATCAGCACCACTGAGTTGTGCTGAGGCCTCTCCTCCTGACTTGCACACGGCCGCCTCCTCGCTGCGTCCTCGAGTGACAGAGACAGAGCTCTGGTGTCTCTTTCTCTTCTGATCAGGGCACTAGCCCTGTTGGGTTAAGGCCCCACCCTTATGACCTCATTTAAGCTGATGGCCGACGAAAGACCCCCATCTCCAAATACAGCCACATGGGGGTTAGGGCTTCAACAGACGGATTTGGAGGGAACATAATGCAGCCCAAAGGAAGGATCTGTGAGGTTCCTGACCCGGGGAATGTATTAGCTTCCTTGGGCTGCTGTCACAAAGGTCTACACCTTGGGGGGCTCGTGACAATGGAAATGTACTCTGACAGTTTTACAGGCCAGATATCTGAAATCAAGGTGTCGGCAGGCTTGTGCACGCTTGGAAAGGTCTGGGGGAGGATCCTTCTTGCCTCTCAGCTTCTGGTGGTGGCCGGCAATCCTTTGCATTCCTTGCCTTGGAGATAGAGGACTCCAGTCTCTGCCTCCATGCTCAGCTGGCCTCCCCCCCATAAGTTCATGTGTCTGTGTCTGTGTCGTATTTCACTCTTGTAAGGACACATTGTATGGGATGTCGCCCCCGCCCCCGGATACAGAAGGACTTCATTTTAACTTGATCACACCTGCAGAGACTCTATTTCCAAATAAGGTCACATCCACATCTACCATGGATGTGAATTGGGGGGATTACTATTTGACCCAGTACAGGGAGTCTGCATTCAGGTGGAAGAGGTGGCAAGGAGGGAAGGATTTTGAAGGCAAAGACAGGACAAGGGGCTGAGGGGGAGGGGATGTTGTATGACAGGAAGCGGGGAGGGCTCTGGAGGTCTCCAGTGGGCACTTCCTGGACACCAGGGATATGCATGAACAGAGGAGGAGAGGTGAGAGGGACCCGAGGGTCACACCTGCAGGTTCGGCTCTAGCACTGCTTGGGTGGCTGCCCCAAGGTCACCTGCCCCACTCCATGAGGGCAAAAGTCTCCTGTGGCATCAGCCTCTAATAGGGGCCGGGCAGAGGATTGGGACAGGATTCCCAACCTCTGTCTCCAGCTAACCCCTGACCTCTCCCCAGATGTCGGGGGGCCTGCCGACCCCATCGCCCCAACCATCATCATTCCTCCCAAGAACACCAGCGTGGTGGCCGGGACCTCGGAGGTGACCATGGAGTGTGTGGCCAATGCCAGGTGGGTAGTGCTTCCCCCGCCACCCCGTTCCCCTTCACCCTTAACTCCAGCCGGTGCTCCTGACCTGTGGGCTCCAAGAGGACCAGCCTGAGTTCAGGAAGGTCTGGAGGTGTCACAGGAGGACCCAGGAAAGGAGGTGGAGCATTTACCCTGGAGGAGGGGTGACGAGTGTACCTACTGGCTAATGCCAGAGGGCTGTTGGATACGATCCGGGCTGGTTCATTCTTGTGGCCCGAGAGGAGAGACCAGGTCCCGGTGGAAGTTACAAGGCAGCAGATCTCAGCCCAGGATAGCGATGCCTCACTTGTAGCCCTGAGAGTGACCTGGAAGGGGCCGGTGTCACCCTTGCATGCAGGCACCTGTGACAGGGACGCCAGGCAGAGAGATGATTCACGTGGGGGACTTGGTAGGAGGGCAGACCTGGGGTCGGGCACAATTGCAGCCCCTTCTCTCATGCAGGAAACAAATAATTAAATACACAGGTAAATGAAACACTCACGGCACTGCAGGCCACATCACGTGTGGATGCTGAGCTGTGCTTCCCATGCAATTTCTGTTCCTCCGACGACTACCCCGAAGCCCAGAGAGGGCAAGCAGGTCACCCAGCTGGCCAACAGCAGGGTGGCAATAGAACAGGCCACCCTCGAGATCCAGGCCCATTGCCATGCTCTGGGCCTCAGTCTCCTCGGCTGTAAAATGGGAATGATTGGAGCACCCACTTCCCCAGTAAGGCAGGTAGGGCGAGTACAGAACCCACTTCAGAGTACACAAGAAAGGTGCTAGGATGTGATGGGTGTGGGGGTCAGACCAAGGGCTCTGAGGCTGTTGAAGGTTCCTGGAAAGGTGTCCTGTCTCAGCGTTTCCCTGTGAAAGACCGAACCGTGAGGCAGGCTAAGGGCACAGAGACGACCCGCAGCCGAGAACCTGCCTCACATCACAGGAGCCAGTGTTGCCCACACTTCCTTGACCACGGGACCCTTTCCATGGGACCCCCTGTAAGTTAGCACAGACCCCCCCCCCCCCCCCGGGATCCGCCAGGCGCTAACCGGGAGAGCAGGCCAAGGCCAATCTGGGGGCGGATCTTGAGTGCCAGGGTTGGGGATGGGGTGCCCAACTCACCGTCTGGCGAAGTCGGGGGTAGGTATGTCCTTCTGCCTGCCTCGCCCTCTCCAAACCCTGGGTATTTCTCTCCTGCTCCTCCTCGTCCTGTCGCCCGGTCTCTGTCCCTGTCCTGCCCGCTGGCTCCAGTTCGGATGTGGGGCCGCCCCAGGGCACAGAAGAGTGAGACACCCAGCTCTGGGGCCTCCGGTTCCGACGGGAGCCCCATGCACCCAGTCAGTGCCGGGCTGTGCTCCAGGTGCTCCCCTGAGCTAGAGCATCCACCGTCCCCACAACCCCCCGGGAGGCACACATGTCCCGTTTCGTAGACAAGGAAACTGAGAAGTGGTGGGGGCTGGGGCCCTGGGCCTGCACTCCCCCCCCCCCCCCCCCCCAGCCCTGGCCCTCGGGCATCTCGGGGTCCCTGGGGCTGAGATCCTGCCTCCCTCACGCCCTCCAGGCCCCTGATCAAGCTGTACATCATTTGGAAGAAAGACGGGGTGCCGCTGTCGGCCGGCATCAGCGACTACAACCGCCGGCTGACCATCCCCAGCCCCACGGGCAGCGACGCTGGCTACTACGAGTGCGAGGCTGTCCTGCGCAGCAGCAGCGTCCCCTCGGTCGTCCGTGGAGCCTACTTGTCTGTGCTGGGTGAGATGGGGCAGGGCTGCCGGGGTCCCCCCCCCCGACCCTCCAGGGCTGAGGGCAATATGGCCAGAGCCTTCTGAAGGGTGACCTGAGCAGTGGCTGTCTCAAAAGGAGCATGGCTCTGAGCCCCTCCCCTGGTCCTTCCTCCTGCAGAACCGCCTCAGTTTGTCAAGGAGCCTGAGAGACACATCACGGCGGAGATGGAGAAAGTGGTGGACATTCCCTGTCGGGCCAAAGGTAACCAGCAGCGTGGTCAGAGGGGAACAAGGACCCCGCCACCGCCCTCCCCAGACCTTCAGCCCCTGCCTGTCCCTGTCACAAACTCTTCTAAATTCCACTCCCTCTTCCGGGCAGCATCACCGAGCAGGGATCCTGTCTGGCTGTGGGAAGACACCCCAGGAAACAAACAGGCCAAATTACCATAATCTCAGGACTTGAAATCGACCCACGTCACCATAACTTGGGGGTGACAAATGAATCCAAATTACCGTAATTTCAGGATAGGTGACAGACTGAAATGGCCCATAATTGGAGAGTCGTAGACGATGCCAAATTACCGTAATGTCAGAACTGCTGGAACTTGGGTGCCTCTCTCCGGAGATGGGTCTCATGAGCTCCACCTGGTTTCTGGGACATTTTGCTCCATTTTCTCCCCTACTCTCTCTACTTAACCCCCCTTGTCAGAGATCCTGGGGAATTTCTTCTTTCCCCACCCCCAACCTCCCTCTTTCTGGCCCAGCAGAGCTCTAGCCCGAAACCAGAGTGAAGCCTGGGGTTGATCAGATGGGAGGAAGAGAACGTGCGCTATGGCCCGAGGTCTGATTGTGAGCAAAGAGCCAGGACGTAGCTCGGGCAGGAGGAGAGTCACAGTGGAAGGGGCGAGTCAGGACCCCCCTCCGGAGAACACACAAGGGGGAGGCAAAGATCCAGTCGTTCACCCAATGGACGTTTTTGGAGGGTTTACCAACGTGCCGATGCTGCTCTCGGGCTAGGGAGATGCGGGCTGAACCAAACGGCCAAATCCTTGCTGTTCCAAAACGTATTTTTTTAAGAGGAAGGCAGACCCACCAATAAACAAATAAAAATACCTCATTTCATTTCATGGAAAATGCCAGGGGTTGTGAGAGTCCCCATTATTTTATGTGCCACCAAGAAAGAAAAAAGTCTGTCGGTGAAATTATGACACGCTTTCGGTAGTAAGACACGTCCTGATCGCAGAGATGTTACCACGTGAAAGAGCGTGCCCCGTGGAACGGGTGAAATCCAGCGTCCTAGGATGTCAGGGAGGAGAAGTGCTGGGAAAGAGAAAGAAGCCGGCGGGCTTGGGGGGCTAGGAGCGATGGGGTGCTCTTTTGAATGGAGTGTGGGAGCTCCTCTGGGGAAGTCACATTTGAGCAGAGACCCGGGGACAGGGGGGTAGGTTGGGGGTACCTGTGGGAAGACCATGCAAGGCCAGGGGTGCAGGGCTTGGGCAAGGCTGAGAGATAGGGACCCCCCGTTCACCTCTCTCTCCAGACGAGGTAGGAAGGGGCTTCCAGAGGCCATCCAAGGACTGCTAGCCCCCTCTGCATGCCCCTTGACACGGGACTCTGTGGTCATGTGAGTTTGGGAAACCAGCCCCCAGTTGGAGGTTCCCAGAACACACCACAGGCTCTCCTAAATTCAATGACTGTCCTAAAAAAATTTCAGTTGTCCAATCTAGCATTTCCAAGCTAAACTTGGAACCCCTGCTATCGTAAGAACTTGAGAAATGCCACTCTGAGAACATCTTTCACCTCTTCCGAGACCACCAGTGGCACCTCTGAGAAGGTTCTAGAAACCAAGACACACAGGGAACCCCCGCACACACCCTTCACAGACTCCCAGGCCCAGCCTCTGCCTGATCACCCCTCAGAGGTGGGACGGAGGGAGCCTGGAGGTGGGCTGACTGTGGGCCCGTGTCCCCCCCCAGGTGTGCCACCGCCCTCCATCACCTGGTACAAGGACGCGGCCGTGGTGGAGGTGGAGAGGCTGAACCGCTTCCGGCAGCGTGGCGACGGGGGCCTGCAGATCAGCGGGCTGGTGCCCGATGACACGGGCATGTTCCAGTGCTTCGCCCGCAATGCGGCCGGCGAGGTGCAGACCTCCACCTACCTGGCCGTCACCAGTAAGTTGCGTCTTCCCCGCTCTGGCCCAGAGCCCGTCCCGCCCAGGACGCAGCCTTCCTCCAAGCCAGCAGCCTCCTGAGAAAAGATGCAGGGGCATTTTGCAGGGATGAGATTCCAGAAGACCGTCCGTCCCCTCCGCTGCCGGGGTGGCTCCAGCCAGTTACGCCCACTGCCTTCCCAGCCCGGGTCTGGTGCTCCGGAGCCCCGAGCCCAGGACGGGTTCGCTGGCTCTGGGAGAAGCAGCTGTGAACCCACAGGCCCCGCCCTGGCATCACAGCTGCCCCTGGCTTCCCGGGCAAGGCTGAAGCCGCCCCGTCCCAGCTGAGCAGGCTTGCTGCCTTCTCCAGAGGGAGCCAGAGCTTTAATCTCAGTCCCCACTTTAAACCTTTTGCCCTCTTGGAGTCTCTCCTGGGGGTTTTGACAGCTCTCCTGCCCTCTTAATGGAGTTGCATTAGCGCGAAATGCTACATGAGTGGTCACATCGTAGAGGGCAGAGCTCTGTGCGCGTGCAAAGTGCCACTGGGCTCCCTCGTCTTGGCAGCAAAAGGACAGATGGTCATGGGCCTCCTTGAGCTGCTCCGGGCTCATCACCCAGACCCGCAGAAGTCCCCAGACAGGGCAGCCAAGGAGCAGAGGGTGAGCTGGGTTTGCCCAGAGGGGCAGTCGGGGCAGAAAGGCTGCCTCTTGCTGGGATGAGTGCAGGTGAAGCCGGTGCCCAAGCCGGTCCCTTCCTGAGCTCTGCTCCCACGAGCTCTGACCAGACGGTTCCCTGAGGGCAGGGCTCGGGAAGGCAGGCCGGAAGCAAGAAGGCTGTACCAGCTCAGCCAGGCTGTGGACTCCAGGCCCAAGGCTCGTGCAAAGCAGCTCATGTTCCTCTGTTGGCCTCAACCACCTTTTCTTTTAAGAAATCAGAGCCTCGATGTCATGTTCAGTGAAGGATGGACCCCATTCATCTCGTCTTGGAGGGTGGGCTGCCCCCAGAGATCCTCAGTTTCCCCAAAAATGGAGGTCTAAGAATCAAGCCTGGGTCCTTCCACAGAGCAGGTGGTACAGGGAGCCCCCGAGGGCCTTCTGGGCTTTTCCCCAGTGCCGGGATCCCCCTAGGACACTTGCATCCTTCTCTGCGGTGGGACCCACAGCAGCCAGAGTGGCAGGGGCAGGACGAGGACTTGGCCCTCTGGCTGTGGGAGCTCCTCCAGGGTGTAGCTAAGAGGCTCCACTGTCTCCTTTTGTAGGCATCGCCCCCAACATCACCAGAGGCCCCTTGGACAGCACAGTGATCGACGGCATGTCGGTGGTACTGGCTTGCGAGACTTCGGGGGCGCCCCGGCCGGCCATCACTTGGCAGAAAGGTAGATGGGACTGATCTCTTGGAGGTCTTAGAGGGTGTGGCCATGTGACCATTGAGGGCAGTCCTCAGATCTCCATTCTGGAGCCAGCTGGGTTGGGTTCCCTATGTACGGTGGTGAAGGTCGTGAACTGCACACCCCAGGAGGGCATCTCTCACCCCACAGTATGTCCCACATGCCGCCCTGCTGGGCTCAAGGCCCAGCTCTGCATCTTCGGAGACCTGGGACCTCGGGTGAATTATTTACTCACTCCGAGCCTCAGGGTCCCCATATGTAAACTGAGGACAGTAGTTACACGCACCTCGGGCTGGCACGAGGGCGAAACAGGGGCATGCATGGGAAGAGCATGATGCCCAGCGAATGACGGCTGTGTGATGGTCATATTGTGGTGGCAGTCATGAGTGCACACGGTGGGCCCTCCCTCCCGGGCAGCATGGAAGGCTCCAGACCCCTGCACCAGCAGAGCTCAAGCGGTATCCGCCGCCGCCCCCGCCCCGTGTGCCCCTTCCACCCCCATTTCGGAAACTCGCCTTCCCAACTCTCCCCATGTACACACGCGTGGTCGCTCCCTCTCACCTCCACATCTGCTACACGGAAGCTTCTCGGCAGGACTCACTTGCCCACGCCCCGTAGGCCTCCCCATGACCCGCCTCCCCCACCGCCCCCCGTGGCTTTATTTCTCCACCTTCTAACGGATAACCTGCCTACTCATTCTGCCTATTGCCTGACACCCCAAGTCAGGGGTGTTCAGCTTTGCCCGCTGCCGTCTCTGTAGGGCCCAGGATGGGGTCTGACACATGGTAGTTGCTCCATGAGTATTTGGGAAATGAGTGTAAGCACAGACGGGCACGTGTGTGGACGCAGACACCCTCACCTGCCACGCTCACTAGTTCAATATTCCTGCACACGTGTGTAGAGAGATACACCCACAGACTTGCCCGTGAGGTTGCTCCTCTGTACAGACAGGTGGGATTTTCTTTAAGATAGATATAATCGGGGCGCCGGGGGCTCAGGCGGTTGGGCATCTGCCTTCAGCTCAGGGCATGATCCTGGGGACCTGGGATCGAGTCCCGCATCATCGGGATCCCTGCTCAGCTGGGAGTCTCTCTCTCTCTGTGCTCTCCCTCCCCCTCTCAAATAAATAAACAAAATCTTAAAAGTAAAATAAAATAGATGTAATCACCCAAAGCTGCCCTCTCAGGCTCCTGCACGGGGCCCGTCACCGCCAGGCCCCAGGACCCCCTCCCAGGCCCCGCTCTGCCCCCACTCCTTGCTGCCCCCACCCCTCACTTTCTCCTGCTCTCCTGAAGGTGACTCTCCAGAAGCATCTTGCCGCAGGATGCCCGTCACCACCTTGTCAGAGCCGTCTGCCCCCTCCCCCCGGCCCGGGTGCCAGCTGTCTCCAAGAGCTGTGCCTGGCTGCATCAGGAGACAGTCCCTGGCCTTCTCTGGTGAAGGGCAGACAGCGCGGTGGGTGGAGAGACGCCAGGAGACCCGGGCTCTGTGACCGAGTGCCCTTGTGCCTGTCACCATGTCGGAAGCCTATCTGGGCCTCAGCCCTGACCCCGGCCCTGCCCCCCGCCCCCGCCACCACCAGGGCCCTCCCAGCATTTCTAAAGCTGGGGGAACCCGCCTGAACAGCACCTGCCCAGAGCTGCCAGGGAGCAGGAGACGTGCGGTCTCAGAGGGCCAAGGGCTGCGTGCTGCAGCCCCAGCCCACCCCGAGCCCACCTCGTGTCGCCCCCAGGGGAACGCATCTTGGCCAGCGGCTCTGTGCAGCTGCCTCGCTTCACGCTGCTGGAGTCCGGCAGCCTGCTCATCAGCCCCACGCACATCTCCGACGCTGGGACCTACACCTGCTTGGCCACCAACTCTCGGGGGGTCGACGAAGCCTCGGCTGACCTGGTCGTGTGGGGTGAGTGTGCAGAGTGGGAACACTTTCCAGGTCGGTGCATTGAGTGTGTGCTGAGCCAGCACCTCCTCATCCACAGGGCTGTCTCACCGGGGTGCTTTTTGTAAGAAGGACGGGGGACAAATTAACCTGGAGCGGGGAGGGGGGGGGGGTTGCCCCGGAAGGCCAGGCTTCTGCAGACGGTGCCGCCTGAGTGAGGCCTCTGGCCGTGCTTGGCCAAGTAGAGAGAACAGAGAGGCGCTGGGCAGCCGTCTTCATACACTGCAGGGCAGAAGTCAACAAACTTGTTCTGTGAAGGGCCAGGTAGGAACTATTTTAGGCTTTGTGAGCTAGACAGCCTCTGTCCCAACTCCCCTTTCATCAAGAAAGCAGCCCTAGATAATACTTCAGCCCACAGGGTCCAGCTCTGTTCCATTGCAAGTGTATTTACCCAAGCAGGCTGCCAGCCAGACTTGACCCTGGACTGTAGGGTGCTGCTGAGCCCTGCTTTAAGGAAACTTCTCAAGCCCCCTTGCATCGTCAGATGGCACCACTTGGGATCCACACCCAAGACAGACATGCCTGTGGGCCCCCCGTGGAGGCTGAGCCCCGATGACCGGGCATGCGATGCAGCAGACCGGGAATCAGATGATCCTATTTTTACCCTGGCTGGACCACTAATGTGCTGATCATCCTCACATTTCCATTTCTTCATCTCCCACCTGGGTTTCCGGGGGCAGGATTAAATGAGCCCCCGCAATGAACGTGGCTTCCAGGAATTCAGGTACCACGGAGGCACACTGTTCTTGTTAGCATTCTGGGATGCCCACTGTGGTAGGCCTGGCCACCTGCAGGGTCTGCCTCCACCTGCCCCTAGAATTCAGCAGCACAGGCCCGCTTCACCTGAAGATGCCTTTCCCATGCACCTGCATCTCACCTGTTCGTCTGGATCTACTCCCCTTCTCTCACCCTGTCTCCCTGCTGCCTTGCAGCCCGGACCCGCATCACCAAGCCTCCCCAGGACCAGAGTGTCATCAAGGGTACCCAGGCCTCCATGGTGTGCGGAGTGACCCACGACCCCCGAGTGACCGTCAGGTACTCCCTCTGCTGTGGCCCCAAGGAGGCAAAAGGGGAGGGCAGCTCTAGGGATAGCTGGGCAGGTGTTGACACCAAGGAGGTAAGTGTCGCTGTGGGGCCAAGCCACGGGCCTTGTGGGGACCACCAGTAGAGCCAGTGTGGGGCTGAGCCAGCGTGAACACAATTGGACTGTATCAGGGCAGCCCAGGTCAGCAGCACCCGAGAAGGGTGTAGAGGCCAGAACTCCTCCCAGGCTTGGGCTGAGGACCCCAGGAAAGGCTTCCGCAGAAAACTGTCCCTTCAGGGCTCTCTTTTGAGCTTTGGGATGCTGAGTACAAAATGTAACTGCTTCCTTAGAGACAGATATTCCCTCCATGTTGCTTCTGTATTTTATGGCCAGTGTCAACTGCCAAAGCAACTGGCATCGAGGCTGGAAGGGGCCGGGCGCTGGTGCCACTTGGGAGGCTGGGCCCCTACAGGGCTGGAGGCAGCTGCATCCTGGGGCACCATCTGGTGGCCACTAGGCATATGACAGTCCATACCACCACACGGAAGGGTCCCAACCACCCCCACGGAAGCCAAGGTTGGCATAAGGAATACTAGACTTTTAGACCCACACCCGTTCTCTTTAGACCCACACCCGTTAGTCCACTACCGGTCCCCAGTCAGAGAAACACCTCCTTGGACATTAAACATTGACCCTTTAGGATGGTCATCATATGGTTCCAGCATAAATGCAAACGTGAGCCTTGAAATCACATAGATGTAGTTAAAATATTGTCAACACAAGATCCAGAATATGCTTATTCCTGAGACTATTAAATTTTTGTTTTATATATTTATATCTCAACTGTAAAGATGTTCTCCAAGAGAACCCACATACCCTCCTACCACCATAGAACCCCGCTGTGGGTCTCAGACTCGTACATAAGTGGTAGCTATAACTTTAGCACCCATTAATTGAAAAGCTATATAACAATAAAAAGCTTATATTAATTCAGCAACACGTTAAAATAAATTAGTGTTTTATTTATTAAAATATTACCCGGCTAGAATTTGGAAAATACTTGCACATTTTATTCATTCTCTAAGCAATTCTTTTTTCTTTTTTTAAGATTTTATTTATTTATTCATGACAGACAGAGAGAGAGGCAGAGACACAGGCAGAGGGAGAAGCAGGCTCCACGCAGAGAGCCCGATGTGGGACTCAGTCCCAGGTCTCCGGGATGATGCCCTGAGCTGAGAGCAGACGCTCAACCGCTGAGCTACCCAGGCGTCCCTCTCTAGACAATTATTGATGAACAAAGGCATTCAGGGGCCTCTTGCCATAGACTATAGGCCCGCCTCCCAAGGATCCTCAGGGAGCCACACATGGAAAACCCTATTTCAGTTAACTGGAGTGGTCCTCACCTTCAAATGGAACTCCCCATTTGGGCTATCTTTTCTTGATGGGGAGAGAACACAGAATTGGTCTGTCAGGCCTCAAAATTGGCAGTTGGGGACCAAAGCACCCCCACATCTCCCACCCCTTCCTCAGAGTTGAAAACCCTGTTGGAGAAAGGGAGACAGAACATGAGAGACTCCTAAATCTGGGAAACGAACTAGGGGTGGTGGAAAGGGAGGTGGGGGGGTTGGGGTGACTGGGTGACGGGCACTGAGGGGGGCACTTGATGGGATGAGCACTGGGTGTTATTCTGTATGTTGGCAAATTGAACACCAATAAAAAATAAATTTATTTAAAAATAATAATAATAATAATAATAATAATAATAATAATAAAAGAAAGAAAACCCTGTTGGAGCTTTAGGGAACACAATGGAGGTGTTCCCTGACCCAGACGGGCTAGAAAGGACCCAAAAAACAACCAAGTCAGACTAACGTGGTGGCCACTTAATTCTGTATTCCGTGCCCTCCTCAAAATCAAGCAGGACCCAAGGGTCACGCCTGAGCAGAGGCAGGTTGCCCGTGCAGAAAGCTTCCAGACCTGCCTTAGGAGAAACTCTTCTGTTTAGTACTGAGCCCAGATCTAGACCCGCTCTGAGCAATCCACTTGTGGCCACTATTAATCCTAATCAATATTTCCATTGGCTTTTATTATTATTCAGCTAATAGACATCCTTTTTAGGAGGAAAATATAGAAAACGCAGATAAGTGCACAAAAAATGGGAAGGGAGAGAAAGAAGAAAAGTGGGTTTATCTGTTTCTCTCAATGAGAGATAATATTAGAGTGTCATTTATTTAAAAAAAAACCTAGAAAATGGTTTCTTTGTGTTTTCCCTTAAGAACCCATTGTGAATCTCTTCCCCTGTCAATAAATATTTTTGTATAAACCCCATTATATGATTATTCATTATTCACTCGTCCATTGTGTTGATGTAACATAATTTCTGTTACCAATTCCCTAATGCTGGATATTTGGATTGTATCTCAGTTGTTGTTTTTTTTTTTTTGCTAAAAAAATTGCGCCTGGGTGGCTCAGTCAGTGGAGCGTTCAATTCTTGATCTCAGCTTAGGTCTTGTCTCAGGGTCATGGGTTCAAGCTCCATGTTGGGCTCCATGCTGGGTGTAGAGCCTACTTTAAAAAAAAAAAAAAAAGAAACATCATGGTGAATGTCCTTGTAACTAAATATTTTTGCACTTCTTTGATTTCCTGAGGACTATTGAATATTATTTAAAGCTGAAAGAAGGCCTGAATATTGCTCATGAAAATTGTTTAATAGCCAGCTATATAATTACAGATGATTTTGGAAAATTTCTACCCTGAGTTAAATGGACTCATGAGTTGTTTCTTTTTTTTTTTTTCTTTTTTTTTTTTTTTTTACTTTCTACTGTGGAAATTTTCAAACGTAGCCCAGAGTAGAGAGACCCAGATCATCAAGCCTTACTTACCCATCTTCCTTTTTTTAATTTTTATTTTTTATTTAAATTTAATTAAATAACATATAGTGAATTCCTAGTTTCAGAGGTAGAGGTCCGTGATTCATCAGTTGTGTATAACACCCAGTACTCATCACATCACATGCCCTCCTTAATGCTTACCACCCAGTTACCCCAGTTACCCGCTCCCCCTACCCCCTCCCCTCCAGCAACCCTCAGTTTGTTTCCTATGATTAAGAGTCTCGGGGATCCCTGGGTGGCGCAGCGGTTTGGCGCCTGCCTTTGGCCCAGGGCGCGATCCTGGAGACCCGGGATCGAATCCCACATCGGGCTCCCGGTGCATGGAGCCTGCTTCTCCCTCTGCCTATGTCTCTGCCTCTCTCTCTCTCTCTCTGTGACTATCATAAAAAAAAAAAAAAAGAGTCTCTCATGGATTATCTCCCTCTTTGATTTCATCTTATTTTATTTTTCCCTCCTTTCCCCTAGGCTCCTGTTTTGTTTCCTAAATTTCACATATGAGTGAAATCATATAATTATCTTCTCTGATTGACTTATTTCACTTAGCATAATACCCCATAGTTCCATCCACATCACTGCAAATGGCAAGATTTCATTTTTGATGGCTGAGTAATATTCCATTATATGTATGTATATATATATATATATGTGTGTATATATATACACATACCATATTTTCTTTATCCATCCTTTGTCGACAGACATCTGGGCTCTTTCCATAGTTTGGCTATTGTGGACATTGCTACTATGAACATTGGGGTGCAGGTGCCCCTTTGGATCACTACATTTGTATCTTTGGATCCGTACCCATCTCTTGGCCTCAGTCACTGTCAGCATTTTGCTCACCTGGTTTCCCCTATCCATCCCCCCAACACACACACATGCTTTTTTTTTTTACTGAAGTATTTTAAAAACAAATCTCAAGTGTGTAATTTCATCCCTAAATAGGTCAGTGTGCATTTCTTACTTAAAAGGACTTTTCTTGAAACATAACAACCACGTCCCTGTCCCATGTGACACAATGAATAGCCCCTTGATGTCTGCTGATACCATGTCACGGCATCCCTGATTGTCTGGAAGGTGACGTTTTAGAAGTTGGTTGGTTTAACTCCAGGCCCAAACAAAGTCCACACATTGCATTTGGTTGGTGTGTTTCCTTTATTCTACATGGTCCCCTCCCCCTCCTTTTTGTTTCCATCTGTTTGTTCACATGCAGTTAATTGGTTGGAGAAACCAGGTTCTGCAGGACAGAGGTCCAGCTAAGTTTCTCTATAAAGGGACAGAGAGTAAATATCTTAGGCTTTGAGGGCTATGTATCTTTTGTCACAGCTCTTCAAGTGTGCTTGCACTCACAAGCAGTGTGCAAACACATGGGCGTGTCTGTGTTCCAAGAAAACTTTATTTACACAAACAGGCAGGGGGCCACAGTTTGCTGACACCTACTGTAGAAGACCCCACATTCTAGGTTTGGCCAGTGACTTTTTCTTGGTGTGGGACACTTGTTCTTCTATCCCTTTTATTTCTAAGCAGATTCAAGTAACTGGCTGATTAGATTCGGGCTTAGTTTCTTGGGCACAGACACTCCACAAGTGGTGATACATCCTTCCTAAAACACCGCATCCCGAGGCGAAGACTGTTTCCTAAGCAGGAATTACTCTCTGCGACTAGATTTGCTTTTAAGTAAAATTCTACTCGTGCCATCCAGGCTGGCAAGGATGATTCTTTTCTAGCTATGGAGATGAATTGAAGGTGATTACTTCTGACAATTTGTAAATGTATATAAAAAGCCTTAAAATTTAACTCAGCAATCTCACCGCTGAAAATTTATCCTTGAGGAAGTGATTTAGGATGTATGAAAATATGTTGCTGCAAGGATGTTCCTCACAGCATTAACTATAATATCAGAAAACAAGGAGCTACACTGGGCACCCAACATCGAGGGGACCATCATGCAGCAGCTAAAGGCCAGGGTGTGGAAGTGTCACGTTACAAAGAGTTTATGATGCTTTGTTGGATGGGAAAAGCAGCTTTAAAATCAGGATGGACGGATGGCTAGCCAGCTATTGTTTACCTCCATGTGCTCTAAGCGTCGAAATACATGATGATGACTAACTTCCATTGATCCCTTACGACCTGAAGCATTTTATACCAACCCACACCATCCTTATAAGCAACCCTAGAAGGTGGGTGGTATTATTTTTCCTCGTATTACAAATGAGGAAACAAAGACACCGGGAGGTTAAATACATAAAGCTGGTTAAGGGCCAGGCAGCATTTGACCAGGGAATCTGAATCCAGAACACAGCGGCATTCTGGTACCATGCCCCTTGGGGCAGGGGAGAAAAGTCTGCAAGGTAGATGCTCAGATGTTACTTGTGGTTCCCCGAGATGGGAAAGCTTTTCACTTGTCTTGCCCTGTATTTTTTTTTTTTCCTATTTGTAGTTGCAATTTTCTGATTTTTTTGTTTAACTTAGCTTAAAAACATCACAGGCTCGTTCTCCTGGCAGCCTTACATTCTCGATCACAGGTAGTTCACGCACCTCGTGGCCCAGGCCACGCTTGTCCGCAGCTGACGCGTTGCGTGCAAAGCCGCTCAGTCCCCAGCCCCGCACCCTGCCCTGGCTCCCGGCACCCTGGCCAATCTTGCCGGGGGGGGGGGGTGGGTGGAGGGCAGCCCCCCCAGAGCTGGCACCGCACCTTATGCTGATGACAGTAATAGTTGTATTTCCTCAAGAATCATTGCGGAGGAGATATTTCTTATTGTCAGGCACGGGCATGTGTGTAATTTCTCAAGTCCCTTTGTACTGACTGACCGAAGCTAAAGTGATTTTTTGGACACTAAAGTCCATTTTTCACAGTGATGCATTGATCTAATGATTCCCCTCATAAAACTAATTCCAAAATGTAGTCTGTGCGGAAACTTTAATTCTTTCTCCAGCTGTAATCTTTTAACCTCTTCGGAAGATTACCTTTTGCCGGCACTTTTGTGCTGGCTGCTTGGCAGTGGCTTCTGGCCAAAAGCAACACGGCTCTGACCTCGACCTGAACTGGAGGTGTAATGGCTTAATGTGCTGGACAGAGCACCCTGCGACGGGGATGGACAGCTGCAGGCTGCTCGGGGGCACCCCCCCAGCCGTCCCCGTGCTCCCACCTAGCACCAGCCCTGGGCGCCCCCCCTCCCCGGGTCTCTCGGGAAGCGCCCTGCTGCTTTCGGAGCTCCCCCCCAGACCTGCCCCAGACTGCACCCCAGCAGCACCCCCTACTTCCCTACCTCTCTTTCCTGACTGCTGCTTCTTCCCCGCAGGTACGTCTGGGAGAAGGATGGGACTGCCCTGGGCATGGAGAGCAACCCCCGCATCCGTCTCGACAAAAACGGCTCCCTGCACATCTCGCAGACGTGGTCGGGGGACATCGGCACCTACACCTGCCGCGTGCTGTCAGCCGGAGGCAATGACTCTCGCAGTGCCCACCTGCGCGTCAGGTGAGGGCAGCCTGCCCAGACCCCCAGCAGCGGAGGTGCAGGTGGCAATGGAAGGCTCATTTTGGCAGATGACCGGGCCACGTGTGACCTGGGTCCATCCCCCTCTGGAAACATACCCAAGCCTCCTCCAGGCCTCCCCCCACCACCACCCCACCTCAGTTAGGCCCTCTGTCAAGAGCAGGGGGGCTCTGGGTTTGGCCTTGGACACAGGGGACTACAGAGGCAGAGAGAAGAGCCTCCAGGTCGACGGCCTGAAGGCCAATTTATGGCTGGGCACGAGGTATCATGAAGTTCAGTGTGAGCCCCAGGTGCCTGTGTGTCACCTGACTCCAGACCTCACAGGTGGCGCTTCTGTCTCCTCCAGGCAGCTGCCCCACGCCCCTGAGCACCCCGTGGCGACACTCAGCACCACAGAGAGACGGGCCATCAACCTGACCTGGGCCAAGCCCTTCGACGGCAACAGCCCCCTGCTCCGCTATCTCCTGGAGATGTCAGAGAACAGTAAGCCCTCCCACCGCAGCCTTGGGGAGTCAGGGGGTTAACCCCAGGGCCAGGCTCCAGCTCCCCAACTTCCCAGTTCTGTGCCTCCAAGCAAACCTCCTGGAAGCCCCGGCTTCCCTGCAAAAGGAGCATGGGCATCAGCTTCCTCGGGTGGTTGACAGTCGCACAAGATCGTGTGTGCAAGGGGCAGGACCCGGGCCAGAGCCTCCAAGGCCATGGCGATTCTCTTGCTTTTTCTCCTCCCAGGCCCCAAGCTGTGAACTCCAAAATTAGCAGGCCTCATTTGAATGATGTTTTAAATACAGTGTGCCTGGTGCTCCTCAGGAGGGAAAAAAAAAAAAAAAAAAAACATAGAAAAGATGTGCATCTCAGCCCCCATGAGCCCTCACTTCCTCCCCAGGACCCTCCAACCCCCTGGGACATGTGGCCAAGGGGACCTGTAAAAATGACATCCAGCCTTTCCTGGACTGAGACTGGGAGGCACTTCTCTGCTGGCCCAAATGGGGCTGGACCCCTGCTGGAAGGGTGTAAGGCGCCCATGGCCTTCCAGGATTCCCATGTCTGTCTCCACCCTCTGACCCTATAGATGCCCCCTGGACTGTGCTCCTGGCCAGTGTGGATCCCGAGGCGACCTCAGTGATGGTCAAGGGCTTGGTGCCCGCACGCTCCTACCAGTTCCGCCTTTGTGCAGTCAACGACGTGGGGAAGGGACAGTTCAGCAAGGACACGGAGAGGTGAGGGGAGCACGTGTTCTTCCAGGGCAGGTTGTGGGCGACCCCCTCGGAGGGAGGGCCCAGTAGCCAAGTCCCATCTGGCAGCGTGGGGCCTGGCTGTGTGCAGACCCTGGCCGCCGCCTCCTTCCTGGCCTCCTGGGCTTCCGTGCCCATGTCTGTAGAATGGGGTAGCATTAGCTGGCCTGCCTCACAGGGACGCTGCAAAGATGGAAGGAGGGGACCCAGGGGAGGTGCCGTGAGCAGTGCCTGGTGTGGGATAAGCACCCACCAGAGCGAGTGGTCCCTCTCACCAGGAGCTTGGCAAGTTCAAGGACCTGCCTCCTTCGACTCTACCTCTGCACGGGCATCATCACTGTCACATGGACGTGAGGTGTAAGGGGGCCATGGGACCCACACAGGTCTCTGTATCCAATGACTTGCACCATGCCAGGTCCTATTAAGCTTTCAAGGAGCTTTTACAAAATGAGGAAAATTAAGTGAAAAACAGCGGGTCATCCCTTTTCAAACATCACCGGGGAATACACGCTTAAGTGGGAGGTGATTCTTGCCACCTCAGCCCTGTAGGATGAGTGGTCACCTTTAGGGAGAAAGAAGCCATGGAGCGAGAGGTCGGAATGACAATAACACAAATCCCAGGCGCCTAGGTTGTATGCTGCTCTTTCCTTTTTTATGTTTCTTTTTATTTTTTTTCCATATTTGTTGAGATATAACTGACATATAATATGGTGTGAGTTGAAGGCAGACAGTGTGTTGATCTGATATACTTATATAGTGCAGTAGGATTACCACCACCGTGTTGGCTAACCCCTCCATCCCGTCACAAAATTACCATTTCCTTTTTGCGGCGAGGACATTTAAGATCTATTTTCTGAGTGACTTTGGAGTATAGGATATAGTGTTATTAGCTCTAATCACCATGCTATACTCCAGATCCCCAGAACTTACGAATCTTGTAACTGGAAGTTTGTGCCTTCAACCAGAATCTCCCCATTTCTTCCACCCCCTAGTCCTTGGCAACCACCAATCTCCTCTCCGGTTCTCTTAAATTCAACTTTTTTAAAGATTCCACGTATAAGTGAAATCAGACAGTGCTTGTCTTTTCCTGTCTCCCTTATCTCAGCATCAGGCTCTCAAGGTCTATCCATGATGTCACCAATGACAGGATCTCCTTCTTCTCGTGGCTGAATAATATTCCACTATATACATATACCACATCTTCCCAATCCACTCATCCATGGGCGGTGACCTAGGGTGCTTCTGTGCCTTGGCTGCTGTGACTAATGCCGCAATGAGCATGAGATCCTATTTTCATTTCCTTTGGATGGGTAAATACTCAGAACTGAGAGGGCTGGATCATACGGTAGTTCTATTTTTAACTTTTGGTGGGACTGCCATACTGTTTTCCATGGTGGCGACACCAGTTTGCATCCCCACCCCCCAACCAAGTGCCTGAGAGTTCCCTTCTCTCCACATCCTCACCAATACCTGTTACCTCTTGTCTTTTCGATGATGGCCGTTCCAACAGGTGTGAGGTGACAGCACATTGTGGTTTTCACTTGCATTTCCCTGGTGATGAATGATGTTGAGCACTTTTTCACATTTCTGTTGGCTTGTGTGTCAGTGGGAAAACTGCTAATGGAGATCTTCTGCCCATTTTTAAGTTGGGTTGTGTTTTTTGTGGGGTTTTTTTTTTTTTTTTTGCTCTTGGGTTGTATGTGTTCTTTATATATTTTGAATATTAATCCCTCACCAGATATGGGGTTTGCAGATGTTTTCCCCCATTCCATGGGTTGGCTTTTCATTTTATGGATTGCTTCTTATGTTGTGCAGGAGTTTGCTGAGATCCCATGTTGCTTGTGTTTTCAGTGTCGTATCCAGGAACTCACTGTCCAGACCTGTATCAAAGAGCTTTATCTTATGTTTTCTTCTAGGAGTTTTATGGCTTAGGGTCCTACGTTTAAGTCTTTAATCCATTTTGAGTTAATTTTGTGAGTGGTAAAAGATAGGGGTCCAGTTTCATTCCTCTGCATGTGACTGTCCAGTTTTCCCAACACCACATATGGAAGAGACTTTCCTTTCCCCACTGAGAAGAATTAATCGTGTTAAAATGTCCATATTACCCGAAGCCGTGTGTAAATTCAGTGCAGTCTCCATCAAAATTCCAATGGTGCCTTTCACAGAATTTTTTTAAAAAATCCTAAAACATGTATGGAGCCACAAAAGACCTTGAAGAGCCAAAGCAATCTTGAGAAAGAGCAGAGCTGAAGGCATCACATTTCCTGATTTCACACTATACTAGAAAGCTATAGTAATCAAAACAGCATGATACTGGCATAAAAATAGACACTTAAACCAATGGAACAGGATAGAGAACCCAGAAATAATTACTCACATATATGGTCAACTGATATTTTTACAAAGGAATCAAGAATGTACTTGGCTCCTAGATTCTCTAAAGTGTGTATGCAGACTTCTGGCTTACACGCATCATTTGGTTTTGCCACAGACGCAGTGAGCTGGATGGAGTCTTTCTGGCCTCTGCCACCAGGGCCATGACTCCCTAACAGGAAAGAGAAGTGGCAGGTAACATCCTAGCAGGGAGGCCAATTGCAAGAGGATTTTTTTGCTCACTGTTTATTGAACACCTACTATGTGCCAGGCCGAGTGTAGACCTTGAGGGATGCAGGGAACAAAATCCCCATGACAGAAAGCCTCAAAGTGTAGGGAAAAGCCATCCTACACTTTCTCCAGGTCTTTGGGCTTCTCCTCAAACCCCGATTCATCTTCCTGATGCATCTTCACACTAATAGCCCTGAGTCACAAAGAAAAAGGTTAAATCACCCTCACTCGCGGGCTTTACAAAGACATGGGAATGTGCAGTACATTTTGGAAAGCCATCCGTCAGAAAGCAAAAACATAAAAATAAACTGAAAGGGAAAGACATCCATCAAAAATAATTAACTTTCGTTTTTAATGGATGCAAGTCAGTTATGGGAACAATGCACCGCGGTGGAACACTGCATCCCCTGGCAAAGCCAGAGAAAAATGCAGTGGCGCTCGCTTCTGGAAGCGGGTGACGGGCTCACCCATGTGCCCCCCCAGCCCCCCCTGACCCTGCCCTGCTCCAGCCTGGGGCTCAGCTGGGCGGAAAAGGAAGCCTCGTCACGTGCACCAGCAGCCTGCAGGTGGGACGTGAATATGTAACACGCCTGCTTCTGAAATACCTGATTGCTTATGACGTCACCAGCCCCAACAGCAGCTTCTTTGACATACAAGAGACTGAGGCCCACGTCCCCCAGCTGCACAGGCACCACACACATCTGGTGCTTTATGGTGTTTTAAAAGGATTCAGCTATACGTGGTGTCATTTGAGCCTCAACCAGTCAGAAAGCAGGCAAGTGGAGCTTTATTATACTCCTTTAAAAGATAAAGGGACAAGCTCAGAGAGGTTAAGCGACTTGCCCAAAGGCACACAGCAATTGTGCAGACGGAGCAGCCTCCTCGTAGACCGAACTCCTGTATTTGCCCTCGAGACTAAAAGCAGAAAGGCCCACCCACTCTTGGTGTTTTCATATCCAGGGTCTCCCTCCCCGAGGAGCCCCCCACAGCCCCTCCACAGAACGTCATCGCCAGCGGCCGGACCAATCAGTCCATCATGATCCAGTGGCAGCCACCTCCGGAGAGCCACCAGAATGGCCTTCTCAAGGGCTACATCATCAGGTAGGCGTCCACCCCCGGGAGAAAGGAGGTACAGCCCAGACCCAAGGGGAGGGTAGAGAGTGGATCAGCAAAGTCATGGCAGGTCCTTCTCCGTCTAACAAGGACCAGGTTGGGATGCCTGGGTGGCTCAGTGGTTGAGCGTCTGCCTTTGGCCCAGGGCATGATCCTGGAGCCTCAGGATGGAGTCCCACGTCAGGCTCCCTGCGTGGAGCCTGCTTCTCCCTCTGCCTGTGTCTCTGCCTCTCTCTGTGTGTCTTTCATGAATAAATAAATAAAATATTTAAAAATAAATAAATAACAAGGACCAGGCAACAAGAAATGACTTTGCTATGGTAGGAAGGACTTAGGTTAGACATACAGAGGAACTTCCAGAAGGCAGAGCCTTAGAAACCAACGGGAATGCTTGAGAGAGGAGGGTACAGTGTAATGTCCTGGAGGCTGTACGGATGCCACATGCTGGGGCTACACAGGATAGGACACAGGGAGATGGGTTTAACTATCCGAGAGGCCGAGCACCGGGGAACCCAAGAATATTCCATCTGAGGCCAACTACTCGGCCCAGAACTAGTCAAACAGTAGACGTCCTTTCTTTGGTCCTGACTGCAAAACGAAGCCCAGCTATAGAGACTGTGATGTCTACACTTGACCGAGGATACTTCCTTCACCGGTAACCTCAAACTGAGTTTTTAAGTGCTACCAATTTGGTGTCGTGAATTCAAATCAGCATAGAGTCGAAGTTGCTGAGCATCCTCCAATGCTCTGAATCCCGGTTGGCTGCGGAATGCACATCTCTTTCCTGTCCTGTGTCCACACGGGTGGGGCTCTGGAACACCCCAGGTCTGGAGGAAGTGATTGTCGGTTTGCCTGCTCCATGAACAGCTCATTTTGTTGTGGGTTTTTGGTGAGCCCTAAGGCACGGTGGTTCTCAGAGGGTGGCCCCTGGATCTGCAGTGGCATCAATTCAAATGCGGATTCACAGATCCTACCCCTGACCTACTGAATGGGAAACTTTGGGGTGGCCCCCCAACCCATGTTTCAACGCACCCTCCAGGTGTTCCTGATGCGGCGTAGGCCTCTGAGAACCACTGCTATGGGGTATTGCAACACAATAATCTGAGGCCTCTGATTTCCCAATACCCTGTATACCGTGGTTCTCCTGTAAGTCATCCATCCCCCCCAGATTTTGTCCGTCGAGATCCCACTTCTGGATTACCATGGGTTCTTTTTGTGGTGGAAGCTAGAAATTGGTACCGTTGGTAGCTCAAGGTTTTTCTCTCCACCTAAGTGAGTGACTTAGGTCAAAAGTGGGATATAGCTCTCCATCGGTGACCTCTCCAAGGTGAGGCCAATGTGATCTTCCCAGAAACCCTTCGTGTCCGTGGTTAGTTCTCTGTCCACTGTCCTCCCCCATCAGAAAGAACAGACACATCCACTAGGCCCGTGCCATCCGGGGAGATAGCCGCTGGTCCCCTGTGGTTATCTCATCTAAAATAAATAAAAGTACGAGTTACCAGCTGCACTAACCACATTTCATGTGCTCAGCAGCCACGCGCACAGCAGCCACCACATCGGACGGCGTGGGGATGGAGCACGTGCGCCACCACCCATGGTTCCTGGGCTCACGCCCAGCGGGCTGACTCCGATGCACTGCACCCCGCCTTTCTCCCCGCAGGTACTGCCTGGCCGGGCTGCCCGTCGGGTACCAGTTTAAGAACATCACGGATGCGGACGTCAACAACCTGCTGCTGGAGGACCTCATCATCTGGACCAACTACGAGATCGAGGTGGCCGCCTACAATAGCGCCGGGCTGGGTGTCTACAGCAGCAAAGTCACCGAGTGGACGCTGCAGGGAGGTGGGTGGGGATCGTGACCGCGGAGGAGCTGGTGCTTCTCGCTCTCCCAGGCCCGCACCTGTGGCTCCTGTACCTGTCCCGTCCTGCCTTGGCCACGGCACCCGGTCCATCCAGTCCTGAGCTGTTGCCCGCCGGGGCCTGGCTACCCCGTGGGAGCGGGAGGGTGCTCAGGGGCAGAAGAGTTGTTGGGGGGGGGAGCATGCTGAAGGCAGACGCTTCAGGTACGGGGACCTTCTGTGTTGTCCACGTGAACTGGATCACGAAACGGCTCGAGTCCAGTGTGTCCGTACCAGCCTCCCACAAGCGCTTTCACATCCATCGCTTCCGTTTACTGGTCCCCTGCGAAATGGGTCAGGCGAGTTCTATTGAAGCCAGACTAATGGAGAGAAAGAGGTGCCTCAAGTCCACAAAGCAGGGGGAGGGGGAGGGAAGGGGGGGGCAAAGCAGAGTCTGTAGACCCCATCCCTGTGTTTTCTCTACTAAAGTGTGCAAGACTGACTCTGCCTCCTGTATCCTCACCCCATCCCACCACACCCCCGTCCCGCTGCCCTCCCCTAGTCCCCACCGTCCCTCCTGGCAATGTGCACGCGGAAGCCACCAACTCCACGACCATCCGCTTCACCTGGAATGCCCCCAGCCCCCAGTTCATCAATGGCATCAACCAAGGCTACAAGGTACGTGGGGCCCCTCCCCACCCCCAAGAGGAAGCCTGGGGATTCTACGAGGGAGACCGCAGGCTGAGGAGGTTGCAGGGGGCAAGGTGAGGGACCCCCTGTGCTTCTGGAGTCAAGGTGGAGGGCATGCAGGCTCCCTCTGAGGCTGTGGGGGGTCTGGCCACCTCCCCGTCTGTGACCCAGTGCAGAGGAGCTTTCTCGGTGAGGCTGGGCTATAAGCAAAACCAGATTTCTTTCAAGCTCAGGAGCAGCTGGGCATAGCTGCGGCCTCAGAAAAATCCAGAATCCTCTTCTTACTGACAAGCTGTGGCTCTAACAGGCATCCCGCTGGGACACACGTCCTTGGGCTGCTCTTGACCCCCCCCGCCCCCAGGGAGTGTGGTGAAGGGCATGGGACTGGGACCCTGACAGATGTGGGTTAAGATCCTGGCTCTGACTCTGCCTCTTGCTGGCTCCCTGGACGAGTCCTACGATCAGTCTGAGCCTCCCTCCTTCGATCCATGTTTATTAAGCCGTCCTATCTGTGCTGTTCGAGCGGCTGGAAAACCCAAATAAACTCCCACTCCCTCATTTGTGAGGATGATAACAACACCTACTCCTTGGCGCTGCGTGAGGATTAAATGAGAGAGTGTTTGTGATCCGTCGAGCCTGGTGACACACACACAAGGGCTCTGCAAGCGATAGGAGGAATGCGCTCGTCCCATCGGGCTGCCCGAACCAGGTGCCGCCGTGCAGGGGGCTCAAACATCAAAAACGGATTTCCTCCCAGTTCCGGGGCTGGAAGTCAGAGATCAGGGTGTGGGCAGGGCCCACTAGGTCGCCGTCCTTAGGGCCACAGCTGCCCTTCTCCCTGCGTCCACGTGTGGTCTCTCCCCCGGCGTGCGTCCCTATCTCTTCTTGTAAGGACCCCAGTCCTGCTGGACAAAGGCCCCCCTTACTGACCTCCTTTTAACTCCACTGCCTCTTTAGAGACCTTCTCTCCAAATGCAGTCACGTCCTGAGGCCCTGGGGGTTAGGACTCCAGCGTGTGAATTTGAGGGGTGGATGGGGGGAAGCAGCTCAGCCCCTGACGACTAGTCAGAGCAGTAATGGTAGGAGTTGTTCAATAGCGGTAGCAGCGGCCGTAAATCTGCTGCGATGGTAACTGTGCCCCCGAGTCAGGACTTCTCAACCATCCCCTCCTGGAACCCAGACCTCGCTCTGGAGCTGGGGTCCCTGCTCTGGCCCCGCGGGGAGCACCATACCAGCCTCCCCCCGGGAGAAGGGAAGACTGAGTGCACAGCGCATGGGGCGGGTGGGAGGATGCCCTAGGCTCCCTCCTAGAGGTGGGGGCGTGCATTTGAGCGGGGTGCCCCGGGGAAGCAGGCCTTGAAGGAGAAACACTATAGGCTCTGGTTTTGAGCCCAGGGATCTGGTGACCTCATCGTGACCGCGGCCACTTCCAGAAGGCTCCCGGGCTCCCTCTGTTCCGTGTTTGCATGCACGGGACACGCAAGATGATTTCTAGGACCGGCGGCCTTAGCCCTTATCCCTGCAAGGAGGTGGGTGGCTGGGGTGGAAAGGGACTGAGATTAAATCACAGAGAGCATTTTCTGCTGGCGTTGCAAATAACGGAGGGATGGGCTTGAGCCGGGGACAGCCCTGCCACGGCCCGCTCACTCCCAGGCAGGCAGGGTGCCAGGGCCGAGCAGGGCTGTCCTGGGGCAGGGTGCTGCAGCTGAACACCGCCTGGCTGGCTGGCTGGCTGGAAAAGCCTCCTAATTGGGACTCTAGGGGGAGGCAGGGGAGGGAAGGGGAGGCTCGCACAGCGCTGAGAAGCAGAGGAGCTGAGCTGGGAACAATTAGCTTCCTGCTGCCAGTTCTAAGTTTTCTTGCACAAATTGGGGGTGGGGAGGATGGGGCCGGGCTGCAAAGTTCTAAGGCAGATGGCTCCTGCCGGACCAACTGGCCAGGACAATTAGGGCAGTGACCAGGACAGAGGCTGCAGGAGCCCACCTGATGATGTCTGGGTGTGCTTGGTGTCCGGCACCCGTGGCTGCTCCCTAAACGTCAGTGGGGACGGCCCACCCAGACATTCTGAGCGCAGGGGGTGCACTTTCACACTGGCAGGACACTCTCTGCAAGCCTGGCAGGGTGCTAAGGCTTGCCTCGCCCTCTTCTCTCAGAAGACTTCTTTCAGAAGTCTTTCATCCTCACCCCGTTTTACAGAGGAGGAAACTGAGGCACGAGAGGCAAGTAACATATTCAAAGCCAGACAACTGCAAAGCTCAGATTCAAACTCCAGGGCCTGCACCTGTTCTAGCATTGAAAAGAAAATATGGGGGCACCTGGGTGGCTCCGTCGGTTAAGCGTCTGCCTTCAGCTCCGGTCATGATCTCGGGGTCCTGGGATGGAGCCCCACATAGGGCTCCCTGCTCAGCAAGGAGTCTGTTTCTCCCTCTTCTGTCCCTCACCCTGCTCATGTGCTCTCTCTCTCTTTCCTTTTCTCAAATAAATAAATAAAAATCTTTAAAAAGAAAGTATGTCGGGGCACCTGGGTGGCTCAATAAGTTAAACATCTGGCTCTTGATTTCAGCTCAGGTCATGATCTCAGGGTCTTGAGATCCAGCCTGAGTTAGGGCTCCCCACTCAGCAGAGAGTCTTAAAGGATTCTCTCTCCCTCTCCTTCTGCCTCTCCCCCTGCTCACACACACACACACTCTCTCTTTTTCTAAATAAATAGGTAGATAGATAAAAGAAAGAAAGAAAATGTGCCCTATGATTTAACTGTAAAATAATAACCACACTTTGATTTTTTTTTCCCCCTTAAGTACAAATGGATTCAAGCAGGGATTTTGTTTCTTGCTTCCTTGGCGTGCAGCATCACAGGGACAAAGCAGCGGTACATGTCCCTTGCATTCCTCCAATGAGAATAGACTCCCCACCCTCTTTGAATTGTTACAAATTTCCGAACCTCTACCAAAGTAGAGGGAAAACGATAATGACTTTAGAAAACCCTGATGTATCCCAGCTTCAGCAATTACCAGCTCGTGGCCAAACGTGTTCCATTTATTCCCTGACCCCCGGCCTCTGCCCCGGAATATTGTTAAGCAAGTCCCAGGCCGTCATGTCGTTTCATCCATAAATATTTCTGCCGAGAAATATTACAAAGCCTCTGTTTGAAACACAACCGCAGTGCCCACACTGTCATCAGCGTGCCTAAAAATATCAGCAGTCCCCTTGATGTCATCAGATACGCAGTCAGCACTCACGTTTCTTTTACTAGTTGCTTAAATGAGGTCCACATGCCTGCAATTGGTTGGGGTTTTTTTGTTTTTTAGGTCTCAGCTGATCTTTAGATTCTCTCTCTCTTTCTCTCTCTCTCTCTCTCGTAATTTATTTAGTAAAGAAACTTACTCATTTATTTGCCCTATAGAATTTTCCACAGCCTGGATTTTGCTGATTGCCTCTCTGAGGGGTCATTTAACACATTCCTCAGAACGCTGTATTCACAGTAAATTGGAACTCAGAACCAGAGGCTTGGTGCCTGGGTGGCTCAGTGGTGAGCATCTGCCTTCGGCTCAGGGCGTGATCCTGCGATCCCAGGATCCAGTCCCACATCAGGCTCCCTGCATGGAGCCTGCTTCTCCCTCTGCCTCTGTCTCTGCCTCTCTCTCTGGGTGTCTCATGAATAAATACATAAAATCTTTAACAACAACAAAAAAAAGAGAGAACTAGAGGCTTGATCAGATTCAGGTTTGATGATTTCATGGTTTTGCCCAAATATTATTTCCTAGATGGTGTAGTGCATTTACATCATAAGGGCTAACATCTGACTCTCTCTCTCTTACAATCGTGTGGTGACCATTGACCACCCTGGGTGATCTATTATTTCAATAGCATTGCAAAATGAGAACAGTCAAATATTATAATTTCTCCTTGATGTATGAGCTGAAACATTTTCCAATAAAAGAATTTTCCCCTTACCAACTTTTTGGCTGCCTGAAGGTTCAGCTCATCTAGGAAAAAGCATGGTCAGAGCTCAGTCCTTTTCCATCACTTGCCAATTTTCAGAGTAACAAATGTCATTCCTTGGCATCTCCTAAAAGTGACAGGAGTTTGGATGGGGGAGGGGGGAGCATCTTTTTTATTTTGTTCTCGTGTAGTATTATGTACTCGTGGATTTTTAACACATCTGATATATGTTTCAACCCACGGCTGTTATTATTCGTGTTGATGCCAGATTGACCCAGCCTTGACCTCTTAGGTTGGTGAGTCCTTTTGACCGGGCCCCAGCAGCCTGATAGCTTCCTTGTGACCAGACAGGATGGTCCAGGCTGTCTCCGGTTCCTGTACCATCCCTGGGATCAGCTGTGTCTTCAGGGAATCTTCTTCCTTTCAGGCAGAAATGATAATTAAATACCACAATCTGGGCGCCAGGGGTGTTCCTTGTGCTTGCACTGAATGCCATTTCTAGGCTCTGTTAATGGACAGCTCGGAAATGCTTCTCCTTCCCCTCTTCCTTCCTTCCTTCCTTCCTTCCTTCCTTCCTTCCTTCCTTCCTTCCTCCTCCTCCTCCTCTTCCTCCTTCTCCTCCTCCTCTTCCTCTTCAGATAAGATGCATACTGATACTCCCAACTCAATTTCAGGGTTATAAGCTCTTTAATAATGCTATTGGTCTTTTGTCTCTCTGTGCTCCATACTGAAAATCCATTTCCTATACCAACAACCATAATTCCCTGCCTACTTTATCCCAAAAAAACACCCACAACAGTTTCAGAAGAGTCATACTGCCACGGGGACTACCAAAGACCAGGTCAGATTATTTACGGTGCTTTCTGTGTCCTGCTAGGGATGGACTTCTCATGGCTGTGCTACAGAGTCTCTTGAAATAGTTTGTCTCTGTGTAATTTTGCTACAGCTCAATACACCATTAGGTTCATTTGTTCAATTTTGGTTTCTATTTTGGGGGATTGATTTTTTAATTTAATTTTGTTCTATAATTATGCATCTTATTTACATGGTTCCAAAGTTAAATATACAAAGTAAATTCAGAGAAAATCAGCCTGAATTCTGGTCCATCCCCCCTTCCCCCAATGACCTCCCCACCCCCACTGTAGGTATGATTTCTTTTGGTTGTTTGGTTTGGTTTTTCCTTTCATTTCTTTAACATAAACAAATGCAAATATATATATATGACCCTGCCTAACAAGAGCAAGCATGTGGACGGCAAAGAGAAACCCTGCACTCACCTGCACTCCCTCATTTATATATATATAAATGTGTGTCCTCCCCTTCTTAGATAAAGGACAGCACACTCTACACACTTTCTTCATCTTGCTCCTTTCTTTACATTATATCTTGGGGATCACTCCACAGGAATAAAGAGATTCCTGGCTCCCTTTCTGACATCTCTATTGGACTCCATTATGTGGCTTTCCCATAGTTTGGTCAACCAGCTGCCCAGTGATGACATTTGGGTTGTTCCCAGTCTTTTACTATAATAAACATTTCTGCAGTGAGTAGCTTTGTGCATATATCTTTTCATATTTTTCACATTTAACTTTGGAATAGATTCATAGAAAGGAGATTGCTGGATCAAAGGAGAAATGTATATATATAATTTTCCTACTGCTACCAAATCCCTCTATTATTTTTTTAATTTTTTAATCTAATTTTTTAAACAGGAAACGTATTTACACGATTCAAAACCCAGTGAAAGTGAAAAGATAAACGTGCAGCAGAAATCCCCCACCCCACTGCAGTTCGTCCTCTGGTTCTGTTCCATCCACCCAACCCTGAAACTCTCCCCACTCTTGGTAACCACTGTTGTTAATTTCCTGCATATCCTTCCAGAAGGTTTCGTGTGAATCCATTCACATGCAAAGAGATAGAAAGAGAGAGAGGGAAAGACAAAAGGAGAAGGAAGGAGAGAATTTCCTCTACTTTTTTTGTTAACTCCAGCTTCTAGCAGACCATAGGAACCACCCTTACCCTCTCATCCCCAAAAACAAGAGGCACATCACTTCTCCCAGCAACCAGCAAAGCAGCTATCACTGTTCCCTATAATAGTCTGAGGCTCAGAGAGGTCGATTGACTTTCCCAGGGTCACCCAGGAAGCCGCAGAGCAGGGTTCTGTTTTTCTTTCTCTCCTCTGCTTTCCACAGCAGAGTTGCCAGTCCCAGGAACCTAGATCTGGTGCTGCTCCCCAAGCACAATAACTCCCACACCCCCAACCGTGCTCAGGACAGCCCAGTCTGCTTACACGCCGAGACCAAGGGCCTGATCCAGTAAATCAGCACGGACCCTGCCTAACAAGAGCAAGCATGTGGACTGCAAAGAGAAACCCTGACGCTCACCTAGCAGCTGTGTGTACCTCGGAAGGCAGAGGCCTTCATGCAGGGTCTGAGCCAGTGGGTCAGGGGAGGGGGACCCAGAGATCCCAAACCAGCCCCTGGCAGGCCCATGAGCGCCAACCAAGCCTCAACCTTTGTGGTCCTCATTTCCTTTCCTGCAGCAGGACAGGGCAGTGATGCCCATCCAGTCCTCATTGTGATGATGCAATGGGACTGGCCGGCGATAGTTCTACTCCAGTGCCAGAGTATGAGCTCATCGGACAGTAACCCTGCAGTGCATTCACTTGAGCAAAGTGAGCCCTGCTCCTTTCAGGGAACAGAAGGTACAGAAGGCAAGTCTGTCATCTTCCTGGCCTGAGGAAGAAACCTCTTAACACTAACCCTCATCCTCTTCACAGGCAGCTAGAGAATGACAAGTGGCTCATATCCCAGAGTAAATATTCTGAAGCCACCTTGGACTTCGGGTCTAGAGCCATGAGATGATGAAGTCCTTATTCAGAAAACCACACGGCCACCGCCCTGTGCACTGCTGGGTCATTTTTGAAGACAACTCCCGGTGATGTTGTCTTAAGGCACCTGTAAAGATAGTCTTTGCCCTTTATTTCTAAAATAATGGTAGTGGTAATAATTAGCCTAAACCCAATAAAATAATATTTACCCAGATTTTGCACTTGCTGGGGAACACACCACACAATTAATTCTACCGGCGTAATTAATTCAAATTTACATTAATTAAATTAAATTAAAACATTAAACTTGTTTCTTAATCTACTCCAAAGAAGTTCGGCAATTTAATTGCTCTGAAACAAGATAACCAAAATAAGGAGGATATTTAACATACTTATTAAATGCCACTTAGTATTTCTGATTAGTATTTTTAGGGTCTAATTAGTGTCTAATTAACTTGCTATAGGCTATCTTTTCACAATACCAATTAAATTTCCAAACATCCTCTATAAACACGCAGCCACGAAAAGGAGAAGATGAAGCATTGTTACAGGGGCGAGTTAATCAGGAGACATCAGCGCGGTATTGTTTTATATCTATAAATACCCGTGGTTATTAAAACTCATCAAGTGTTGCTTTTCACCATTAATTGCTAGTTAATCAACTTCAAATAAACGAGGAACTCTCTGAGACCAGCTGTCATTGTTGGAGACAGATGAAGGGCCCAGAAAACAGGAGTGTGAGGTGACATCAAGAGGCAAGAAGGAAGGCGAGGCAGGAAGTGCCTGCGTTACAGGTGGGGGGTGCAGAGGGGAAGGCAGATGGGAAAGCCACGCTGCCAGACGGGCTTTTCCTGCTGACACCCCACCACCAGGTCCTGTCTCAGACTGAAAGCCCAGCTTGGGACAAGTTGAAAGGACGAGCTGAAGTGGCAGCTGTGTGCGGGAACTCCTGGGGAGACCCTGCCCAGCCCAGGAGGAGAAAGCTGTAGTCGCCCCGGTGTTGGAGTCGGAGCCTCTCGGCTCCCCACTAAGCTGTGTGGTATCGTGGGAGCCGCTGAGCCCCGCTGAGCCCGTGTCCTCATCCGTAACACGCAGGGCAGGCTCCTCGCTCAGAGGGACTCCCCAGCACCACCATCAGCACCACCACCCCTGGTTCTGTTCGATGCTCGGCTGGCGTCGCCTTGCATTTCTTAAAAATCTTTAAACGAGGGAACCCTCTGTTTTCCTTTTGCACTGAATCTGCACATTATGTAGTCGAATTTGGTAAAAAAAAAAAAAAAAAAAAAAAAACCCTGGTGAGAGATCACTCGTGGAGAGCACTCAGCCCCGTGCCTTGCTCTAAGTTGCTCGGCGGCCGAACAGCACACCAAAGTGAACTCCCAGAAGGATGGGTGCCCGTGGCTTGTGGGTGTCTATGTGGCCTTCCCTTTCCTGGGAGGAGGGAGCCCGGGGAGCTGGGCTCCTAGACTCTCTCTGTCCATTGGCCCAGACTGTGGGAGAGAGCTCGGCCTCTTCTGGAACCTTCTTGCTGCCCTGCCTGAATTGCTGGCCTCTCCCCAGCTGATTGCCTGGGAGCCAGAGCAGGAAGAGGAGGTGACCATGGTGACTGCCCGGCCCAACTTTCAAGACAGCATCCACGTGGGCTTCGTGTCTGGCCTGAAGAAGTTTACCGAGTACTTCACCTCCGTGCTGTGCTTCACTACTCCTGGAGACGGGCCTCGGAGCACCCCCCAGCTGGTGCGCACCCATGAGGATGGTAGGCACCCCCCAGCCTCTGCTGTCCCTCACCCCCCTACCCACACACCCAAAAGCCAGGCTGAGCGCTCTGGGTACAGGGCGATCCCCGCCTTGTCCCCCACCCTGGGGTGGCCCTGGAGCACCGCGGGCTGCCTTGCAGACAGTGGCCTCTCTCTGGCTCTAATATGCTTGGCGGGACCTTTTTGGGGTACAGTGCCTGGTCCCGTGGGACACCTGAGCTTCAGTGAAATCCTGGACACCTCCCTGAAAGTCAGCTGGCAAGAGCCAGGAGAGAAGAATGGCATCCTCACAGGTAGGCGGTACTGCACCAGGGGGTGAGACAGGTGCATCGAGTCCATCCCTTCGACTGGTGTGTTCATCCGAAACCTCCCAGCGGACCGCGCTTTCTCAGAAAGTACATGGAGGGGGTCCTCAGCCCCTCTGCTCTGCAGCACGTCCCGGGTCATCCGGCGGAGGCCTCCAGCAGCTGCCGTGATGACTGGCTCCCTCCCACCATCCCATCCCCACCCAACAGGGGCATCCCACCCAAGTTCCACCTGGGGCCCCAGGCGAGCTTCCCAGCTCCCACAGCTCCCCTTGCCCCCAACACCCACCTAACCGCCGGACTAGTGAAGGAGGGAGAAGCAGAGCAGAAGGGCCAGAGCCAGCGTTGGTCACAGCCAAGCTCACGCCACAACTGGGGGCTCTCCCCAGGGTACCGGATCTCCTGGGAGGAGTATAACCGAACCAACACCCGCGTCACCCACTACCTACCCAACGTGACCCTGGAGTACCGCGTCACGGGCCTCACCGCGCTGACCACCTACACCATCGAGGTGGCCGCCATGACCGCCAAGGGCCAGGGCCAGGTGTCCGCGTCCACCATCTCCTCCGGGGTGCCTCCAGGTGGGTGCCCACTCTCAGGGCAGGACTGCTGGCCTCTCGTGGTCCTCCTGACCAGGAGGCTTTTCTTTTTCTCAGGAATCCCGTGGCTCTCTTCCCCCAGAGCTCGCTCTCTCCTGTGCCTTGGGGTCCATGGTCCCTTGGGCTTCCCCCAGAGCAGGCCTGCGTCTCATGATCCCAGGTCTCTGGATGGAGGCTCACTGGGCTCACTGCTGCTTCCTCCCATTGGCTGTCAGAAAAGCACGGTCCCCCGAGACCCCCCCACCCCTGTCTCAACCGCCCCCATCCCACATCAGGGTCAGCACCAAGCAGTGGTATCTCTGATTCAAGGGAAGAATTCTCACTGTTGCCCAGGAAGTCCTAATGGGATTCCAACCAGTGGACGTGTTGGCTGGGAAAGGGGTAGAGTAAGGTGGGAATAATCTTAAACCTGGTATAAAGAACCAGCTGAGATCTACTCTCAGCCCCGCTTCTGCCAAGCTCTGTGACTTCGAGCAAGTCTAAATGTCCCCTCTGTGCCTCAGTTTCCCCATCTGTATCTATGGGAGGTAGACTAGATAACCACATGGTCCTGGCTGGGTCTGTGGGTGTATGCTTATTGGAGCCAGCCAGGATTCTCGACCTGCCCCTTGCCCTCCCTGCTCCGAGATGGCTGAGATACTCGAGCCCAGTCAAGCCCCACTGATGATAACACTAACAAATATTTATGCCTGGAGCTAAGTGCGGCATATATGTCAATTCACTTAGTCCCCACAACAACCCTAAGGTAGATAATATTATCATCGCCATTTGACGGAGGAGGACACCGTGGCACAGAAAGGTTAGGTGACTTGCCCAAAGACACATAGCATGGAGCAGTGAGTAGGATTCCAACTAAAGACAGTCCAGCTTCCGGAATCTGTATTCTCTGTTCATCCTGAATCCCAAGGTTCCTGGTCAATAAAATAGGGGCTGCCTCCTACCCCCACCCATCCTTCTAATCTTCAGCCATGATTGGATTTGGGAGGGCTGAAAGCGGGTGTGTGTGAATGGAGCAGGAGACTCTTTGGGGAAGCCCTTGCCTGCCCTGGCCCCAGTCAGCCTCCCCGTGGCCCTGGGAGGCCCTCCCAGCCCCCAGCCCTACCTCAGGGGGTAGGGCACACACAGCCCCCCACCCAGAGTCCTAGTCCATGCAGAAGGGACCTTCTCCTCAGCTGACCTCCTTTCCCACCCTGTTTTCCAGAACTCCCAGGGGCCCCCACCAACCTGGGCATTTCCAACATCGGCCCCCGCTCCGTGACCTTGCAGTTCAGGCCAGGCTATGATGGGAAAACATCCATCTCGCGCTGGCTGGTGGAGGCCCAGGTAACACCTGCTGCCGGGGAGCCCTGCAGCCCACGCAGCCTGCTCCCTGGCCCCGGGCATGCCCGTGCTCCTGAGAGCAAACCATACGTGTCCCCGCGTATTTTCATATGCAGCTGTCGGATGGCCAGATACACAGAACATGCCCACAGTTCCCAGTACGGCCTGCCCTCCACCTCACCACCGTCCACACACACATGCACACACACAGCAGTCCCCTTGGGTCGGGTGAGGGCTGGCTGGCCTGGAGAAATACACAGCTGCTGCCTCTAGCCCTGTAAGTGGTGGGTCTCGACTTGGGCTCCCCGTGGGGAGCCTTCATAAGCGCCAACGCCTGGGCACACCCCCAGAAATTCCAATTCTGATTTAGCTGGGGTTTTAGAAGCCTGCCAGGGTGTTCAGAAGAATCCCCCGGGGAGTTTGTTAAACACCCAGATCCCCGGATACCACCCCCAGGGCTTCTGATGGGCTAGGTCTAGGGCAGGGCCCTGGGCTGGGTTTCTAGAAAGCATTGCACCAGATTCTGATGCAAGACGGCTCGGGGTTGTGCTTGAAGTCACGGGTAAGGGCCTGGAAAGATGGTGACCCCATCTGGGGCCCTCCAGGCCCTGGGATTGAATTAAGACCTTCCACGGGCCGGGCTTTACCTCCTGGAATCTGGGGCACAGGACATCTCAGCCCCACAGGCTGGGCAGGTCTAAGGGTGTCTCCCTTTTGCAGGTAGGCGTGGTTGGGGAGGGAGAGGAGTGGCTGCTGGTTCACCAGCTCACCAATGAGCCCGATGCCCGCTCCATGGAGGTGCCTGAGCTCAACCCCTTCACCTACTACAGGTAACGGGGCAGGACGCCAGGGCAGGGGTGGGGGCTCCCCAGACCGGGACGGGCTTCGGTCCTGGGGTCCTGCCCTCATCATCTTGCTTGCTCCCTTCCCCCACCCCAGCTTCCGAATGCGCCAGGTGAACATCGTGGGCACTAGCCCACCCAGCCAGCCTTCTAGAAAGATCCAGACGCTCCAGGCACCCCCTGACATGGCCCCGGCCAATGTGACCCTGCGCACGGCCAGTGAGACCAGCCTGTGGCTCCGCTGGATGGTGAGGCTCCCAGGAGGGCCGGTGGGTGTGGGATGGCTCCTTGGTCCTTGTCACCCTGCCAAGGTCATTTCCTCCGAGGGGTCACGTCGAAGAGGGGGAGGTTCACCAGAATACCCGTAGCTCCCTTCTCTTAACACCTCGCTCTTTTAAGGTGCCTGATAATCAATCTGAGCCAAATGAACAAATGCCTTCTGTGAGAAGCAGCTAGAAAACACTGTTCAGTGCGCATTGCCAGGTGCCCAGCATTTGACATGTTTTATTCCATTTAATCCACCCGGTCATCCTGCAAAGGACACATTATGGCCCCAATTTACAGCTAAGGAAACTGAGGATCAGAGAGGTTAGGACCTCACAGCTGTGGACACACAGCTCCCAAGTGAGTGGAGGGCCTGGGGTTCAGGTGTAAGTTGTCTCCTGCACCAAGTCAGAGAGTGAGGGGTTGCTTCTGAGGTTGAGGGGCAGGTGCAAGAGACCAGCCCCCACAGGTCAGGGCTGCATGTCGAGGACCATTACCCCAGGTGACCCCGCACAAGGCAATAACACGAACATCGTGAGGGCTTTGTCCTGCCAGGCACGGTTCTGAGCGCTTTATTCAAAGTCAGGCCCAGAACCCTCTCCACGGGCTTGTGACATCAGAGTGATCCTGGCCCCTACTCTACAGATGGGGAAACTGAGGCAATGAGCAGTCAAATCACTGGCCCAAGTCCCACCCACCGGCCCCCGCCAACATCCTCCCACCTCCTCTAGTTAATAGCAAGGCTCGGTTTCCCAGCCCAGGGAGCCCGGCCCCCCAGAATCCACAGCCTTAAGCACCGAACACACCACCACCCCACCTTCCGTGGATTGGGAGAGAACCTTTCTCCCCGACACCATTCCCCCAGGACAGCGTTTTCCCGACTGCTGCCCCACAAAGCAGCGATCCCGGAGGCGCAAGGGGCACACAAGGATTCTGAGACAAACGAATATGGGGAACAGGCCCATGCACCCTGGCTCCTCTCCTGCGAGAGCACTGAGGAGAGCCTGCCTGACCCTGCTCCACCGGCCAGTCTGGCCTCCTGACTCTGTTTTGTCTCCACCTGAGACCTCTTACCACTGCACAAAACACAAGTTTGCAGAACACCATGCCGTGGGATCCACTAGAAAGCCACTACTCCTTTTCACTCAGGTGGATGCTGCTAGAAGGAGCTTATGGCGCCATTAGCCCCGGACAAAGGGTAGTTAGTCATTATAATTCCCCTCCCGGGGGCCGGTGGACCCTCGAGCCACGGGCAGGCCCTCCCGGGCATGGGCAGCCCCACTACTGCTCGCTCGGCCCCTTCCCTCCTAGGCCCTGCCCCACTCCGGGCCGGCTCCCTGCCTTCCCCCTCCAGCTCACTTGAAGGTTTCCAAACACTAAAAGACTAGAGGCTGATGCCCAGGGGGCCTGGAGAAGGAATAAAAAGGCAATTGGTGCACCGCGCAGGGCCCCAGGCACCTCCTCCAGTCACGGCTAATGGTACACGGCCCGTTACCTTTCCCTCGCAGGTAAGGAAGCGTGAGCTCCAGGCCCATCGATTGCTGCCTTAATGGTCTCTGGTCGGCTTCACTAAGTGTCAGTAGGAGCCGGGGCTGGCAGGAGGCAGGGAGCATGCAGGGAGCGAGGCAGAGGCCCCGGAACGTGGGGAGCCCCTGGGGAAGCAGAATGGCAGAGAGGTGAGGGCCAGGGACGCCCCAGCTCCACCTCTGCCGCCTTCGGAGAGAATCTGAAGGCTGGGTGCTCAGCTCGCAGGTGCCCCCGACATGCACACACCTGCGCTGCCTGTCAGCACTGCCCAGGTTCATCCGAAGGACTTGAACCAGCAGCCACGGCCCCACCAGCGGAGGAGAGGAGTCAGTCTTTCCCCTGGGCTGAAACTGCCCCGAAGGAGGAGGCTGAGCATGCGGCGGGAGAGATTCAGGCCCGCTAAAGGAAGGACTGGTGCTCCATCCATGCCCGAGATGCCGTGCGCCTACACTTGCTCTCCGAGGGCGGGCGTGAGCTGAGAGCAGGCATGTTAGAGGCAGTGAGAGACGTGTGTGTTGGCAGCCTCAGCGAGGAGCGAGGTGGTAGAGACAGCCCAGGCCAGAGGTCTGTGCTGGACTCCAGCTGACTGCCCTGGCAGGGTGGCGAGTGCCAGGTGCCCAACACAGAACGGACGCTGCCTCTCTTTGGGGCTTGGCACAGACAGGCAGGGAGATGGGAAGGGGGCAGGGGGGAAGCCTCCAGAAACACAGGCTCACACAACCTAAGCTGCCCCTGGCGCTTAGCCTCACCTGGGCGCTGACAGGTTGGACGGTGGGTGTGATAATCCTGTAGGGCTCCCTGGAAGAGGGTGCACGGGCCAGATGAAGCCCCACGCGCCGGGCGGGCCCAGTCTCACGGCAGCTCTGCCGCCCTGCCCTCCCGCAGCCCCTCCCGGAGATGGAATACAACGGGAACCCCGAGTCGGTGGGCTACAAGATCAAATACAGCCGGGCAGACGGCCACGGCAAGACGCTGAGCCACGTGGTCCAGGACCGCGTGGAGCGTGAGTACACCATCGAAGACCTGGAGGAATGGACGGAGTACCGCGTCCAGGTCCAGGCCTTCAACGCCATCGGGAGCGGGCCCTGGAGCCAGACGGTGATGGGCAGGACCCGGGAGTCAGGTACTGACGCCTTTGCACCAGCCACCCCAGTTCCCCACAGCCTATGGGGCGGGGAGGGACCCCCACCTCTGTCCCTCTGCCCTCAGGGCCTTCCAGGGGCTCAGGGGCTGGAGCTGTGGTTCAGACTAGCCCAGGCTCGCTGTCCTGTTTGCGCTCAACACCCTGGAAGAGCGCCCTACCTGTTGCCGTGTGTCCCAGCATCTTCCCACTGCTCCCCGAATCCGAGGACTGGGGGGACCCCCACCCTGCAAGTTAGCCCAGGCAGCCTTTACCTGCAAACTGCCCACGTCTCTGTGGCCTCACCTTTAACCCTGACACCCAGTCGTGCCTGAAAAAACTGGAGTTGGGGAGGTTGGATCAGCTCTCAGAACATTCTAGAAGCAGAACCAACAAGCTTACAGGACCCTGGCAAGGGGTCATCACAGAATATGAGCCCCCAGCCTTCAGGCAGCCCTCGTGTGGTTCGCCACTCTGAGGCTTTTTCCTGGCACCTTTAAAACACGTCCCTGGGGCGTCCAGGTGGCTCAGTGGTTGAGCATCTGCCTTCGGCTCAGGTTGTGATCCTGGGGTCCTGGGATCAAGTCCCGCATCGGGCTCCCCACAGGGAGCCTGCTCCTCCCTCTACCTGTGTCTCTGCCTCTCTCTCTGTGTATCTCATGAATAAATAGATAAAATATTTAAAAATAAATAAACGAATACAGGACGTCCCTCCCCGTCCTGGCCCCTCCCCACCCCCACTGCTGTGCACGCTGGCCTGAGCAGAGAATAACAGGGAGGCGAATCTGAGACCAGAAGCAGCACCTGCGATGCTCCAGAGCCACCAGGAATCCCTGCAGGATGATTTGCTACTTTGGGGACTGGGCGTCACAGCTCCTTCCCCCATGGGGCCCACTGGGTCCTGAGCGCCTTCTCTCTGCTCCCCTTCTCACGCAGTCCCGTCCTCCGGCCCCACCAACGTGTCTGCGCTGGCCACCACGTCCAGCAGCATGCTGGTGCGCTGGAATGAGATCCCTGAGGCCGACCGCAACGGGCTTGTGCTGGGCTACAAGGTGAGCCCTGGAGGCAAGGTCACCTGCTTCCCCAGCCAGGGTGCCCGGCGGAGGGTGGGGGCACGTCTCCGCCTACTGGGGTGGACACCCCGGAGATCCCAGCATCTGGGCTCCGGGCAGCCTGGCAGCTGAGGAATCCTCCCTTGGGGCTGGGAGGCTTCCAGGGAGGCCCAGGTCCTTGCGGAAGCTCCCTCACCCCCCAGTACCCTCGCAGCCCCCAGGAGGCCACACTGGCTGCCCCAACCTTGCTGGCCCTTTACCTTCTAGAACTGCTCCCAAAGCTGCACGTAGCAGCAGGGTTTAGGCCTGGCCCACAGGTTGGGAGATGTGGCTTGATGTCCTGGCTCTGTCCCTACTGACTGTGTGACCCTGGGCAAGTCGTGTCCCCACTCCAAGCCTGTTTTCCTAGCCGAATGCTCTCTAAGGAAGCTTCCAGATCCATGGCCCAGTGCATCTTTGTGTTCCCGGCTCTCCCAGAGCCCCGGCTTCACCATATCCCATTGGGGTGAATATGGGGCCAAGCCACTCCAAGGAGCCCGGGGTCCACCAGCAATATTCCCACCTGCTTAGCTCCTGGGAGTGAGGACATGGGGAAGGTGCTGGCAGGCAAGCCCCAGCCCCATGGCCCTCACCCCCTGCACTGTGCTCTGGCAGGTGATGTATAAGGAGAAGGACTCGGATTCCCAGCCCCGGTTCTGGCTGGTGGAAGGGAACTCGTCGCGCAGCGCCCAGCTCACAGGCTTGGGCAAGTACGTGCTCTACGAGGTCCAGGTGCTGGCCTTCACACGCATCGGGGACGGCAGCCCCAGCCACCCGCCCATCCTGGAGCGGACGCTGGATGATGGTGAGTTGGAATCTCCATGCGCCTGGGGAGGCTGGGACCTCCCCTTCCTCTTGCTGCCCGGCCCTGCCCCTCTGGGGTCACGCTTTGCCCCAACGGGAACCATGGCATCAGGCCTCTCCTGTGGGAGGCAGGTAGGTCAGTGAGGGCCACCCACCAGCGCGCTGCGAGGGGAATCAAATTCCACACTGTGCATCCCTGAGGAAGCAGAAGCAATGCAAGGACAGTTTGACACCCCATTCGGTCTCTGGCATATTCTCCGGGACAAGGGCACAGAATAGAGACTTTGCACCCGGTTTTGATTTGTATTTTGCCTGGGGCAGGTTTGCTTTCAGTAAAGCTCCATGCAAGGAAAAGGCTTGATTTTTCCTGGACAAGAGCCTTCTGGTCCTGTTTGCAAAGGAGCAATGCCCACAGGGCTCCAGGCCTTCATCCCTGCGGCAGAACTTTCCATCAAAGGCTGACCGACAGGCCCTTTGCTCCCTCCCCTCTCCCCACACATGTGCTCTGACCGCCCACCCCAAAAATTTCTGGGGTCCAGACAGGAGCGCAAAAGGCAGCCCAAACACCATATGGCCACGTATTCTAAAGTCATAAATCAAGCTAATGGTCTGTGAAATTCAATATGTTTTATCCTCCTGCCTTGACCTGGAAGGCCAAGTTCAGGTTTAGAAATCTCAGACTTAAAAATAAATAAATAAATAAATAAATAAATAAATAAATAAATAAATCAATCTCAGACTTTTTAGAATTCTCTGTTGGGATGAGGCAACATGGGAGGAGTTGGCCGCCCCCAGCCGTCCCCCCGGTCTGCCCTGTTCCCTTCCCATTCTCTCCTCTGGCACGTGGTATTTAGCCTCCATCCACATGCCCCAGACAGCTCCCTACCCCGGTTCCCACAGGGCCATCCCTCCGTCCAGAAGTGCAAATCTGGAGGGTGGGCCTGGGCAACGGGCCCGTGCAGACCCTGGAAAAGGAGTGGTCTGGGCTCAGGGTGGGCCCCACAGCCTCCTCACCGTACGGGTGGAAGGAAGTCAGAGTGGAGCCTTCTAGAGCACAGACCCAGAACGAGGCCGCCTCGCCCAGTTCTGAGGGCAGCCGTGCACGCACATACATGTGCCCACATACACGTACACGGAGCTAAAGGAAGGTGGAGCCTGGTCCCTTCTGGTTCCTGCCAAATAATGCCTGCTTTTGAGGGTAGTAACCTCACCTATAGCATCTTGGTGTCCCACGTTGAATCCCAGAGCCGGGCACGGAGCAGCAGCCCACAGAAGTTCACTGAGCTGCGTGTGCCCTTCTCCTGCTGCCCTGCCCACCTGCTCCCCCAGAGCTGGACCAGGTGTGGGCGTGGGGGCCGAGCAACGGCTACACTGTCACCTGCTTCTCCTTTGTCCCCTCCAGTCCCGGGACCGCCCATGGGCATCCTGTTCCCAGAGGTGAGGACCACATCCGTGCGACTTATCTGGCAGCCCCCCGCTGCCCCCAACGGCATCATTCTTGGTAAGCCCCTCCTACCCTCTCCGGTGCTCCCAGCTGCAGGTAGAAGGAGGAGGCATAAGGTGTCAAGGCAGCTCAGCAAGTGTCCACATCTCCTCCAGAAGAATTTTGAGGCTGATTTCTCCCAGTAAAAATCGCGTTTGGAGGGCAGGGCCCTGCTGAACCTCCAGGTTCAGGTTCCTCAAAGACGATCCATTAGCTGCGTGTCCCTTGAACACTGCATATGCCGCCAAGACGGGCCATCTGGTAAACCTCGGCGGCCGTTCCTCAGCGTGGCCAGGTGAGGGCGCGCTGGCCGGCTCGGTGCAGCCCGTCCGACCCAAAGCACAGAGGTGGGGAGGCTGCTGATCAGAAGCATCATTTCATATTCAAGGATCGTCCAGTAACAGACACACACGCGGCCCCCCTCGGGGGCAGGCTCATGGGGTTGAAGTCGGCAGCAGTGTGAACGCGAGCAAGCCGGATCCCCCCACAGCCTCAGCCCCCTCCCCCGTGAAAGGGTGGCTCGGGCTCCCTGTGCCTGGCGTGTGGCCCTCAGGGCCGGCATCCTGCAGGGCCTGCCCCAGAGGAATGCTGCACCTGCACCTCAGAACGGGGAGTGGAGACCCAGAGGGGCTTAGAAAGACCCGGGTTGGAATTGGAGCTCCGTCACTTCCTGGCAGGTGGTCTGGCCCCTCTGAGCCTCTGTTCCCCTCACCTGAGGCTGCCATCGGGGTCCCAGACTCTGTCTATAGAGTGCCCCCCGCAGTCACGATGAGCAAAAGGCTTCAACAGCAACCAGGGTAGCCCAAGGGCAGATGCTGTGGTGGCCAAGGAAGGAACGACCCCATCCCGGGGCCCTGGGGGCTGCTGGCCTGCTTCCCAGCACGGCCCGTGTCCTTCCTTCCCACAGCGTACCAGGTCACGCACCGGCTCAACGCCTCCACGGCCAACGCCGCCACGGTGGAGGTGCTTGCCCCCAGCGCGCGCCAGTACACGGCCACCGGCCTCAAGCCCGAGTCCGTCTACCTGTTCCGCATCACGGCCCAGACCCGCAAGGGCTGGGGGGAGGCCGCCGAGGCCTTGGTGGTGACCACTGAGAAGAGAGGTGACTGCCCACTGGGGCTAGGGAGGCCGGGGAGGCAGGGAGGGTCCCAGCCAACCGGGGCGCTCCCATCCTGTCCTAGTGGGTGACAGGATCTGCCAGGTCAGAGCCGCACTGTCCTCACCTGGAGGGGAAAGTGGGCTGAAATCTCGGATGTAGGGTCAGCTCCCTTCCCCTCTCCCCTCCCCTTGGGGAAGATGGTGTCCATTGGGTGCCATTGGCCTGCTGCCCTGAGCTGGTGCCTCAGCAGAGGTCGGGCTCCCCTGATGCAAACTGAGACCCCGATTCCTGCGAAAGTGGTTCGTTAGACTGTGTCCCCAGGAAAAACCAGTAGGACAGTGGTCTCCGCCAGGCTGTGCCCCCCGGGGAACACTGGGCAATGTCTGGAGATAGTTGTCGCAACTAAGAAGAAGCTACTACTGGCATCTAGCGGGCACTGCTACGTACCCTGCAGCGCATGGGACAGCCCCATAACATACAATCCTCCACCGCAAGTGCCAGAGCGCTGAGGCTGAGAACCCCTGCAGGAGGGCCTGGGGCTGCGAGGAGGCCCAGTCCAGCAGAGCCCCACCGGGAAGCGTGGACTCAGTCCCACTCGGTCAGGGACAGCACAGGCCCCATCTCAGCTCTGGGACAGGTGGGACCAAAGAGCTGGGTGTTCAGACCTCGTCACCACCAGTCCCTGGTTGGGCTGCCCTCAGGAGATGTAAACTCCCGGGCACCTGGGCCTCTAATGGCCCGAGGACGGGAGCCACCGCAGGTGCTGGCTGTTGGGACCTGCGTGCATGGAAAGAGATGGAGCAGCAGGCACCGGGCCTGACCCCGGAGCACCTCCTTCTCTTCCTTGAAGAAGCTCACCCCCCGCCCCCTGCATCACTGACTCCCCTGCCCATCCCCCTCCGCCCCTCCCAGACCGCCCACAGCCCCCCAGCAAGCCGGTGGTGCAGCAGGAGGACGTGAAGGCGCGCAGCGTGCTGCTGTCCTGGGAGCCAGGGAGTGACGGGCTGTCCCCCGTGCGCTACTACACCGTCCAGACCCGCGAGCTGCCCGGCGGCAGGTGGGCGCTGCACTCGGCCTCCGTGAGCCACAACGCCTCTGCTTTCGTGGTGGACAGGTGAGGCCTGGGTCCGCCAGCATCTCTGCCCCTGCCAGCCCATACAGCACCAGCGGGGTTCCCGGGGGGTGGGGGTGGGGACAAGCACGGGGGAGGGGGGCCGGTAGGGAGTGGGGGGCCCCTGAGCTCGCGCCTGGAGCCTGCCCACCCCCAAATGTCTTCTACAGCCTGCACCCCCAGGACCCCGCCTCCCTCCCTGCTCTCTGGAGCCCTGTTAGGGCTGCCTCTTAATTCTCTATTTCTGGAGCCCAGAAGCCGCCTCAGCAAGGGCTCCCCATCCTTCATTAGCAATTCCTCCGGGCCAGACAGCATCCCCTCTCCCTCTGTAATAGGAGAGTGGAGCTTGCTTGAGAAATTCTGGCTTCAATTTAATTCCTAGTGGGTCGTATTTTTTATATTTGGGTTGACGTGACCGAGAGTTTTGAGCAATACTTTCCTCCTCGCCCCCACCCCCCACCCCCAATACATCAAAGAGGAAGGCATTTGCCTGGAGAGGAACGAGACTTACAGAGATGAAGTGCTGGTTAACTCTTGAGCAGCTTGACCCTTCCTAAATTTAGTAAATTCTTGAAAGGGATGGCATTCTAGGGGGGGAAGGAGTTTGCTCAGAGGGAGAGTTATGGGTGGTGTCGGAGCGGCTTGCCCCTGCGAGGTTGGAGATGGGTAGACAGGTGCCGCCTGGGGCCCCCCCACAGCTTATAAGCAGGGCTGAAGGCCAACCCCCGGGCTGAGGTCAGGGCTGTAGGGCCTGGGCCCCGTGGACCCGCTGGAACATGCCTTCTCTTTGAGCCTTGACGTTCCCATCTGTGAAAGGGATCAGCACCCTCTGCCCCCCGCCCTTTCCCGAGTCTCCAAGCAGAGATGCCAGGGTGGAGGCATTAGGGGATGCCTCTGTTCATCGAACCCCATGGCCCCCCATAGGCTCAAGCCTTTCACGTCCTACAAGTTCCGAGTGAAGGCCACCAATGACATTGGGGACAGCGAGTTCAGTGAAGAGTCGGAGCCGCTGACCACTCTGCAGGCCGGTCAGTGCCCCCCACCCTCAGATCTCTTTCTCTTGGCCCACCGGCACTCCCTGGGCACCGGGCATTCTCTTCTGAGGGGAGGGGCCCCAGCGGTGGGAGGGGCGGGGGGCCTGCTGGGCCTTGTGTCTGGCTCCCAGGGCAGACTGCCAGGGAGGATTGGGCCACAGGCGCCTTTGCCGTGGGCTCAGGCACCCATGCCATGCCCAGCAGCCTAATATGTTCCTTCTCTGAAGTCCCCAAGCTCGTGGTCAACCCCAGAAAACCAGTGAAGGGGCTACTGAGGCGGGGGGGTGGGGCTTAGCAGCACAAGAGACTTGGGGTCCAGGGACAAAGAGGAGGGGGCTCTGGGCTCGTGGGTCCCGACTGGGGTCAGGGCTGCACACTTGCAGAAGGATCTGGTCCCTGCAGCTTCCCAGGGAGCCTAAGCTCTGGCCCCCAGAGCTCACTCATCTCTCTCTCTCTCTCTCTCTCCCCCCAGCCCCCGATGAAGCGCCCACCATCGTGTCCGTGACACCCCACACCACCACCTCCGTGCTGATCCGATGGCAGGTATGGCCCAGCAGCCAGCAGGCCGGGAGAGGCCCGTGTCCCAGGAGGACTCAGACCCACTCTGTGCCTGGACCAGAAAGGCAACAGCCCCCAGCAAGGCTCGGATATTAGACGCACATGCCCAGACAGGCCTGTTGTTCCGCTCTCCAGATGGTCCTCTCGGGCAGGCACCCCTACCATCCCCTCCTGCAGATGAGGGCTGGGTTCTCAGGGACGTGACTCAAAAGGCCCTGGTCACACAGCTAGGAAGTGGCAGGGTCAGGCTTAATGCCTCCGGGTCTGGGATAGAAAAATGTGTGGGGCTCTCAGGGCCCCCCAAGTCCCCATGAATCCTGGCCCACCGTCAGTGAAGGGATTCCTAGTAAAGAAAGCAAACACCGGTATACAGCGGGAACACGCTGTCCAGGTGCAGAGGACCCCTTCCTCCACTCCTCTCCCCCGTGGTCCTGCCGTGGCCTGAGGAAGCCCGCCTGATGCATCTGAGACCAGGCTGCCCGTCGGTGCCTGTGGGACCCTCCAGCCTCCGGACCCGGCAGGTCACCCACGGAGGCCCCAGAGCAGCAAACCCTTGTCTCCGCTTTTGGGAATCAGAGGAGCAGGCGTCAATGTTTGTCCACCTGCACCCCCCCTGACCGGAGACCCCTTGGGGAGGAGACAAGAAGGGGCCCAGGGCCCCTCCCCAGCCCGAGACCTCACTGCAGGACGACAGTCCCTCAAGTGACAGTGACTTTGTGCAGCTAGAAGCCAGGACGAGGGCTGCAGAGACCCAGGGGCCACGGAGGCTCCAGCAGCAGCCAGGGAGACAGTTAAGGAGCTAATAAAAGGCTGAACCATTGCAGCAAGATTTTAAAAAGAGGGATCATAAAAAGTAGTTTCCACTTTCCCCAAAAGCCGAGTTCTCCACCTCGGAGCAGAAAGCACAAGAGAAAATGGTAAAAGGCAGAGGGGGGGACCGTGCACCCAAGTGATCACACACACAGGGTGGGCTGTGCGCCCCGGGGCACGTTCCTTACCCTCTCTGAGCCTCACTCACCTTCCCGATCTGGGAATGGGAACGGCCTGGTGCTCCCAGTCCTTCCCTGCCTCACGGGGAACGTTGCAGAGATGAAATCACCCCCTTGGAAACGCTTCGTAAATTAAGAACGCTCGGTGTCATTTTGATTCCTTTCCCTGGTGGACGCTCAGGCTCTGCCCTGTGGTCACAGGAGCAGGGAGGGCAGCGTGGAGGCGGGTGAGCCTCGGTGTCCCTGCTCCTCCCCATCACCCCCCTCTGCTCCCTTCCCTGCAGCCACCTGCAGAGGACAAGATAAACGGCATCCTCCTGGGCTTCCGGATCCGGTACCGGGAGCTGCTCTACGAGGGGCTGAGGGGCTTCACGCTGCGCGGCATCAACAACCCAGGAGCCAAGTGGGCCGAGCTGACCTGTGAGTGGCAGCCGCGAGGGCTCAGGGGACAGTGGGGAGGGCACACTTCCCTCCCTGCCCTGCAGCTCAGCTTCCTGGAGTCACCGTGCCCTGAAACCCTCCGCCCGCCCCCCAAGTGCGCTCCTCCCCTCCACCCCCTGGTCCCATTGACTAACTGGGTGTTTATCGAGCACCTTCTGCATGCCCTCGGACCCTGGGGCACACCAGTGAACAGGAGAGACAACCCCTGTCCTCCTGGAGCTCACGGGCTCAAGGAGGAGCCAGCGCTCAAGACGTAAATGTCTAAGACGGTTGCATGACAGCCTCGGAGGACATGGCCTTGGCACTGACCCTGAGGGTTGATCCTGAGTCAGAGCTAAGGGGAAAGCCCGGCAAAGGGCCTGGGGTGGAAAGGACCAAGATATGAGCCTGCTCACCCCAGGGACCTGCTGCTTGGAGGTCACTGTTCTATCCCCGGGGGTCATCGGGGGCAGGAGTGGGAAGGAAAGAGCCCAGCACTGGGTGGGGGGGATCCCAGGGAGAGTCCCAGCCCGGGAACAACGTGGTCGCCCTTTAGGGCAGGAGGGCGATGCTGGCCGTGGAGGACCAGAGGTAGGGGTGCCGGATGGAGGCTCCCGCACTCGCTCGCTGGGGCCCAGGCAGAGGCTCGAGATGGACCTGAGGCCCAGGATGGGCGATGCTGTGCCTCGGGCTCCGTGACTGGTTCACGGGTGAGGGGCGGTGGGGGGAGCAGGCAGGAGAGAGGAGCCCGGGGAGGATTTGGGTCCCCAGGCAGGTGGGGGCCGAAGAGCAGGCGAGGTGCGCTCCCATGATTCTCTTAAATCTTTTGTGCCTCGCCTTCCAGCGAGTATTAGCAGACAACAAAACCACTGAACGCATAGCAAAGGAATATTCGTAGAAAAAAATTGGATGTAGCTGACCCAACGGCTGGCGCTATTCTTTTATATTTTGGAAACACGTGCTTGTGGTCGTGATGTTATTTGCCTGTGATGATGCAGCCCTAGGTCCCGGTAGTGAGATGGTTGCTGGTCCAGGGGAGGAAATAACCCCCAGGACCGTGTCAGGGTGGTGCTGCGGAGTCCCGGCTCAGACGAGGGAGCGACTGGGGACCGAGGGTCTCCCGGAGTGGCCCTCGAGGGGGTGCTGGGCTCCTAGGGGCTTGGGGTGCCCCGTGTCCCCCGGGCTCGTGCTCACTGTCTCGCGCTCCTGCCCAGGGCCCCTCACTCACCGCCAGGCACCCCGCCCCCCCTTCCGTGTGCACGTGTGCTGCTGGGTGCCTCCCCCGTCCCGCCCCCCTCCTCGGGGTCTCTGCGCAGCGGGGTGCGTGTACTAACCTCTGTGTCTGCTGTCTCCCTCCGGCCCCCCGCCGCCCGCCCCGTAGCCATGTACGCCGTGCGGAACCTGAGCCGGCCCAGCCTCACACAGTACGAGCTGGACAGTAAGTCTCCCTGCACGGCGGCCCACGTGGGGCCCAGGCCTTCCAGGGATGGGGAGCGGGGCCTCTGAGGACACCCGAGCCCAGGCTGCTGGAAGGATGGGCTCTCCGGCTACGTGCACAGACCTAGGGGGTGCTGCCCGGGAAGCGCGCCTCCCTCGGGGGCAGGATGGGAGCGGGAACAGCTCCGGGCCGGTGCTCTGTGGGGTGGGTCCGGGGTGGGAGCCCTTGGCCTGCTGGTTGGAAGGGCGGACGTCCACGTCGCCGCCACCCACCTCGTCCCGTCGAAGGTGCTTGGCTGCACAGCTCTGTGCTCCAGGCCAGCCCCCACCTCTGGAGCGAGCAGACCACCCCCCCCCCACTGTCCCCCCAGGGACCTGGGAACGTTCCTGATGGACACCTGGGCCGCCCCGCGTCCTTCTACAGTCCATGGTTCTCCCTGGGACCCAGAGCTTGGGCAGAGGGGCCCCATTCTCTGGACGAAGCAGAGCTGAGACTGTGTTGCCTCGTCCCCTTCCTTCATCACGGGGTGTATGGCCAGTTAAATTAGGGTGACTCCCCACCCACATTCCAGGTGCAGGGTAAACCCCCCCCCCCGAGGAAGGGGAGAGGGCAGGGGGCCAGGGAGAGCGGGGAGAGAACCTTCGAGCCTCCCCCGCCCCCAGCAGGGATGGCGACTCCCATCTAGGGTTTCCCAGCCGTGTTCCTGCAGCTGCCCTGTCTCCAGCTTCCGTCCAGGCACCTTCACCCAGGACCCCAAATTTAATGGAAACATAGTGTTTCGTAGCCCAGAATTCACATCTTATAAGCGCCTTCCTGAGGCTGAGCTTCCTGTGTGAAGAGCTGCCTGATGGGGATGGGCTCTGGGAACTTTAAGCATCTGCCATGGGGGGAAGGGGTGACCTGTGACCTGGTGTGCCCAGGACAGGCGGGAGAGGGTGGCCTGTGACCCCGTGTGCTCGGGACAAGCAGGAAGGGGTGACCTGTGACCCCGTGTGCCCGGGACAGGCAGGAAGGGGGTGACCTGTGACCCCGTGTGCCCGGGACAGGCAGGAAGGGGGTGACCTGTGACCCCGTGTGCCCGGGACAGGGAGGAAGGGGGTGCCCCGTGACCCCGTGTGCCCGGGACAGCAGGAAGGGGGTGCCCCGTGACCCCGTGTGCCCGGAGAACAGTGTTGGTTCACAGCAGTCCCTGCATAAGTACTAATAGTGTCTTCTCATCAGCGCCGCCTGGTCCTCTCTCCCTCGGCCGGGAAGCCACCACCGGCATCCTGCGTCCCGATGCCCAGGGTGGAGGCGGAGCATCCCGCGGCCACCCCACTCCTCACCTATTCTTTCCTGAACCTTCAGGCAGGAACTAGCATGACGGGTGCACCGCACAGCCTCCGCCCTCCGTGCTGGCTCTGTCCCCCGCAGGGACGGTGACCTCTCTGTTTCTCCCCACCCCCAGATCTGAACAAACACCGGCGGTATGAGATACGGATGAGCGTGTACAACGCCGTGGGGGAGGGGCCCTCGAGCCCCCCACAGGAGGTCTTTGTGGGGGAAGCAGGTGAGCCCATCTGCCCTTCCAGCCCCGGCCCTTCCCACCCCAGAAGTCCAGCTAGGGGACATACAGGATTCGGGAACCCCAACCCACCTCCTCCCTGAAGCCCACTCGTGCCGCTCACTCCCGGCCTCTCACCCCCTCCAGTGCCCACGGCGGCGCCCCGTAACGTGGCTGTCCACGGCGCCACGGCCACGCAGCTGGATGTGACGTGGGAGCCGCCACCGCTGGAGAACCAGAATGGAGACATCCAGGGCTACAAGGTACGGGGCGCTCCACCAGAGACGGGGGTGCAGGGGGGCACAGGGCCAGCCCAGGGGTGGGAGTGACCCCCGGGTGGTAGGAGGGGGAGGTCGGCAGGTCTACACCTGCTCCCTCGGCTGGTTGCACCCAACCCACTGCAGTGTTGTGCAGCCGATGCAAAACTACAGCCGTGCCCTCCAGCATCCTCCCAGGCTGAGCTCGGATGCCAGAAGCCCGGGCCCTGCTTCGGGCAACACCCCCTCACCCCAGGCCGCAACTCCCAGTGCCGGCAAAAGATCCCTCAAAGTGGTTACTTGGCCAACCCTAGTATTGATTCGGCCCATCGGCAAGGGACCCCTGGCTAAGGATGTGGAAATCTCTGCTTAAAATGATTTCCAGATCTTAGATGGTGTCACTCGTTGTAACAGAATTCGTCTCCCGTATGCTCAGAGCCCTTTAGAAATCCTTCATCCTCTCGAATGCCCTGCGAGGCAGGCAGATTGTAAAGGTTCACACCCATGGTACAGATGAGGAAACCGAGGCCCAGTTTCGGTGGTCCGGCCAGAAGCAGGTAGAGAGAGCCGGACGCCTCACCCTGAGGGGCCGAGGGGAGCCAGCGAACACAGCCCCTGGAAGAGGCGGTGGGCAAATAATAATAACGTGTGTCCTCGGTTGGAGCCGCTGCTGTGTCTGGGCCGGTGTCCAGCACCTCTCTGATTCCTGGTGGGGGCTGGTTGTTCCAGAGAGAAGCCCGGTGCAGTGGTTAGGGGAGGGAGTGAGAGACCCTCCGGGGCCTCATGGTTTACGTGGCTCGGCCCCCTCATTCCACGGGCAGAAACAGCTCCCCCGAAGGCAAGGGGCTTGTTAGTATAGGTGGCCCCAGGCAGCCCGGGTGGCTCAGCGGTTTAGCACCGCCTTCAGCCCAAGGTGTGATCCTGGAGACCAGGGATCGAGTCCCACATCAGGGTCCTTGCATGGACCCTGCTTCTACCTCTGCCTCTCATGAATAAATAAATAAAATCTTTAAAAAAAAAAAAAGTATAGGTGGCCCCAGTTGAAGATAGAAACCCACATGGGAGTCTCTTTCCACGGGGCGGGGGTGAAGGAGGCAGGAGACAGGAGGAGAGGCATCCTGCCAAGGAAGCTCTAAAGATGGGTGACACCCCTCAGGCCCGCCCAGGAGGGCCAGCTAGCAAAGCTAAATATTGCACCCCTAGCATATGCGTCCCGTGGAAAGGAGGCGGGGCCTGCAACAGTTTGATAGCCACCGGACTGTCGAGGTGTGGAAGTCTCCAGCGAATGTGCAGCCCCAGCAAACGTGTGGACACACAGACGTCGTGTACCACACGGCAGATGTCTGCGTGCTCGGGAAACATGGAGCCAGTGGCCGTTATTAGCTGGGGACCCAGAATTGCTGCATCCCGGACGTGCATTAGCATTGACGTTAATGATGTGTGGACGTCACCAGCCCGTGAGCACAGCTCGGATGAGCTTGACTTGGGTCAGACTGAGCTGTGACGTGTGCGCGGGCAGGTGCGTCCGTGCAGCCCGGTCTCTCGGGGACGCGTGTTTATTGAGCTGTTATTTTGTGCCAAGTAACAGCAGTATTTCTCAGTCTGGGAGTAAAGCAGTGAACAGAGAGGCAACATGAGCTTGAATTTTAGGGGAAGAAGACCAACAATGTACAAAAACAAGTCACACCTCCAGATGGTGGGAAATGAAGCAGATTAAGAGGATAGAGAAGGAAGCTGGGGGCCGGTGGGCGGGGGGTAGGGGTTGGAATTTTAAATAGGGTCGATGGGAAGGATTTAGTGGGAAGCTGACACTTGAGCAAAAAATGAAGAACAGGGTGAGAATCACATGTTCTTCTGGGAGAACATTCCAGAAAGAGGGAAAGAAGAGCAAAGGTCCTGGGGTTGGTGCGTGCTTGGCGTTTACAAAGCTCAGCAGAGTCCCATGCGTCCCAGAGTGTGTGGAGGGCAGCATGATGGGAGAGAGGTCCAGGCAGTGACCTGAGCTGCTGCATCACACAGTCGCTCCAAAGTGAGAGGACAGCCAGGGAGGGTTTGGGGCAAAGGAGGGCCACAAGTGACTCGGGTTTTTAAAGGGCTGTGCCGGCTGCTGTGCTGAGAGCAATCTGAAATGGGGAGAGCAGGAGACCGTGAAAGGGGACTGAATCATCTAGGTGCGGCGTGGCGGTGGCCTAGGCCAGGCGGCAGCAGCGGGGAGAAGCGTGCGTGCTCGGGCTCCGTCCGAACGGCGGGGCTGATGGAACTTGCTGAATTGAATGTGGAGTGTGAGTGAGAGCGGAGAAGCGGCAAGAATTCACAAGCAAGTAGATGCTGGAGCTTGCAGACACAAGGCAGGAAAAGACCAAAGAGGGCGGGAGGAGGAGGCTTGTGGGGGAGAGCTGGGGTCAGCTTGAGACGTCTCTCCGTCTGTCGGACGCCCGGGGGAGACCCCCAGCAGAGCTGGGGATACCTGTCTGGAGTTCAAGAGAGAGGGGGTCTCAGCTGGAGATGTGAATTGTGGAGGCCTCAGGATATAGATGATGCTGAAAGCCCAGAGATGACACACGAATAGAGAGAAAACACAAGAAGATTGAAAACTGGGGACCCGGGACCAGGAAAAGTGCCCAAGGTCTCAGAACCTATGTAAAGAACGTGCTTCCCGGAGGAGGGAGGACTCTGATGCACCAAACGCTACTGAGACCTCCCGCAAGATGAAACCTAGGAAGCCATTGTGCAGGGATTGCCAGACTAGAGCCCAGGGCTCCACCTGGCCCCCCACTTGTTCTCGTAAATAAAGTTTTATTGGAACACAGCCACGCTGCTTTGGAGGTACGACAGAGATGTGTGGCCTGAGAAACGCAAAGTACCGATTGCCTGGCCCTTTACCGAAAGCTTGCGGAGGCCTGGATTATTGCATTAGCCAGGCCCAGTTCCCAGGTGACTCTGACCAGAGCTGGGGGCAGGGGAATGCCTGCTTGGAGGGATTCGAGAGAGAATGAGGGGAGACAATGAGCACAGGGACACCACCCCCCCATGCCCTTTAAGGAGTTTTGCCTTAAAGGGAAAATGAACCGGACAACAGAGGGGGTTTTGAGACAGGAGAAATGACAGCTTGCGCATGTGCTGATAATGATCCTGGGGAAGAGGGGGCATGTGGCGATTCTAGGAGGAGCCGAAGCTGGGGGTGGGAGCTGAAGTCCTGGAGGAGGAGAGAGGGCCCGGGACTGCGTGCGTGCAGAAGGTAAGACAGTCTTAGGAGCTGGCGGTGCAGCCGCGGGGGCGGGAGGCGGGCAGGGCTTGTGGACCGGGGAGACGGTGCAGAGAATCTCATCTCCAGAAGGAGCCTCAGCTGGGATGGAGGAGGGGAGGGGAGGGAGCACGGGGAGCGGTGAATGAGACTGGGCGGCAGGAGATGCTTGCAGCGGTGGTGGTGGTGGCCCCGGGCAGTGGCCCCTGATCTAAGCGAGGCTGAAGTTGGCCTTGACAGGAGGAAGCTGGAAGGGCAGGGAATGGAAATGGTAGATACAGGTGGTGCCTGTGATTTGCTCCAACACCTGCTCCTGCCTGCATGAGGCTAGATGCTGGAGACACACGGGGAGCCCGATCCGCCAAGAGGTCAAGCCCCCCCACTGCGGCGTGTGCATCCTAGTGGACTGCTGGGATGCACGGCCACTCAGCCGTGCGCCCCTTCGGGACCGGGCTCAGCGCTCAGTCCTCGGTGCCATCTGCATAAGGGCCGGTCGGCGGTCACCCGACAAAGGTCTGCTGAATTCAGCGTGGTGCCCCGAATTCAAGTGCTGACTCCAAGCAGGGTGCCCTGCGTCTGCATGTGGCGCCGGTGGGGGGTCCTGGACCCCAGTCCTCCCCCCCACCCCAGAACAGGACTCTGGCACTGACCCCTCTCTCCTGCACCATCGTCCTCTCCCCACCCATGGGGCACAGAGCCCCTCTGAAATACATTTCCTCTTCGGGATGCCTTTTCCCGACCCTTCATATTTGTCCAAGCCGGCAGCCCTTTCTCTGCTTGGTCCCTTTACAGCAGAAACCCTCAAAAACAGTCTTCTGGACCCGCCACCACCACCACCGCCAATCCCCGTCCTCCTGCTGTGTCTTGAACCTGCTCCAGGGAGCTTCTCACCGCCCCACATGCACCCCTACTCCACCCCCGACCCCTTTCTGTCCAGGCTGCTGTGATTCCTGTGGGTTTGGGGTTTTTTTTATTATTATTAATGAAAGACAGAGAGAGAGAGAGAGAGAGAGAGAGAGGCAGAGACACAGGCAGAGGGAGAAGCGGGCTCCATGCAGGGAGCCGGATGTGGGACTCTATCCCGGGTCCCCAGGATCATGCCCTGGGCTGAAGGCAGCACTAAACCGCTGAGCCACCCGGGCCGCCCAATTCCTGTGTTATCTAGAAGTCAGGTGCAGGGCTCCCCCTACCTAGCTCAGCACCACCATTTGACACAGCAGGCCTCTCTCTCGTCTGAGAAATGCCCTCTCCTGTAAAAAAAAAAAAAAAAAAAAAAAAAAAGGGAAAGAAAGAAAGAAATGCCCTCTCCTTCTCCTCTCCACGTCCCTCACCGGCGGTTCCAGCCTCCGCCCAGCCCCTGAGCATGGGAAAGCCCCCACCCACCCCACTCACCTTGCAGCTCTTCCTACATCCACTGTCTCCATGTGCTCTCAACAAGTACCACCTGTGTGCTGACACCCCCCAGCTCTCGGACGTTCCCCGTGGTGCTTCCCCTGCACCCCAGAACCTGCAGGAACTTGGTCCCCTGTTGTGTACCTGTCACTGTGAACATTGCTTCCTGAACGACCCCACAACTCGCTCTCTGATGCCTTCTCCTATCAGGAGAATCTGTTTTTAAAAATCAGGCGGGGTTAGGGACGCCTGGGTGGCTCAGCAGTTGGGCGTCCATCAGCCTTGGGCTCAGGGCGTGATCCCGGGGTCCCGTCGGGCTCCCTGCGTGGAGCCTGCTTCTCCCTCTGCCTGTGTCTCTGCCTCTCTCTGTATCGCTCATGAATAAATAAATTAAATATTTTTAAAAATTAAAAGTGGGCGGCGTTAGGAAAAAGCAAGAATTTCTGGGTGACGACGAGAGGTCCTGGGTGCCAGGTGGGGGACCCTGGTATTTTTTAGCAAGTTGAGAACTTGAGGTCCGTAGCGTGCAGAAACCTCCTCGGCCAGCAAGTGGCGCCAAATACTCGCTGATCGTCCCCGGGGCACGCGGCTCGCAGCTTCCCCGGCGGACCCCAGTCCGGAGTTCCTGACCCTAGTGAAGAATTGGAGCTTCTAGGAGCTTCTGAGCTGCCCCTGAGCAGCGCTGAGTAATTGGAAGTCTGAGGAGCGCAGCTGGTGGACTAAAGCCTTTCTCACTCCTTACCCCCTATGCTCCTTCTCACCTCGGTCCTGGAAAGTGGGGCGTCTATCACCCCACTGGTCAGCCGACGAAACCACGGCTCAGGGGAGTCACCTGGCGAAGTCACCTTGTGCATGCGTGCGTGAATGCAGCCCTGGGGTTCAGCCCCACGCCGGCCTGCAGGTGAATTCGCGCAAAGGTGAATCACCAGGGGCCTTGTCAACCACCAGCAGGTGCTTTGCAGCAGGTCGGGGGGGGGGGAGGGGCGGGGGGGGCCTGATGCTCTGCATCCCTAACCAGCTCCCAGGTGATGCTGCTGCTCTTAGCTCCCCGGCTCTGGTTCCTGAAGAGCAGAACTGGCTTCTCCCTCCAGTAACTAGACCCTACAAGCCCCGCGGAAAAACAGATACGTGGGGTCTGTGATCTCCCGGGAGTGAGTCCAGCAGAGACCAGAGTATTAGCTGTGAAAAGGAAAGCTCTGGAAGGGTTTCTAAACCAGCTCCTCCATACTTCTGGGACTCACACCCACGGTCCAGGGTGTGTGGATGGTCCCTGAGGCTGGCAGGGGCAGGGCGAAAGGCAAATGTCTCCATCTCACTCCCACACTTGGCTGTGCCCACAGATTTATTTCTGGGAAGCCCAGCGGCGCAACGTCACGGAGCGGGTGAAGACGCTTTTCCTGGCCGAGAACAGCGTGAAGCTCAAGAACCTGACCGGCTACACTGCCTACATGGTCAGCGTGGCAGCCTTCAACGCCGCCGGGGACGGGCCTCGGAGCACCCCCACCCGGGGCCAGACCCAGCAAGCAGGTGGGGGGGGGGGTGGACACCTGCACCTGTGCTCCCGGCGGGGGGGGCGGGGGTGGTGGGAGCAGCGGCCTTATCTGCTGAGATATCTGGGCTGGGCACCCAGGGCCTGTGTCGTGGCCTCCAGACGGGGAGAGCACAACCCAAAAAGAAGGGCCTACATGAGAGTGCTCAGAAGAGAGAGGCTGTCCCCAAAGGGGCCTGGAGAAAGCCTCCAGATGTCCCCTGTCCTCCCCACATCTTGTAGCCCGCCAGCCCGTTTCTGCCCATGCCTTGTTCCCACCTGATGGTCTTATGCGGCCCCGGCTTTGTTCATTCTGCACATGTTCCCTGAGCATCTTCTAAGGACCAGCACTGTGCTGGACGGACACCGTCGAGGTCCCCACCCCAGGGAGCAGGACAGGTCATAAACACGTATCTAGATGAATGGGCCTCAGGTGGGGGTGAGCGTGAGCAGTCGAAGGACAGGGGCGGGGTGGACAGTGGCCTTGGACAGGTCAGGCTGCAGAGGCCTCCGAGGGCTGACCACCGGGGCCTGACTGCGAAGAGGCCAGCGTGGAAAGCTCTGGAGGGAGGGGTTCCGGGCCGAGCGAGCGGCAGGTGCAAAGGCCTGGCGGCCGGAGGGGGTGAAAGGAGCAGAAGGCCAGGCTGCTTGAGAGGAAATGGCCAAGGAGGGTCGAGGAGCCTTGGGAGGAAGTCTAGGATGGGTTCTCAGTGCGCTCGGGAGTCTCTGGTGGGGGTAAGCAGTTGGGCAATAGGATCCGGTTCATGATTTCAAAAGCTCTCTGCCTGCCGTGCGGAAAACAGGCTGACGGAGGGGACAGGAAGGAGGCAGGGAGGCCACTTAGGAGGCTGGACGGTGGGGCAAGGCGGGGGGGGGGGTGATGGTCAGGACTCTGCTTCCCGCTCAAGTGGGGCCGGGCTTATATGTAGTGTCCAGAGGCGCTTCTCGGGCAGTGAGACGCTCGCTCCTTCTAGAAGCCCCGGGATGAGCAGGCCAGGTGTTACCCGTTTCAGTCAGCAGGGGGTGGCCTGGGCAGTGAAGCGTCTTGCCCAGGACCACCTGCCTCCCCGGCCCGTCACTGGGGGAGCAGAGGCTCGAGGCCAGGACAGGTGAGCTGGTCCTGAGCTGTCTTCACTGCCTGTCACTGAGCCCCCTCCTCGTGGATTTGAATACAAGCCTTTTGTCCTGAGCCCCCATTGAGCATCCCCCCGTCCTCTCTTAAAGAGAGAGCCAGACCGTGGAGTCGGTTAAGCGCTGTCCTCTTTGGGGACAGGCCACGGCTCCTGGGAAAGCTTTTTCCTCCACTGGTTCCCGAGGGTCTGGTCTGTCTGTCTGCTGGTCCAGACCACTCTCCGTCAGTGTCACGGGCCGGATGCGAGCCCCTGGGAGCCTGGAAGCTTCCGGCAGCAGGACAAAATGTTCTGACCCGAGTCCCTCTTGCTAGGGAAGGCAGGAAAGGCCCCCTGAGTCGCCTCCCTCCTTCAAAGCCCGCTGGCTGGGGCTGCCTCCCGGATGGAGCGGAAGCGGGGTCCAGATTAGCCAGGGCTCGGTGGGGGGCGGCCCCAGGACAATAATAGCCCGGTCATCGGCGCCTGAAGCCAGCTCTGCGCTTCCTTCCCTGCCTCTCTGTCCTCCCCATCAGAGGCCCCCACGGCCCCCATGTTTTCAGGGTCACTCCAGCCTTCTCAGGCCAAGAAGGCATCTCTTCCAGATGGTTTGACTGTCCCTCTTTCTGGATGCTTCTGACAGCCTGGTCTCTCGGTGACAAGCCCTGGGGCCCCAGGGACGCTGGAGAGGCCTCAAGGCTGGCTGCAGTGCTGGCATCTTCTCTTCCCCGCCCGCTTAGTGCCCCCAGGCCCAGACAGCCCCTGCCTTCTCCACCGAGGAAGGCAAAAGACAAGCCTTACAAAACCAGGACATCACCTGACCCCACAGTGACCCTGGAGGCTCAGTGTAGACGTGTCCTGTGGTCTTAGCCAGGGGCCAGGGCCACTTAGCAGGAAGCAGAGTCTTCCAACTTTAGGGAAAAGAAAGCTGCCTTCCCTCCCAATTCTTGGACTCTGGTATTGGAAAGCCAGAGCTAGCAGCTTCCTTTGGGGGTGGGGGGGGGGCATGGCTGACCTCTGATGAACCCCTGCTCACTCTCTCTTTCCCGGGCCCAGACCCAACCGCCCCTGCTGGTCCCTGGAAGCCGAGCAGGGCTTTGAAGGGCCTCGGGAGGACAAGACAAACCCTTTGCTGTCTCCCTGCAGCCCCCAGCGCCCCCAGCTCTGTCAGGTTCAGTGAGCTGACCACGACCTCGGTGAACGTGTCCTGGGAGGCCCCGCAGTTCCCCAACGGTGTCCTGGAGGGCTACCGGCTGGTGTACGAGCCCTGCACCCCCGTGGACGGTGAGTGGGACCCTCCCGGCACCACTCCCGAGGGCTCTCTCGTCGGCATTGCGGTGGGGGGGGGCACTGCACAGACTTGGATGTGATGAGCGTCTCCCCCACTTGCAAAGGGAGAACCTGGGGCTAAGAAAGGAGCATTTCTGCACCTGCATGCGGGGGCTCAGAGTTGAGCAGCACCTGGGTCTCCCACCGAAGTGAGGAGGGAAGGACAGGAGCCTGCGAGACACACAGCGTCCACGGTGGCCAGGCTGCTGTCAGGCCCAGAAAGAGCGGGGAGCCCCTCGTAGCCCCTCCTATGCCTGCCAGGATCCAGAATTTAGGGTGTCAGCCTTATTCTGGATAGGCCTTCGCCTCTCCTGCTAGGTCAGGAACTCATTTGAGAATCTGATAAAAGCCTCAGAGCCTCTCCCCAGAAAGCACAGTTTGGGGGAGTCGTTGCACCCCGCTTCCCTGTGAACCCCAGGTCAAGAACCTCGATGTACAAGTTGCCTCCCGGACTCTTGTTTGTCTAGCTGTCCTTAGAGCCCCCGGCAGTCCCTGCTCCCCCAGTGGGGACCCTGCCCAGCTCCCAGGCCACCCTAACCCTGACTGTGGATGTCACACACCTGCCAGCGCTCTGCCCACGCCTGCGTGAGTGAGCCCAGGGGGAGCCCAGAAAGCACTGCCATCTACTCGGAGAAGCGGGAAGGAGGCCGAGCTCCCAGCCACCTGGGTCCAGTTCCAGAGCCCAGGAGGACTCGGGGGTGTGGCTGGCCTGCAGGTGGCAGCCCGGTGGCCAGAGGTCACCTCCCCACTCTCACCTGTCCCTGGCTCCAGGGCCTGACCAGAACAAGGGGCGGAGCCCTGGGACACCGCCGGGGCCAGCAGTTCTGGGCCAGCCAAGGGAACAATGGCCCTCAGTCTCCCCACCAGCGCCTGCCTGCCAGCACTAGTTCACTCTGCAAAGCGGTGCTGTGTCCGGGACACTGTGGGGCGGGGGTGGGCAGGGCCCCAGGAGGAGATGTGATCGATCAAGTGCAGGACCCGGGAAAGGGGCCCGTCTCTCCCTCGGATGGAAGGAGAGGGCCGATGGCACGGGGACACGATGCCGGGGGACAGGACAGGCTCTCCGCACAGCGAGCGGCCTTTCCCGGCCTACCCCGGGGGCCCCAGCCCTTGAGGGGTGGGGGCGCGAGGCCTTCCCGTTCCTCTGTCCAGCACGGTCTGGCCACATAGCCGACGTCATGTCCTTGCATGTTCCCGTCCACTCCGCGGTGGCCCAGCCGGTGGGAACGCCAAGCCCTGGGTGTGACGGAGCCGGGCCAGAGCTGTGTCTGCGCCCCCCGTTCATGCCTCAGCCCTGGGGTCGGGTCAGCAGCAAACAGGCCTCACAAGAACCCGGCGACCCCTGCCCCTTTCCTGTTGGGAAAACCACGGCCCAGGCAGATGAGGGATTTGCTCAGAAATGTCAAGGGACGGCCGCTCAGCGCTGCTGTTCTGGGTCCTGGGGCCTGTCCCCTCACCCCCCCCCACCTTGGGTCACCCCCTCCGCTTGAGCGGCCATCGTTCTGTTGTTCAGTATTTATTTATTCATAAGGTGGTTTGGGTACATGCCAGCTGCCAGGTGCTCTTTTATTTAATCTCATAACGTCTAGTCCACGATGCTATGGCTACAGGCTCGTTCAGCAGAACAACAAACCAAAGCTAGGGCTTCCCCCCACCCCACACCCTGGGCCAGCACTGGGCCGTGTGACCTGTGAAGCCCCCCTCCCCGGAGTGACCATTGTGCTTGGGGGACACGGGAAAGGACACCCCATCCCGACCTCCCCGACCCCCGAGGAGGCTGGTGGTCGGGAGGATTTGGGCCCACGAAGTACCGAGCACAAGCCTGAACCTCCTAAAAACCATGCAGGCCTCCCCACCGGTTACTGTGACTTGGGGTGCAGTTGATGGAGGGCCTGGTGTGAGCCCCTGGCCCCTTGATGGCACAAGAGGCTTGCCAGAGGTCCCGAGGCTGTCCTTGGCTGTTGGGACTGGCTGCAGGTGTGTCACCCCGGCCCCGGGATGTCCCTGCAGAAGGTGCTCCTTGGGATTCCAGTTCAGTGGAATCAGTGAGGGGAGAAGTAAACACGGGGGTAGAGTACATTCGGGATGCAGCGGTTCAGTTCAGCAGGGTGGGGAGGTGCTGAAGGACCCCCGTGCCTACCCATCGGATGGTCCGGGCCTCTTGTCAGGCTTCTCCCGCCGCGGAACCCTTCCTCCTGAGAACCGCCTGCGGGAGCGCGTGTGTGGGAACCGCAGCTGTGTGGCCCAGGGTGCCAGCCCGGGGCTGACCTCGAGAGGGTGCTGCTCCCCCCCCACCCCGTCAACGCGCCACCCCTGCAGCTGCCAGCCGCCCCTGCCGTCCCCACACGCCCCGTGCCTCCTTCACAGGTGTCAGTAAGATCGTGACCGTGGACGTGAAGGGAAGCAGCCCCCTGTGGCTGAAGGTGAAGGACCTGGCGGAGGGGATGACCTACAGGTTCCGCATCCGAGCCAAGACCTTCACGTATGGGCCGGAGATCGAGGCCAACGTTACCACAGGCCCCGGAGAAGGTAGGGGAGCTCCGGGCGGCCGAGGGGGCTGCTGCCCACCCACCCCACCCGTGCACACACAGCGTGCAGCCCCCCAGGTCGGAAGGGGGTGCCCAGAGCTGTGCTAGACCCTGGAGATGCAGAGACGGGGGAGGCAGGTGTAGTGGGGACGTCCTGGGGGGTGGGGGGTGGGATCCAGACAGACACATGGAAACACAAGCCAGGGTTCGCAGTACCCCGAAGGCGGCTCCGGCAGCGGAGAAGAGGAGGGCTGGGTGTGCGGGTGAGAGCGAAGGCGGGCCTGGGCTGTGGAGGATCACCTGCGCCCTCCGAGGGTTCCTCCAGGTGCCACATATGTCAGAGAGCACCCCCCTACCCAGGGTTCTGGGCCCCAGGAAATCGGAATCCCTGACCAATCGCCCTGGGAACTTGCATTTGCACAGGAGCCCCCAGAGGCTCTTTGCCTGGTGCTCTGAGCACCACTGCTTCTGGGGAGGCGGGGGGGTGGTCACAGGCAGGGGCCCCTGCCAGACTGCGTCCTCCCTAGACAAAGGTGACCGAGGGAAGAAAGGAGCAAGGGAGTCAAGGCCAGGCTGTGCACTGAGCACAGGGCCTGAGGAGGGTGGGGAGGGGGGACGCTGGGGACCGGAGATGGAAGAGTGGCTCTGTCGCAGTTTGTGACACTTCTCAGGGTCAGCCTGGGGCTGGGAGTGTTGTTCAGGTGCCTGCTGTGGTTGAGGTTTGCTCTCCAAAGTCCTTGTCACCCAGGCAGGCTGTCTTCTCCTGAACACAGAAGCCACCGGGCTGGGCCTCTGCTCCCTCCTTCCCTGAGAAAGGACACAGCCCATCTCAAACTTTCCCTGAAATCCCTCCCCCGGCTCCTCCTCCACCTCCTCCACCTCCTCCCCAGCCTCCTCCCTGCCTCCTCTGTCTGCCTCCCCTCCCCCTGCTCCCTGTCCGGAGGCCAGAAGCCCCGCTGAGCTAGGCCCCTGGGGGGTGAGGATGATGGGGGGGGCGGTGGCTGGAGAGGCTGCCTGACTTGCCTCTCACCTGTGGGCAGGTGTGGCCATGCTTCCCTTTCTCTTTGTGGGTTTCCCGGCCCCTGGTTCTGCAAAGAAGCTGGCTCGGGCTCCTGTGGGCCATGCAGCCTGCAGGACCAGGGGAGGAAGCTGGCGGGAAGAAGCCGCCCCCTCTGCCCTTCACCTGCCCCCAGCCCCTCCTGTGCCGCCTCTTCACCTGAGCCAACTTCCCTGGGAAACAAAAGCAGGAAGAGAGCTGGCAAGGACAAAGGGAGGCGGAGCAGGGCCGCAGGGCCGTGGGGAGAAGGCGGAGGACAGCCTGTTCTAACCTGAGGCTTGAAGTGTCCCAGGCCTGAAGTGGGAAGGAGGGGGTGGCAGGAAGTTGGGGGGAGTCGGTGGGGGGTCCCTCTGAACCAGCGCTGAGCTGTGCCCTGCAAGTGTGGGCGAGGAAAGGACGTGCCACCACGCATCCTTGTCCTGGAAGCTTCTAGGCCGGGAGTTGCTGACTGTTGTCAGCCTTGAGTTCTGTCCTGTGCAGAATGAGAACTCGGGGGTCCTGAGAGCGCTCCCCCCCACCCTCCTCACCCCCCTCGGGCTGTATCTCACACCCCCCCTGGCCCCTCAGCTGCCTTTGCCCTGTGCTGTAGGCAGGATGCGCGTTGGGGAAGGAAGGAAGGAAGATGAGGCTCTCTGAGGTCACGGGTCGGCACTGGACATGGGCCGGGCGGTGGGCTGCCAAGTCTGATCGTGAGTCCCCGGCCTGCTGTCCCGCCTGCCAGCTCCGCGGGCCCTGGAGGCTCTTCAGTCTGGAGCTGGATTCCAGGCTCCCTCCCTGCAGGCGTCCACAGGACACACTTGGCACTCACTGGCCAAGCGGTCATCCCCCCCCACCCACTCACCCACTTGTTCCCCCGTCCCACAGTGCATAGGGAGCACCTACTCTGTGCCCAGCCCTGGGGGTGCAAGGCTCCAGGTCTAGTGAGGAACAGGCAGGTAGGAAACAGCGCACAGGGTGTGGGTTCTGGTGACAGTGAGAGAGGAGGGGCCCGGGACCCTCCATAGATGGAACTGGCTCTCACTCTTCTTACTGCACAAGTGAATTCTCTCCTGCTTCGGCCCCTGGGGCTGGTGCCTGGATGCCTGGTGACTGGATGGCTGGTACTGGGATGGCTGGTGCCTGGATGGCTGGTGCCTGGATGGCTGGTGCCCGGATGGCTGGTGACTGGATGGCTGGTGCCTGGATGGCTGGTGACTGGATGGCTGGTGCCCGGATGGCTGGTGACTGGATGGCTGGTGCCGGATGGCTGGTGCCGGATGGCTGGTGACTGGATGGCTGGTGACTGGATGGCTGGTGCCCGGATGGCTGGTGCCAGATGGCTGGTGACTGTATGGCTGGTACTGGATGGCTGGTGCCGGATGGCTGGTACCCGGATCGCTAGTGACTGGATGGCTGGTACCGGATGACTGGTGCCAGATGGCTCGTACCCGGATGGCTCATACCCGGATGGCTGGTGCCGGATGGCTGGTACCTGGATGGCTGGTGCCTGGATGGCTGGTACCTGGATGGCTCATACCCGGATGGCTGGTGCCTGGATGGCCACCCTGATGTACCTGCTGTGCCAGGACAGCGAGCAGCAGAGCCCTTTCTTCCTCCTCCCCTGCTCCCAGCCTCCACTCTGGCCCAGCCTGGGTGCACCTGCAGCAGGGGTGGGGGAATTTCAGGCAGGAAGTAGAGAGGCCATTGCCATCCTAGGCCAGGAGACCAGACGTCAGGGAGCCCTTCAGCCCCCCAAAACTAACGCCCCACTTATCATGAGCCCTTCCTACACCATCATCACACCCACCCCTACTGTCCCCCTAGGTCACATCCCATCATTCCAAAAGGGCCTTACAGTTGGGGAAACTGAGGCACTGGAGGGCTATGTGAGTTGATCAAAGCCACCCCCATCTAGTGAAGTCAGGTCTCCTGGCTTTGAATATGGAATAGAGTGGGAGTGTGGGCGACCCAGAGAAGGCAGTTGGATCCAGCAGGCCCAGCTGGAGACGCACACCTAGGACCTTGGCGCTCGCAGGGTTTCTGGAGACTTCGGCCGGGCTCGGTGTGGCTGCCCAGCCCCTCCGCCGGAGCACGGGGAGACAGGCCGGGTGTCGTACCTCGTCTTGCCCACTGTGTGCCGTTCGCAGGTGCCCCCGGGCCGCCCGGAGTGCCCATCATCGTGAGGTACAGCTCCGCCATCGCCATCCACTGGTCCAGCGGAGACCCTGGCAAAGGGCCCATCACCCGCTACGTCATCGAGGCCAGGCCATCAGGTACACCCAGCCCCGGGCTGAGCGCCTCCCTCTGGAGCAGCTTCCAGGTCTTGCTTTCTCCTCCTTATGGAGTCCCTCCACCTGGCGACCTTGTGTCCTCCTGAGAAGGCGTTGTCCTACTCCAGGTGGAGCTAGAGGTGGCCCTGGGGCGAGTGGGAAATGGAGAGTTGCATTCTTAGGTCGGACACCCCCACACACACCCACTGGGGTCCCCTGGAGAGCAGCACTTAGCGCCAGGTGACGACCAACTCGGGTGGAAGATCATTCAAGAAACCAAAGGAGCAAAGTGTTGGCCCCTGCCCCCTTGGTTAAACACGGGGCCTCTCACGAGACCCCACTGACTGGCGTCCCGTCCGGAGGCCAGCTGTCCCCCCGGGGACCCTAGCCACCTCCTTGCAGTCCGTCTCTGCCACCCTGACGATCTCAGCAGTTCCTGTAACCCTACCAACCCCTCCTGTCAGGCCTGAAATCGAATCACAAGCGCTTCCAGAGCCATCAGGAGACCAGCCAGCCAGTGCTAAGTTCCTCGGGGGGGGGGGGGGGGGGGGGGGCTGCTCCCAGGGCTCCCGCTTCACAGTGGCCGTTAACAGCTGCTCCTCCCAGCTCCCCTTGGCCACCCCACTGCCAGCTCTGGCCGCCGCCAGCTCTCCCCGTTGCTAGGTTTCCAAATTCATCAGAGGTGCCAGAGCCGGGGAAGGGCTGGAGCCTTGTTCTTGGTAGGCCAAGGCTCTGTGATTAGCCGCTTGAAGTCCAGAAGGAACGAACAGCAAATAATAATCATAGTGGGAGGTAGTGGGGCATATCGGAAGCTAATGCTTCCCACGAGAGCCCCGAAGCATCCCGGTGACAGACTTCATACCTCGGATAACAGCGCCAATCATCTCGATAACAGAGAGTTAATGCCGGGCTTCCAGGAAGAGCCACCACCCTGCCATTGCCCTAATCTTCTGCTAATAATCGCAGCGAGGAATAGTTATTTCATGGAGCAGCTCAGATCCAATGCGGAGCTGGAAGAGGGCTGGGGGTTGGCTCTCCCCCACACCCCAGATGGTCCCTCCCCTGCCCTCCCGCACAGGCTGCCGAGTTGGCCAGGAGAGCGCCGTGAGCTGCTCCCCACCAGGCCCGTGCCTATGCTTTGCATCCGAGTTGGCCAACCCGGCCAACCCGGACGCCAGGCTGTGGAATGTTGGCTCCCAACTCCCGTCCTGCTGATTTTCCAGCGTTCCCTGGGAGGCCCAGCGTGGGACCTGGCGTCCTGGGGCGGGGGGCCGTGGCTCGGTGCGCAAGGCCGAGGTGGGATCAAGGCAGGACCCCTGAAGGGTCGGGTCTCGGAGTGGTGCCCAAGAGCTGCGACAGAGACCAAAGGAGGCTGTGACGGGGGGAGGGAGGGCAGAGGGCCAGGGGAAAGCCGTGCCTCTCCGTGGGGCTGCTGGAGAGCATCTCTCCACCTCCACGCCGCCCCCACACTCCCCGGCTCTACATCCTCCTCTCCAGGAGGAGATCCGTCTTGATCTGTGCTCCCCCTGCCTCGCTGGGTAGTATCAACCAAACACGCCTGCTTTCTACAAACCCAGAACTGGCAGGTACTGCCGAGCAGGGAGGGCCTCTCTCACTCAAGGTTTCTGGCCCATGGAACCGGCCACGCACATCAGCCGACTCGTGAGGCTGGAGGCCAGAGCCCCAGCATGACATTCCAGCAGCTTCTGGCCTGGCCCCGGAGCCCGGCCCTACCCTTTGTTTCTGTGCAGGGCAGAGCAAGGTGGGTCACACGGCGGGCCGAGGCCCCAGCTCCTGGGAGGCAGAAGGGTCCCGGATGAGCCCACTCAGCCAACACTGAGTCAGCCGTGGACCTCAAACAGCACCGTCCTGGACACCCAGAGGGTGTTGGGTGCCAGGTGGTGGGGAGCGACAGCTCTAGGCTGGAGCACCAGCCCTGCCACTTAGGGCAGCCTGACCTTGGGAGGATGGGTTCTCTCCCTCCCTCCCTCTCTCTCTCTCTCTCATCCATAACGTGAACACAGCAGTGCTTCCCTCTCCCCACGGCCACCGTGGGTGTGAAACATAAAGCCCATAGAACCACGTTGCTTGACGAGGAACAAGAGTCTCTGCTGTGTTGTCATCACCATCATCACTGTTGCCACGGTTGACTGGCATTGAAAGTGAACGACAGACCGTTCAAGGTCATGGGAGGAGAATGGATTGGCACCCCGATCCTCGGCTCTCAGGGCATGAAGCCAGAGCACCCAATGTTCTGAGAAGGTTGGGGAAGAAGAGTCGCCTCCAGTTGTCCCACCAGCACTTAGAGGATGCCCGTGCTGGGCGCTGGGCTGCAGAGGCGAATCAGGCTGGGTCCTTGCCCGGGAGGGACGGCACAGCCTGGTGGGGGACAGCCACAGGGTGCGTGAGGCAGATGCACAAAACAACTAAGACAGAAGATGAGGCAAAGCTCGGGACCCCACGCCTTGGTGAGGACGGCAGGACACAGATGGGCCCCCGCAGCTACTTCCAGTTGGAGAGAACTGGGTGGGCAGGGCCAACACCCTCGTGGTCCACAGTTCAGAGAGGACGATGGGGGTGATGGGGGCCTCCACCAGAGTTCCTGGCGTGGGTGGATCCGTGATACATGTGGTGAAGGAACCAGAATCCGTGAGCCCCTGGAAGAGGCTGGAAGCACCAAGCTGGAGCCAGGGAGTAGCCTGTGGACCCGACGGGTGGCTCTTACCAGAAGGAGCTCAGGAACGCTGCCTCGCTGAGGCTGCCAGGTGCCCTCCCCGGAGCGCGCCACAGGACGCAAGACCTAGGAGCCCAGCCACCGAGTCCTAAGATCCCTGGACTCCCTGGATCACCCCCACGCTTTAGTTGGAAAATCAGCAACAAGCAGAAGGGCTCCCCATCCTTCTAAGGGCCACGCCAATCCCAGTGGCCCTGCATGGAGCCTCTGGCCGGGGGCCCGAGGTGGATGCTGCGGGGCCCCGGCAGGTGCTTGCACTTCTCTCATGGGGAGCAACATGCCCGCTGCTCCTTTTGAATGAGGTGGACGTGAATTCAGTCCCAAAAGGGTCAGACCCAGAGAGCCACGGACAGAGGGGCAGGCCTGAAAGGATGGAGGTGGTTGGGGACAATGTGGGTGGAGAACAGATGGGGGACCCCTCCAGGCTTGTCTGGGTGCTTTATCCCCAGCTTCCTGCTCCTCAGCAAGGAGGCAGCTGAGGATGGGCCCCCATCGGTCCGCACCCTCACAGGCAAGGCCAGCCCCTCCTGTGGCTATTTTAAAAAAGGGGTCTTCTTTTTGTCTGATCCCACTACTATATATATTTTGAATAGGAAAGGGGGGGTCAGAAAAAGAGGGGCCCAGTTAAGGAAAGGAGGATATACCCATGTGATAAAATCGTAGGCAACCACGTAAAGTCACGTTGACCAGCACTTTTAATGATGCAAAAACAGGTGATTTGAGTTCTTCTACACAGGTACCAGAATGCTGAGTCTCCTCCTGTGGGCGGTGGCGTTGGGTTGGCGGGTATCGTGTTTTCTACATACTACACGTCTTTAAATATTTTACAGATATTTTAATAAAGGGAACCAAAGGGTCGGAGACTCCAAAAAGCCATCTTTTGAAAAATACCTGCAGAGATTCAGCATTGACTGGGCAGTCCAGACAGGCCCTGCTCTCCGGGGGCAGCAGGTGGGGTGGGAGGGGGCTCCCCCTCACGGGGCGTCTCCCTCTCGACACTCTTGCAGACGAGGGGCTATGGGACATCCTCATCAAAGACATCCCCAAGGAGGTGACCTCCTACACGTTCAGCATGGACATCCTGAAGCCAGGCGTGAGCTACGACTTCCGAGTCATCGCCGTCAACGACTATGGCTTCGGCACCCCCAGCAGCCCCTCCCAGTCTGTGCCAGGTACTGCCCACGCACCAGAAGACTGGACCAGGGCCTGGGTCAGCTTTGAGCTCCGGTGGCTGTGTATCCCTGGGGTTCCTTTGCAAGGATTCCAGAAGCCCTGGGGAGGGGGCTCAGTGGGGCTTGTGGACACATCCCTGGGCCCAAGATGAGAGCTTCTGTGAGCTCATCACCCGAGAGAATTCACTCAGGCCATAAACTGCATGTTTCTATGGAAACCACCCCCAAAACAGATGCAGTGGCCTGTGGAGCATTGTCTGGGGCTGAGAGGCATAGGACTGCCACCCCTCCCCTTCTTCCTCTCATGCTTCCCGTCCAGCGCATCTTGGAGGACTCACGGAGGACTCCAGTGCCAAAACCCATGACCTCAAATCCAATCACTTGCCCAACTTTTCATACCAAGGCCCCTTCCCTCAAGGCAGAAACATAGCTCAAAATGGTAACCCAGTGGGTGAGGCTCAGAAACCTGGCGGCCTCCCTCCTCCCACATACGATCTCCCTTGTCCAGATTGATAGAACCAGGGCACGGGGAATAGAAGAGCCAGCTCCTCATTAGGCAGCCCCCTGGATTAGTAGTGGTTTGTGCACAAAGCATGGTCTTGAGGGCTTTGAAGGAAGGAGAGCCCTGGCTGGAGGGAGCATTCTGAAGCCCCACACATGTCCACCCCCCGCCCCGTTCCCCTCACTTTCTGCTGCCAGAGAAAGACTGAGTCCAGTCCCTGGGGAGAAAGTCTCCCAGGCCTACCACACACCAGAAAGGTACTCCCCAAAACGAATGTGGGCCTGCCTGTCAAGGTAGCCCCTAGGCCACGGGTGGCAAGAGGAGGGGGAGGTAAAAAAGGAAAATTAGCATGCACACTACTGCTTCTCCGTCCTGTGTCTTTGGCAGACATCACTAATCAACCCTCACACTCTTTGCTGGCGAGTCCAGATGCAGCCTCAGAACTCAAAGCAGCCCTCCAGGCATCCCTTTACCAATGGATGAGAGCTGGTCCTTGAGCTAAAACTGTCCCTGCCGACCTTGTCTTAGGGTCTACCTCATTGCAATGGGGCACAGACTGTGCATGCCATAAACTGAGCAGGTGGTAGGGTCCCAGCTGGAGCGGGAGGCTTAGAGGCAGGAGGCACCTGACACCCCTGCCCCCATTCATGTTCCAGCCCAGAAAGCCAACCCTTTCTACGAGGAGTGGTGGTTCTTGGTGGTCATTGCCCTCGTTGGCCTCATCTTCATCCTGCTTCTGGTCTTTGTGCTCATCATCCGAGGCCAGAGCAAGAAGTACGCCAAGAAGACGGACTCTGGTGAGCTGGCACCAAGCCCTGCTGACTGGACGGGATGCTCCTGGGTCCACCTCCCTTTGGGCAAGGTTGGGGCCGGGGGTTCTCTCCTAGGAATGCACCTGCTCTGCTAGGTGGGGGGGGGGGGGCAGCCTGGGGCCCCTATGTACGATCTCCATCTCCCGTTTGGTCTCACCTCTAACAAGAGAAAGAGAGAGCATCCCGGCCAGGTGGGAGAGGGGAGGCCAGCGGTCTAAAGGGATGGCACGGCTGACCAGATGCGGTCTCCCCCTACCTCCCCCCGCCAGGGAACAGTGCCAAGTCTGGTGCCCTTGGCCACGGGGAGATGATGAGCTTGGATGAAAGCAGTTTCCCTGCCCTGGAACTCAACAACCGGAGGCTCTCTGTGAAGAATTCCTTCTGCCGGAAGAATGGCCTGTACACCAGGTAGAGGGCTCTCTGCACGGCAGGGCAGGGGGGATGGAGTTTGGGGGGCCAGCAGCGCCCGGGGGTGAGGAGGACTCTCGGGAGGGCCGCAGAACAGGCAGTGTCCACGTGGTCTCACTGTCCCGAAATGGCTTTCGAGCTCAGGGGCTGGGGATGGCCCGCGGGGCCCAAGCAGCACCACCAGGGTGTGGAGGCCACAGCCCCATGTGAGAGCACAGTAGGGAGAAAAGGCACAGGAAGCGGGGACCCACCAGGGACAGCAAAATGCAAAGGACGTGTGCAATTTTCCCACCCAAACCTGCCACTGTTTGGAGCCAGCTGCTCCGAGGAGCGAGCGGGAAGCCGTGAGAGCCGCTGGCTCCAGCAGTGGGGCGGGCCCAGCAGAGGTAGGCCGGACAGACACACCTGAGGGGCAGGTGCCCGGAGTACCCCGTTATTGCTTATGCCTTACCTGTCTCCTCTCAATTCTGGAAGGGGCGCTCAGAGCGTGGACACCCTCTCCCCTGGGTCCTGACTCCTACCTCTTATGGAACAGTTTACTCCTCCTCACCCCACAAGTCCATGCTGCCAGCACCGTCCTCATCCTCAGAGGGCAGCGTCTGCAAACAGCCAGCCAGGAGAGGTCCCGGCGGGCGGTGCACCGGGCCCCTGTGTCCTCCTGACTTGTCTCCAGCCCTAGGTCCCCGTCCCCCACCCCAGCCCCACTCCCTGTGGCAGGCTGGGCTGTGTCCGAGGGCCAGGGCAGCTGCTGGGGCCCACCTGCCAGGGCTCACCTGATGTGACCTGGCATTCTTATGCTCCAGGATGCTCAGGAGAGATGGAGGGGGCCACCATCCAGCAGCGCCCGTCCACTCAGCCTCAGCCCTATTAACATTCCCGGTTCATCGGAGGGGCACGCTGGTCGGGCGCAGCTCACAAAGCTCCCCTCTGTCTCGTCCTGGAGGGAAGAGGCGATGTGTGTGTTCATCAGGAGGACAGAGGGAGGGGCGCGCAGGCCGGCAGGCCCTGCTCTCATCCCCCGCCAGATCCAGCTTTCCAAAGAAAGAGCCATTTGAGGCCGAGGCGGTGGGCCCAGCAGGTCCACTGCAGCCCCGCCAGGCTGGCTCCGGGACCCTGCCACACGGAACAACGGGGCATTTCACGGATGGCCCGGCCTCGCCTGCCTCTCACGCCCCCAGAGTACACACACCACGGCCCCCGTGTGTCCTCTACCCTGCTGTGTATACACAGAGATCCTGTTTGCACCAAACCAGCCCCGGGCTCTGGGAGTCCGACCCAGCCCTGGCCACACCGTCAGCTCCTCACTCACCCTGCTGGTGGCCAAGACAGCTCGAGCCTGACACCCCATTTCCACCCCCTTCCCCCTGCCCAGCATCACGCATTTGCCCATCTTGTCTACACGAAGCTGCTGCCAGTATTGTTACGGTTTTATTTTTAAGTAGTTAAGGATGCGGCTCTGTCATTTGGAATCGAATCGGTGCAGATGTAGTACAAGAGGTTGGAGGGGGCGGGGAGGTTGCTTGGGACACGCTCCCAGGCCGTGGGATCGTTCTCAGAGCAGCGTTTCTGTAGCCAAGCACGGCCGGCCCCGGTGGGGGCAGCTGGCGTTCAGCACCACGGTTCCAGGACACCTTCCTCAAGCAGACTGGGCAGACCTCGGGGCGCCGGGCCCTGGGCAGTGCCTCCCTTGAGCCCTGTCCCGAGGAATCCCAAACAGGACAGGGTCGTGAAAGACCCCAGCCACCCGCCTGGTGTCCCCAGGAGCCTGCCCAACCCACTACCCTCACCCTCAGCTCGGGTGGTTCTGGAAAGCACAGCCTGGCCTCCAGCCTCTGGGCACCCACGGCAGGCGGAGTGCTGAGGGGCCCCGTCCTGCGTGTTCGTTCGTGCAGGTGACACAGAGCCAAGTCTCTAACTCAGTGCGAAATGCACTTTGTCCAAGGCTGATTTTCAAAGGTTGGGCAGGACTCCACGCCCAGATTCATTTCTGGTCTCTGAGCAGATCTGAAGGGAGGAGGCAGCGGTTTCCCTTTTACTCTTAATGCTTTGCGTTAACCCTCTAATGCTCCCTGGGTGAGTTCAGGAATGACAAGGGGGCGGGCGGTTTTGTCTGCGGCGCAGGCATGAAGGCCTCACCTGGGATTGTGACTCGGAGGTCTCGGGGGGGGGGGGGGGGGGGGGGGGGGGGGGGGGGCAGAAAGGCTTTCTAACATTCCCCGCCAAGGGATCCCGGTCCCCGAGGCCTTGAAACCATGAATGAAGAGTCCAGTGGGAAGGGAGGGAGTGTCTCCCTGCCCCTCATTTCCCTGGTGCTGGTTCAGGAGGTTGGTCCAGCAGAGCCTATTGCACCCCAGGGAGGAGGGACACAGGTCGGAGGCATCAAGGACCAGGCCAGCCGCTCTGGATGAGGCCGCCTCTCAGCCTCCTCACCTCTGCACCTTCTAGGTCCCCTCCCCGGCCCAGCCCCGGCAGCCTCCACTACTCCGACGAGGACGTCACCAAGTACAATGACCTCATCCCGGCAGAGAGCAGCAGCCTGACCGAGAAGCCCTCAGAAATCTCCGACTCTCAGGTGAGGGGCAGGAGGGCCAGGCGCCCTGGAGTGGGAGCGGTGGGCGTCACCTGGGCTTCCTCGTCTCCTGGACTTTATGGGGCCGCAGAGACTAAGGGGCCCCAGAAAACTAGCCGGGAGTCGGATGTGGACCTGCTGTCCCCTGCTAAGCTCTGCTCAGAGTTTGCTCCAGGGCCAATGGGGACCCTGTAACCTTGACCAGATAAGACCCCCCTCCAACACCTCTAGAGTGTCCAGAGTCTCCTCACCTGCTCTGGTCTGCAGGGGAGCTCATGAAGGCCAAGAGAAGGAGCCCTATGTTGCCAGGGCTGACCTTCGCTGGTTCGGGTCAGAAACTGAGGGCAATAAGTCCTGGAACCCCGAGGATGGGGAGCGGTGCAGCCTAGCCAGGCCCTAAGCTTTGGAGGCTCAGGCCTCAGTTTGCATCGTGGCTCTGCTGCCTGTGGAGCAGAGCATCCTGGACGGGGTAGGCAACCTCTTTGAGCCTGGTTCTCCATCTGCAGAACAGGCGAGGACGCTAACAGGCTGTGTCTCGGGGCTGTGGGATTGCTGAGATGGGGCACAGAGAAGCTTAGCCAGCACGCACAGCCGCTGTTCAATAAATGTCAGGTTTTATATTAAGAAGGAGATGGTGCCTCTGGGAGACACGGAGCTTTAGAGAGGCTGCCATTAGGTGGGCCACATAGGGACACTGTTCCAGATCGTGGGGACGGGATGGGGGGGCAGGTTGAGTGCATTCCAATGAAGTCATGTCGTGGCCTCCCACCCAGCCCTCTTGGCCCTGGCCAAGCCTGGTGGTTGCCCAGGAAGGGACCGAGAAAGGCCACGGCATCCCACGCTCTAGACCTCTCTGCCCCCGGTCCTGGTAGAGGACAGGAGCGAAGGGGTGCCAGCAGGGAACGAGGCCATCCGCCGAGCAGGAGGTGCCAGGGCGCCCGGGATCCGGTCACGGGCCCAGTAGACCCGGGGCCTCTGGCTCACTACTGTTTTGTTCAGCTCCAGGGTTACTGATGGGCTTGGCGGAGCCCACAGGGCTGGAGCTAACACCCCAGCTCACACAGAGCTGGCAGGGACAGAGACCCCAACTTAGCCTGGCTAACTCAGGAACTCACATGATTCCGGTTGTGGCGTCGTGTTCTAAGGATTTAACTCTTTGCGGCCATATACAACCTGGGACCTCCCAGGCCACGCTTCGCTGAAGCATGGTTTTCCTTTCTTTCTCCCTAAACGTGGCCATGAGCATGTCAGTTCTAGGCACTCAAGGGAAAATTCCCAAAAAAAAGTAAAGGGATTCCCTCTGCCCGAGAGGCTGTGACAAAGGGCTCCTTAGGCCACGCTCCGGTCTATGGAGACCAAAGGGGCTCCCCGTGCTGCTCTGACCCGACTCCTTCAACCTTCCGCAGAAGGCCTTACTCCCGCACACTCTTTGGCTGGCACTGACCTTTCAGGGAGTGAGCCCTCTGAGTGCGGAAGATACCGCCCGGATGCCTTCCCATGGCCCGTGGCCATCTCTCCGTGAGTCAGGAGAAACCTCCTCCAGGACGCGGCGCTGGCCTGAGGCCATGCCAGGACCCCCAGCCTTGAAGAAGTCACTGAGAGAAGCACCATCATCCTAAGGCCACCCTACTCCAGGGTCCTTGGAATCCCCCGCTTCCCCCTGGTGTCTTTTGTTCAAAACCAGCCCATCACTTTGAATACGGTTTCCATAGCAATCTGGAACCAGTCACCTACGGGAAGCACATGGCCCGGAGAGGGAGGCCTCCTGGTTCCAGAAGCCTTGTCACAGCAGAAGGCCCACGTCCCCCTTCACGGGGAGCAGTGGACCCCAGCCCAGGCCTCGAGCTCCGCCTGTGGACCTTGGGATGGCTTGGGGTCTGATTTGGAGCTCGGCTGGGTTTATTTATGTCAAGCTGAGTTCCATGAAGACAGAGACTTCAACAGTCTGTCCCCTCCCCGGTGTCCGTCTTGGCACGGGGTCCATGGCATGCTGCACACTGTCGTGAAAGCACAGGAGGGTCACTGGAGAAGCTGGTCAAGACCAAAGCAGGTTGGCAGGACAGAGAAACAGGTTCAGGGTTGTCACACCATTCCTTTGGGACCAAGGCCAGAACGCACACGTTCGGAGAGGCGTGGCCCTTCAAAGTGACGCTGGTGACAACAGTCACACGCCCTGCCCTCACCCTCCCACGTGCCTCACCACTTCCTAGTCAGACCCTGCACACAGGCCCTTCTGACACAGAGCCCAGCTTGGCGCCTCGGCCCTACCCTGCCCCAAAGCCGGTGATGTCACCCTCACGGCAGACTTTCTGGAAAGGCCTTCAGAGCTAGCCAGATGAGACACTTGAAAACAAGTGACTGTGGGTTTCCTTTAAAGAAACACAAACAAAGCTTGAGCTCATCTTCAAAGGATTAAGACATGCACACTCGGAGGAAAGTTCCAGAGGCATTGAGGCTGTCCCCCAAGAAAGGTGCCCTAGCAGCTTCGCAGAGCAGATCACTCGGGTGATCATCCAGCCCCATCACAGGGTGGCTTTGAACGGGGAAACAGTCATTTGAAAGCAGCAGCGCGTGGTCGTGGCTGGTGTTCAGCCCCGGGCTTGAATCCCGGCTCCGTTCCTCCCTGACCCCGGGATGGGGAGGGGTCCTTCGCAGCCCACACCCACACAGCACGGCGGCACCCTATCCAAGGGACCGTTACAAGGAGTGCCTGCCGGGGGATGGAGTCAGGCTCGTCACGGGGGCCCTGGAGAAGGCAGTCAGGATCCTTTGGGTCTGTTTGCTTTGAAATTGTTCTTGAAAACCAGGCAGTTGGCTTTGGGGCCTCTGCAGGTCGTCTAGGATCCCGGAGGCCATTGCCAGAGCACTGGCATCTTCAGAGGCACACGGCTCAGGAAGCCCTGAGAGGGCCCAGCCACCTCGCTCACGGGCCCCACCATGCCCCAGGTCCAGGGCACCAGCATGCTGTGCTGGTGCTAAGCGTACCTTTAGGTAAGAGGTCAAATTGCTTCCATACCTGCTGGGAGAGAGCCACCATCCTGAGCCCCCAAGGGTCACCGACAGGACCCCAATCACAGACTGCTCTGTGATTTCGCCACGACAAGACCTGACCCCACTTGCCTGTTATGCCTCTGGGGTCAGATCAAACTCTGTGCCTTGACAGCTAAGGGGGCCTGATGTCAGCATCTGCCCAGGGCAGGGAGGGCTACCCTGGTGGGTGCAGCGGCGGGCGGCAGGGGAGCCGCACAGCCTGACTTCTCCTCCCCTCATTCCTTGAGTGTGGACTCCAGGGACGGAGAGGTGATGGAGACGTGACCCTGCCTCCAGGGAGCTCCGGGTGGGCTGGAGGGGACAGGCCCGGAGGCAGAGCGGCTGGTCTCCCCCGGATGCCCTAGTTGAAAACACAAATAAGCAGATCCTATTACTACTGACCGGCCCCCTGAGGAGCAGCGCAGCTACACGCCAGCGTCTGGTATGAAGAGCATCCGCCACGGCGACTTGCAGTTGGGGGGCTTATGGTGGATGCTCCGCGGTCCTCCTGCACGGGGTGGCCTCTGCAGGGACCTGTCCCCCCGGGGTCAGCAGCCACGCAGGCGGCGGGTGGGGGGGTGGGCCTGCATTTCAGCCGCTCTGGAGAAGGAAGGCCTGACCTTTGGAAGTCCCCCTCCCCCTAGGTCCTCTGGGAGTGAGCCCCGCGTCTGCCTGCCTGGTTTCTATTCCAAGTCAGACCACCCAAAACCGACTCTCCAAAAATTGGCAGAGATTTGCCCAGCCCTTTTCCTGCGATACGGTAATCGACGGAAGTCCACGTTGCTTATAAACAAACCTACATGATAAGATGTGAGAAAGGCCATCGTGGGGCTGTGGGAAGATGCGGGGCGGGCCTGGGGAGGGGCTGTCCCCCCAGGGGTGCGAGGGGTGCGGGTTGGAGGGGGCTCCAGGCAGGGGGACACACAAAGGCTGAGGTTTGAAGAGCCCATGGGCTCGTTGGATGCAACTTCTGAAAACGAAGTCTGGCTGCGTTCCAATGGCATTTTCAAAGGAAGAGCCCAAGTATGGGAGAGGAATTGCCTGGCACACAAGTTAAGTCTCAATGGAAAAGGAATTTCCAGCCAATGGCACGCCTCTTCTAATAAATATTCAGTCTTTGTGATGTCCTGGGCGGCCCTGGGAAACTCACTGTGATGAAGTGAAGCCTGTAAGAAAATACACGGGGCGAATTACATTGTCTCGGGCACCCAGTCGTCAGGGTGAAGTCGTCACAGAGGCCTTACTGGCGGCCAGGAATGACCCCAAGGATTGTTCAAGAATGGCACCCCTTGACCCTCAGGGTGCTGTGCAAAGCCTGGTGGGGTTCTCTATATTACAGGGGGCACGGGGCCGCTGGACCACAAGGCCCAGGGTGCAGGGTGGGCCACCAGGGCCCCCTGCACACCTGCTGTGTGCCATGCTCGTTGGGTTGGGCCCTGGGTGACACCGTGGTGGTTTTGTCCTCCCTGGAACCTGTTCCCTCCTTTCTCGGTGCATTTATTCAGCAACTACTTTCTCTGCACCCACTCAACAGTACCAGGCGCTGTGTGTGTGTACACGTGGCAGCTCCAGTAGTGAGCAGGACGGACCCTCCGAATGCTGCGTTATGGTGTGTTGCGATCCATTAGGGGAAGCCACATGTTTCAAATAACCACATGTTTTCATTTCTCACTAAAATTTTACGGCACCACAGTATCTAACTTCAGGAGGAAAATGGAGAGCAAAAGGCTTCCTGTTTCTCGTGGTGCAGGGACGGAAAGCCCCGTGAGTCGTCTGCGGGGAGGGAGGGGAGTCACAGAGGGCTGCCTGGAGGAGGTGGCATTTCAGCTGGGCCTCAGAGCGTGAACGGACTGGGTCGTGCCTAGAAGCAGTGCGGGTTTATAGGGTTGTGTTTGGCTGAATGGTTCCGTCATCCCCCCCCTTCTGAGTGTCCGAGTGTCTGGCCTTTGATCAGTGATTGCCTCTTGTCCGTTGAGTTGCGTCGCGAGTCTAAGAGAGTCACTGAGGCCCATCTCCTGCTGCTTCTCATTTAGAATCTAACCGTCCCACCATGCAAATAGCAGGACCCCGGGTTCACAGATAGGTGAAACTGAGGCTCAGAGACGTCAAGCAGCGTGCCCTCCATCATAGAGCTCGGAAGCGCAGGCAGCGGGAATTCAAATCTGGGGCTGGCTGGCTCTCAGGGCCTCACCCAGATGCCCGGCACAGAAGGGAGATTGAGGGAGCGAGGCCTCCACTGACCCCGACACCCCCGCCCATCCCAGTGACCTCCCTCCCATGAGGCCCCCAAACAGGAGCATGTCCGAAGGTGGTGGGGAGCACACACGCTGACCATCACGTCACCTGTATGGGGCACAGGTAACCTGGGTGACCTCCTGTCCCAGTGTCAGCTTTCAAAGGACATTCCCAGGAGAAGATTTCGAGCTGTTTTAGTACAAGAAGCCCAGATCCCTAACAGCATTGTGCCTAAAGGGGGCTTCCAGGGAGGGAGACACTCAGCACCACCCCCCCAATCTCTGATGCCCAGGAGAGGCCCACTGGCTCAGGGGAAGGGCACCCCTCTCCGCCTAGACCCACACGGAGGGCCCCTGGGCCGCAGATGACGGAGGGGCCCCAGCTTCCACAGGAGCCCATACAGGGAACCCCGTGTCCTCTGGGGCGACACATTCCTTCCTGCCAGACTTCAACGAGAGGAGGGCACCCTGCCCGGGCCCCGGGGTCCCCCGCCCACGGCCTCCTGAGTCTGCTGTGGGAGTCCCTGCGCAGAAGGCTCTCCTTTGCTCCCTCCCTTTTGTTGTGGGCTCCGGTCGGGGTCCTCCCTCCCGCTGGCCCCCCTCGCCCACCACTCCCCTCCCCAGGCCCAGTAATTGCTGAGTGAGTGGCTTTGAGGAGCTGTTAAGAGGCCCCGGAGCTGGAGCAGTCGCCTGATTGCCTGGCGGCCTGGCGGGACTGCCCGTGAAAGGTCCCCTTTGTGCTGGGCCGGTTACTGGGAAGCTGCATTCAATTACCGAGGCCCGCGTGAGAGTTGAAAGCCGGAATGGGCGCCCCGGGTCCCCCCTCGCCGGCTTTCTTCCCTTCTCACCCCACCCCCATGCAGAAAAGAAACAGATGTTCCAGGAGGTGGTGCAGGCGGGAGAGCGGGGTCGCCGAGGCAGAGACCCCCTCCCTCCGCGGGCTCGGGAGGCCTGGGGGCTGGGCCGGCCCACCTCGAACCCTCTGCTCCTCCTGCCTCCGTGGGCTCCTGGCTCTTGCTTCCACGGCTTTTCCGTACCTGTCAGGTGTCTGGCACACATAGGTGCTCCACAGTGGGTAGCCGTCGGCCGGTGATGATGTGCATGAAAGGGCTCTGGGGTCTGGGCCCCAGGAGGGCCAGAGAGGCCCCTCCCCACTCGAGCGATGCTTTACTTTGAGGGGGCAGGAGCGGAACATTCTTCCCCTTTCCCAGCCGCCTGAACACGGAGTCATCCTCCGTGACCCCTGCTCCTTTCGATCCCTCCTGAGGTGCTTCTGAGCCTTTTTCACTCTGTGAACTACAGACAGACATCTACCCATTTTCCTGACAAGGATGCTGAGGCTGGGAGAGACCAAGGGAGGGATCCAAACTTGGCTAGCAAGGGACCGAGTCGGGACTTGGCCATGGCACAGCCACCTCCCAGGTGCTCATTCAGTCCGGGATGGGGGCTTCAGTGACAGGGACTCCCTTGTGGGGCTAGCTAAGTTCTGGAACCCCTAGTAAGGACGCTAGCAACTCTTCAGGCTGGTTGGTGGGGGCCCTCCTGGAAAGATCTGACCCATGGCAGAACTGTGGGGTGGCCGTCTCCCAACCCCACACTTACAGCCCCTCGCTGCTCCCGGATCAGGGCCCCCTCCCCACCCCCTGCCCCGTGGGTGGCATCCACCACAGCTTGCTCATACCTCTCCTGCCTCTGGGCCGGCCAGCCCGCAGCCCCAGGCCTCAGGTGCCCAGCCCTCAGGTGCTCAGCCCTCAGCCCCCTGCCCACTCTTGGCATATGGAGCCCCTGTCTGTAGGGCCCCTTTGTTCCCTCCTGGGCCGGCAGCTGGGCAGCAGGCAAAGAAAGGGGCTTGTGTTGTACTTCTCTGCGTCATGGGGACAGCGAGGGACTTTCCATTGTCTCTGGCAGCCAGTTCTGCCGCCAAGAGGACCGAGGTCCTGGGAGGGTGTGCAGGGTGGTGGTAAGGACTGTGGAGGGGTGAGGTGGAGGCGGGGAAGGGCCAGACAACAGCAATTTGCAGATTGAGGAGGGAGTGTGTCATCCCCCCTGGGAGGGGAGTCCGGCTCTCATCCCCGTCTTGTGACCTCCAGGCAGGAGCCGGGGGGTCATCCAGAGCATGTGTGGGCTTTGGGAAAATCAGGCGGATGGCCATCCCCCAGCTCTGGGGCCGACCCTCACCCTGTCTGCACCGCGTTCTCGGTACTCACAGAGCAGTGGCAGCCACAAGGCCAAGGTGTGACGGTCAGCCACAGTGTCCTGCTGCCCCAGCTGGCGTGGCTGTAGTTCTATCTGTCATAGATCTTTCCCGTGAGGCGCCAGATGCCATACGGGACTTCGGGACTTCGGGTTGCTGGGGGGCCAGCGCACCTCGCACTCCCCGGAGCTCAGACCCCTCGCCGCTGGGTCAGCCGCTCTCCACTGGCTGTACTGGTCAAGCAGCACGCAGCTAATCCCCCCAGACTCATGTGCACTGGGTGCACTGGGTGCACTGGGTTTTCTTGCTGCAGTGGGTATGATCAAATGATATGAGGGCCAGGATGCGGGGGCGGCAACCCGAGTGGGGCCTTCCCAGCTGCATTTCACAGAGAGTGTCCCGTTGGCTCAAATCAGAGCGCGTCTCTTCCAGAGAGTTCTAAAGCTGTTCCCATCTGTCCTCTTCTTCGTTCTCAAAACACTGCTGGGGGTGGGGGGGCACGATATTTTTAGCTCCATGATTCAGATGCCAACCAAGGAGAGCAGAGGTTTTACTTCTGCAGCCCAGCCTGACTCTTGCCTCCTGCCGATTCCCCACCCCCCCCCTCCCTAGGCCAGCGAGAAGTATCCACAGTTTTAAGGATAAGTTCACATTTTGCGTTTATGAGAAAAAGCTCCAGGGTCGTCAATCGTGTGACGTTGAGAACTCTTGTTGATATTTCTCCCATGCTCGATTGATAACCGAGTGTTGCTTTTATCCTGGATGGCGCGTGGGCGGGCACCCGCGTCCCCTGGGTGCCAGGAGCCTCTGCAGGTCCGGCCCTGGCTTCGTCGTCCCCAGTCACACCGAACGTCAGAGGTAGACAGAGATTGGAACTCAGTATATCTCGTGCATGAACGTCTGTTCTAAAACGTCGGGTTTGTTGCTATCCAGGTATGGCAAGGCCCATAGACTGCCCTTGAGAAAACTAATTATTCACAGTTCCTGGGAAGAGGGGACGCATCACACCCTGTAGGGACGTTCAGGGAAGCACCCTCGTGGCTGCTTCGTCCCACCTTCGTGGGACCTCCAGGTCCCCAGGAGGCAGAGGGAGCAGAAGGGACACGTGGGCAGGAGCCTTTAACGCAGGAGCAGGCTTAGGTTTGCTTGAGTACGTTCAGTGGGCCCTGGGGTTGAGAGGGGCCGTCCCTAGGTGTCTGGTACCTGGCCCTGGGATGCCGAGGGGCAGGGGAGGAGGAGTCACTCCGAAAGGGCATCCGCTGGCTGCCAGGACTGACCAGCCCCGGGAGCCATCGCCCCTGCAGACTCAGCAAAGGCGCCACGTGTCCGAGCGTCGGAAACATAGAAAATGAAGAGGCATGATGAATTCCATCCCGAAAACATTATGCTAAGTGAAAGAGGCCAGACCCACAAGCCACATGCTCTGTGATCCCACCCCCCTCCCCCGTAGGAAATGTCCAGGGAAGGTAGATCCACAGAAGTAGAAAGCGGGTGGGTGGTCACCTGGGGCGGGCTGAATGTACCCAAAGCCACTGAACCTCACACTTTAAAACAGCTTTATGTTCTGTGAATTTCCCTTCAATCGAAGGGATCCCCATTCGGGGCCTGCAGGTGGGGGCAACACCACAGTGGACGCTTGGTCTGTCTCCGCGACGTGCTCCGAAGGGCAGGGAAGGTGGGCATGCCGGGGCGTCGGGCCCCCCTTGGCGGTGAGGGCGCAGCGGTGGCCACCCTCTCCTGTCCAGGGGCCTGGGAGATTCATACGGGGGCGCCCGGGGCCTTCCAGCCCTGAGCACCCTGACCTGGCCCCGCCGGGCCCCTGACTCCCCGGTTCTCCATCCCCCCAGGGAAGCGACAGTGAGTACGAGGCCGACCCCACCCACCAGAAGGCCCACTCCTTTGTCAACCACTACATCAGCGACCCCACGTACTACAACTCGTGGCGGCGGCAGCAGAAGGGCATCTCGCGGGCCCAGGCCTACAGCTACACGGAGAGCGACTCTGGCGAGCCGGACCACGCCACCGTGGCCAACAGCAGCAGCGCCCAGCAGGGCAGCCTCTTCCGGCCCAAGGCCAGTCGGACCCCAACGCCCCAGAACCCCCCGAACCCCCCGAGCCAGCAGAGCACCCTCTACCGCCCCCCCAGCAGCCTCACCCCTGGCTCCCGGGCTCCTATAGCAGGATTTTCCTCGTTTGTTTGACGTCGTCCTCGTCGGAAGGGGGAGAAGAGAGAAAAAAAACAGCACCAACCGCCCCCCACCCACCCCTCCCCGCACTGCCTGCCAGAAAACAAAAACACCAAGAAACCAAGTCAACTTTTCACCTCCTGAGTTTATTTTTCCAGAGATTCCAGGGCCAGCAGAGCCGGTGTTGAGAAGGACGAGAAGGAAGCCACGAGGGAGGCCGTGTGTGGCCGGCGCCTGGTCGGCTCCAGATTGTGGGGTCTGCCGCTCCCTTTGCGAACGGTGCAGGGTCGGGGGGCCTGGGAGAGCAGGGGGGCGGCGAGAAAGCAGAGGCCTGGAGAGCTGCGAGGCAGCGTGGCTGAGGGGACCAGAAGCTTCTGGAAGTCCTGACAGCTGCCCCTTCCACGTGCACTGGGGCCCCAGGCCCATTGCTGGCTGGTGGCGTGCAAGGCTGGGCATCCCTAGGGGGCAAGCTCACCTACTCTCTCCACACCCCCCACCCCTCCGCGTGCATCACTGGCAGGCCTCGGACGGCCCCCTGGCCTGCTCCTCTGTCCCCTCTGCTCTGCTGTCCTGTCCCCTCCCTGGCTCAACGTCTCCACCAAACACTTGGTTTATTTAGAGAAAGGAAAATAAGGAAGGGGTGAGAGTCTGCATAGCTAGCTCTTTGTTTCTTACAAACTGTTTTCATTGTGAATCCAAGGAAGAGCCCCCCCACAGCACCTCGGGAGAGCAGAGGGACAGGGCACTGGCCAGGCATCACCGGGATAACTGGGCCCTAATGCAGAAAGTCAAGAATGTAAGAAAGAAGCTTGGCTTCCCTCTTTCTTCGAATTTAGGTTCCTCCTGCATCCTCCGTAAAGGAAGCAGCTTAGACAAGGAAGTTCAGTGGGACTGGAGAGCTAGGCAGGGGCCATCTAGGCAGACACACCCCTGTCCCTGGATAGACCCCCTCCTCCCGAGACTCACACACAAGCGCCGCCCCCCCCCCCCCCCCCCGCCCCCGCCAGCATTTGCAAGGAGGAGGGTCTAGGGATCCTCTCCAGGAGAAATCCCTTTGGGTCCTAGCCACACGGGACACTCACGTCCAGAGGTGTGTCCCTCTTCCTTTCAACCCAGAGCGATCCATGTCTAAAACACGCCCCCCCCCCCGGCCCCTGCCAAGCACAGGGGTGCCGAAGCCCAGAGGGGTGGGCCAAGCCCCTGGTCTAGAGGCCAGAGCTCCCAGCATTTGCCCAGTCGGCCCGGCGCCCGGTTTGCAAAGAGTCAACCCCCCAGCCACGTCTTCCAGGCTCTGCTCAGCCTCGCCAGGGCTCGGAGCAAGGAGGAGCCCCGTCCAAACTGGACACAGCTCCTGAGATGCACAGCCAGGCCGGGAGGAGCAGGTCAGATGGGACCAAGGACAAGAATAGCTGACGGGAAGCAAGGCTTTTACACACAATCTGCTCCAAGGAATGTTCTTTAAAAAAAGCCACTTGGAGTGGCCTGAACCTTCCCTCCAGCCCCCGGATGAAGGGATCAAGGGAAGAACCTCTCTGTCGGATTCTCTGAGTGCCCCTGGCTGGTCCTGCCCCACAGTTTGGGGTGGACGGCCGCCCCTGGGAGAGAAGAGGGTCCTGCAGGGACACGTTCAGTTCAGCGTGGGGCCCCTTCGGGGGACAGGGCTCTCTGGGGGTGCCGCACACGGGCCCCATCTCCGTGTGAGGGGAACAGTTAGGGGAGGCCTGAGAGGAGGATCTGGGAGGCAAGCCCGGGAAAGCGAGGGTCCGCACCTGGCCCCACAGCACCCCCACATCAGCTGAGGGGGATGGGAGCAGGGCCAGGGGCCCGAGGGCAGGGCACACCTCCCGGGACGCTCAGCCTCTGGGGGTTGCTGGTCGAGGTCTCCGCAGCCCCAGCCCACACATGGGCTTTTCCACAAAGGGGCTCTGGGGAGGGAAGCACCCTGGCCCGGCCTGCCCTGCACACAGCTGGCGTCTCCATGGCAGCACATCTGCTGCGCACCCCCCCCCCCACCTTGTGTGATCTCACGCTTTTCATCTCATCTTTTTTTTTTTTTAACAACTTCATCCTTTCCCTTATCTGCTGTGTGTTTCACCATTTATGGAAGTTCCCAGTTTGCATTTGGGGATGAAATTGAGCCCAGCCCAGTGAGGACTCTGGGGGGGGGGGGGTTGGGGGGGGGAAGTGGGGCGAGTGAAGCAACCCGTGTGTGTGTGTGCGTGTGCGTGTGCGTGTACTGCCCACGAGGCCAGATCTCCTTCGACTTCCATGGATCGCCTGGGGGCACTGAGATGTGCCCCTCCCCCTCCCCACAGGCTCATTCACACCCACGCTGACACACCCGTGCACACTTGGCACTGTGCTCACACACATGCGCGCCCACACACACACACGTGCATCGAACACACATCTGGGTGTGCGTTCGCGAAGAGGCTTGCAGTTCCTTCCGATGACTGGAGTTGTCCCTGGTGAGGCCCCGGGCGGCCGGGGCCACTCCACCTGGAAGGCAGCTGGGACCTGTTGTCTCTGGGGGGCGAGGACACTGCACACCCCGAAGGCAGGCCGGGCCCGAGGAGAAAGTCCAGCCCTTAGTCCGTATCCGCCCCCGACGATGTCGCCCCGCCACCCAGCCATGCCTGGAGGCCGGGTCTCCAGCCAGGGAGCTCCAGACTTCTAAGGAGGACACCTCTGCCCTCGTTTACGTATCTGCCGGGGCAGCCGGGGCTCCCGACCCCTGACCACACACATCTGGGCGCATGGGAAGGATGTGCTGGACGCTGCCCGCGGGCTCCAGGGCCCTCCCTGCCCTTGGGTTTCCTGGGCCGATGATGCCGGGGCCCTTGTCTGCGTGGCCACCTGAAGCAGGTCCACAGCAGGACACCTGTGCCAGGTGGCTCTGCTTCAGCGTGCCCTCGGGAGAGCTGGGGTTGCACCTGGCAGGCAGCTGTGGCGCCCAGCACTGCCCTTCCCCCTCGTGGCCTCGCTCCCCGTGGGCACAGCGGCCCCGCGCCCAGGCTGGTTCCAGAAGCACCTTTCTCCCGGGGCCCCAGGGAACTTGCACACCCAGCTGGCCGGGCCCGTCCCCTCACCTGACACTGCCGTGACTCAGAAGAAATGACACTTGTGTGGCTGCCCCGCCCAGAGCACCGCCGCCCCGCGAGGCCTTCCGTCTCTGCCCACACCTCCTCCCTGGGCAGAGCTTTTAAAGGTGCCAGAGCCTCCCAGAGCCCACTCTGGGCAGGGGCTTCCCTCCCCTCCCCACGGTGCACATGGTGTGAGGGGCTGGAGGACCGGAGCGAGGGGTCCCCCGCCCCCGGCCCCAGCAGCAGCTGCCCCATCCGAGTGCCTCTGTATGGTCCTGCCCAGTGGCAACCCTGGCCACCACCCGGAGCACAGATGCCCTCTTGGGACCACCCCCTTCTCTCTGTTTCCGTAAGAATAACCAAAAGCATTTAAACGTGTTACCTTTCTTTACACATATAGACTCCAAAAACAAAAACCAACACAAATCTTTATTTTTTGATTTAAAAGATATAATGAAAAATTATGGGGAGACTATTCATTGTGGCAGGTGTCTATCTGTAAGAAAAAAATATATATCTATATGTCATATAGCTTGTTAGCGGGTTTATTTTTTAAATGAAAGGTAAGAAAGAAATTGATTTGAAATATATACCACGAGATGTCCCATGGCCTGTCAAACCTGTCAGTATTTTATAAATAAACTTTTTTTTTTTTTTTTTTGGAGTTCTGAAGCAACATTTATTCTTCTCCTCCTTGGAAGGTAAGTGGGGGCCGCTATCTCATATTAAACTCAAGCAATCTGAATCTGAATCTATTAAACTGAAGCAATCCTCCAGCGTGCACTGTTAGCCATCCTGTGTTTTTGCAGAGACGAGGGCCCAACTTACTTGCCTTCTTAATTCATAGGTGAGTGGACATCCGTGCCTTCAAATGCAGCGCGCTATTTTATTTATTTTACGCTTTTAGGATAAGAGCCACTCGGAGTGCAACAAATTGGAGGCAAAATGGCAATGATTAATAACGATAGCTGACACTCGTGTGCCATTCACCCTCTGCCAGACACCGTTCCTACCACTTTACATTGATTAACTCCGGGAATCCTACGACAGCGCCTTCAGGAGGGAAACTGGATCAGGGGACGATTTAAGTGGGTTGCCCTTGAGGATTGGAAACGCCGGGGTTTGTACTAAAGCGGTCTGGCTCTAGAGACGTATGCTGCCTCTGTGATACTTTAAGGCAAGTTCCTTGCCCGCGTTCATCTTCATTCCTACAATTCCAGCACCGCAGACCCTAATGTGGATGTGATAAGAGCCACCGTGGTGCTCGGTGGATCTAACCTGGTTAGTCCACCAGGGTTGAGAGTGATGGCTTGAATCGCGGAGTGTATGAGCACAGGGGTATCACACGATCCCACATTTCTCTCACATACAGTTCGATTCAAATAGAAAGGGGACGAAGGAAAGATGATGTTGATAGTTCAAGTAATGCCACTCGATGAGTACGCTTATTTTCTATAGTCTACGTTGCCATGTGGGGTGATCCAACATCCCTACAGAGGTTACCCAACTAACCAAAACAATGAAAGCAGGGAATTTAAGATCTACCTATATACACCCTTCTACATGATTTTTTCTTAAAACACAAATGTAAATTCATTCACCAATGTTAATGTTGGGTTATAGCATTTTCTTTCTTTTTTAGGGGGTGGGGTCATAGCATTTTCCTTTTTTTTTTTTTTTTTTGAGATTTTATTTATTTATTTGAGAGGGAGAACGAGTGGGGGGAGAAACAGAGGGAGAGAGAATCCCAAGGAGACTCCATGCGAGCACGCAGCAAGAAGTGGGGCTTGATCCCACCACCCTGAGATCACGACCTGAGCCGAAACCAAGAGTCAGACACTCAACCAACTGAGCCACCCAGGTCCCCTGCATTTTTCTTTTTTCAAGAATGGGCTCCATATCTACGGTTTTTATTGCCTTTTTTTTTTTTTTACATAAATCACATCCATCAAGCATCGCCAGTGGATTCTAGTCTATTTCTTTAAAATAAAGCAAAAAATTTACAGAAATTGCAAATCGAGGACTTGCAGTTTCCAGTTCCACGTGTAGGGAGCTCAGAAGTCGCTGCTGCCTTTTAACCAGTGAAAAGCAAGCAAACTGAAGAAGCGACAACTCTTCACAGATCCATCAGTAACAGTCACTCACAGGACAAAACGATGCCCCCCCCCCCCCCCCCCCCAGCCAGTGCGGAGATACGCAGGCAACTACAGGGAATCTCTGGTAGAAATCATGGATTGATATAAAAGCAGAGTGCCAGATTTTATTATTCTTTCCCTAATTTTTCTACAGTGCTTGTCCACCACTGATAAAACACCCTCTTTCATTTTTGCCATTTTCTCTTACCAAGGCATTCAGTGGGATTTTCAAAGAAGTAACTATTCTTTTGCACTCGCACCCATTACGTCATATGTGATGAAATTACGTAATTACTATAAAAAGTACAACTGGCATAAACAAGTTTGCAAAGGGTGATCATTGATTCTTTGTAAACATACAACTTGATCCAGTAGGAACAGAAGTAGGTGGGCATCCCAGAAAGCAGCCCATTATTAGCCTTCAGAATTCAGAGGACCATGGACATCTTCGTGTTTGCCAGAGAAAAAATAAGGAATCAATCAATATGGCTAGCTGGCTAAGTGGGAGAGCTTCCGCATATGTGACAGTACAAACCGTGCACGCTGAACTTTCTTTTTTTTAGATTTTATTTGTTTATTCATAAGAGACACAGAGAGAGAGGCAGAGACACAGGCAGAGGGAGAAGCAAGCTCCTTGCAGGGAACCCAATGTGGGACTCGATCCCGGGACCCCGAGATCATGACCTAAACCAAAGGCAGTCACTCAACCACCGAGCCACCCGGGTGTCCCCACACTGAACTTTATGACCAATCTTCAAGGTGATTTTCAAGGGTAATTTGGACTACACATAGTCTTCATCTTACACATAATTTGGAGCCCAACCCCACGTTAGATGCAACTCCACTCCACTCCACTCCACTCCTCCAATTTGAGGCTGTTTGGGGCAAAGCGTCCTAAAGCAGAAGGCATTCCACAACCTGGAGTCAGAAGAGCGGATTCTGATCGTTCTAGAACAGTCACTGGCAAACTAAGTGCCTCTTAATTTTCTCAGGGGAAACAATTGACTTACCGGCAATTTGACTGATGAAAGGATCAAAGAAAATAATGGGATTTGAAAGGAAGAGGGCTGAACACCAAAAAGCATGTCTTCCTGGTGGCGCATTTGTTCTAGACACAGAAGACAACTCCTCGTAATCTTTAATTCCAGGGTTCTTCCTCATTCCTTTCTAATCCCAGACACCGCAGCGGGGGAGTGTGGCCTCCGGCTGCCTCTAGCTCCGTTGCCAAAAACAGTGCCCACCCCCAACCCCAAAATGAGAAAAGTCAATCAGCCACGAAGGAAGGGAGGAGGGGAGGGAAGGTGCTTTCCAAAGCCAAGGAGATATGGTGTGAGTTTTGGATCATACACAGTACTCCTTGCCAGGTAACCTCACCTGAGAAACATCAGGAAAGGCCTCTCAGAATCCAGTGAATTTTCTTTTCTTAGAGCTTCCAGAGTGACTAGCTGGGAAAACTACTTTGGATTGGGGAGATTAACCAAAGAGAACACAGGGTTCCCACAAATTTCAATTTCAACTTGAACTTGAGCTCCACCTTTACCAGCCTCTGCTACCTCATCTGTGGAATGGGTTCAACTCGTGACTCTTCGGACTTTTCAGACTCCTGGAATGAAGTGTAGGGAAATAACCTCTTTGACAGAGGTGACCTCCAGAGATGTACCATCCCCCACCCTCGGACAAGTCCCCCAACCCAGCTCCTCTGTCCAGAATTATCAGAGCTACTTTTTTTTTTTAACCTCCTGATCTTTCTGGCAAAGCCTTTGACCATGAGGCTTGGCTACAGTCAACAGGTGGAGAAAGTGGCTACTTTTTCCTTTTTCAGTCCTAGCTTCTGGCAGGAAAGAGACACTGAGGCAGTGGCTCTGTGGGTGATGGGTTGTGAAGTGGTTAAGGTGCAGTGTAGGAAGGTAGGAGGGAAAAGAGACTTGGATGGGCCTACGCAGTCAGCTCCAGGTTCATCAAGCCAATTGGCTCCATCTGACCCAAGATGGACTGCCCCACCACCTACTCCAAGGCTCCCAGCACGTACCACAACCCCCCATCTCCAGTGCTGGCCCTGACAGGCCCTAGGGAATCCAGGAGACCTTAGCACGTCCCACTTGGACTCTATTGAGCCAAGTGCTCAGAAGTCAAGCAGTGATACAGGAATGGAAATGGATGACTAGAGTTTGGCTCACTTAGCTCCCAACACTGACCACCCAAGGCCACCAGGCTCTCTGTGTTGGGGTTTATCACTACTTAGCTAGAGTTTCAGCCAAGGCCGGAGTTACCCCAGATGACACAGGGTTCAGAGCCCAGAGAACATCATCCATTGCTCTGGAGGGATCTAGAGGCAGTGGCACCCTCAGTGTGACCCTTCTGGAATTTACTGCCCTGGAAGCTGGTTGCACGGACATGAGCCCAGGGTAGGACCAGCCTGACTGAACTGACCAGGAAGGCTCCTCCGCGTGGCCTTCATTACACACGCAGCTCAGGGCCCGGGGCTGCACCTCCCCGTCTGCTCCAACTGCTCTCAGCAGCATGGTGTTGAAGGGCTTGGAAGTAGCTCCTGGGGGACCCAGAGAAAGTGGCAGATGCATAGGGTCACCACAGGTCCTGCTTTACACCTCTTGTCCTGGTGTGATTATTAGTAGTACCCCCTCTTATTTTGTTTTTGAATCATCTGGTCCCCCCACTCCTGCAGCTGGGCCCTCAGTCTGCCATGGTGAAGGTCCAGGAGAACAGAAGGGACCACCTCCTGGATACGAGCTGTGATTTGGGATGAGGGGGGCGGCACAGAAGAACCAGTGCTTCAGGTTGCTTCCAGGGTTGCATCTTTTGCTGCTCAATTCTACCCCAACCAGGGTGGGACAGTGTGACCCTGGATTCAGAGGGAAGCTCATCCTTCTTGTCTCAGACCCTCTGTCCTGACACTGAAAGGTCAGTGCTGTCCTCTGTCCAGGTGCCCCCACCATGGCTCTGGGACACATGCACTGATGTCTGGAGGACGCTGCTCTATCTAGACTGTTCTGACAGAGCAGGTCTTGTTAACAGTTGCCTAAGAAAACAAGAAATACATCCTCCTTGTATAGGAGGGCTTTCCCCACCCCCGTCTCTACTCCCACTCCCCCAGACTGACCCATTTTCTGTGACACTGGGTAGGGTCGCCAGATAAAACGCGACCCAAAATTTGGGTTAGTTAACGAACATTATTTGTTGCGATCTGAACTTCAAAGTTGTTGACTGGGCATCCTCTACTTTTATTTGCTAAGTTGGCCACCTGGCTCAAATCCCAACTCCATACCAGATGTGGGTACTCATACATAGAAACCTTTTGGAACCTCAGTGTCCTTTTCCAGAAAAAATAGGGGATGCCAGAAACAGCTCTGTATCCCTCACTGGAAGGTGTGAGGGCATCGGAAGTAGGATTACATGGGAACAAATTCATAATTTGTAAGCTGTATAGAGCTCCCCACATGTAAGAGATCACTGCCATTGTTCACAGATACAGTGACACTCACGTGGAATCATCCCAGAGCCTCTGGCTTTAGGCACAATTCCGACTCAATCTGTCCCCACTTCCAATCCCTTAACAAACTAGGGGGGCACCCGGGTGGTTCAGTGGTTGAGCATCTGCCTTCAGCTCAGGGTGTGATCCCAGGGTCCTGGGATCAAGTCCCATATAGGGTCCCCCGTGGGGCCCCTGCTCCTCCCTCTGCCTGTGTCTCTGCCTCTTTCTGTATGTCTCTATGAATAAATAAATAAAATCTTAAAAAAGAAAAAAAAAGTGTTCTAGCTGCCTCAGGACTCATCCTAGCTGGAAAATGCATCAGTAGAAAACTTGTGAATCTTAGAAATGTGTGTGTGGTGACAGCGAGGCGTCCTGGGAGGAGGGTGAAGTCTGCCTCTCAGAGTGTCTCAGTCATCCTGGAAACCAATCATACACTCAGATCAGGACCATTTGAGGAAAATGTCATAAAGTTGTGGTAAAGCGCTGAGAAGCTCAAGGAGCACCATGGGACCCAGGATGAAGAACACCTGGTGCCATACCCTGCCCAGGCCTGAAGAGGCAGATGGAAGAGGAGGTCACTGAGAAGGCTGGATGGAGAGAGAGGCCCCCCCGGGGGCCGCTGGGGAGCTAGGGAAGCACCATCTCCCAAGCTGGGCCTGGCTGTCCTTCCGTCCCCCAGTCTCCTAGCTGGGCTCCTCATGACCCGAACCCAGCGGGAAGTCAGAGGGCACTGGGATGCCATCCTGGCAGGCCAGCCTCCCTAGGGGGCCCAGAGCAAGGTGGACACGAAGATCACATGGGTGCTGGCTGGCCCGTGTGTGTCTTCTGATGTGATGTCCCCACGTAAAGTTCCACTCTCATACCCAGTTAGTTCTCTCACGCTTTTCTCGATGTTGATAAAGAATGGAATTAGACCCAGATAGGCTGCTGGGAGCTTCCACCAGAAGAGGTGGGATTTTCTGGCGTATCAGGGAATTTAAAAGGTCTCTGAGGTTCAGTTGCCTGCAATCTCCTGCGCCAGCCAGAGCCTCGATACAATGACAACAGCTGACCTTTGTTGGCCACATACCACGCCCCGCCTTGTGCTGAAGGCCTTTTGCACTCTGTTAATCCTCAAAGCAGCCCCGTGACCCAGGAATTCACCTCCTCCCCATTTTACCAGAGAAGGACACCCTGATGTGGAAAAGTGAGGGGACCTGCCAGGTAAGTGCCGGAGCCCGAACTGGACCCCAGGTCTGCCTGGCTTCACTGCACACGCCCCCAACCCCCCCCCACCCAACCACCAAGCAGCCTTCAGCAGGGGTCAGACACTGCCCCACCTGGAGGTCCGGGAGGCCTCCACATTCTGGATGGATGCAGGCCAGGCAGGAAACATTGTTTCAGGACAGTCACATTCATGGGGGGGGTGGGGGGGGGGTGGGGAGAGGTGGACAAACTCTAAAGGGTCAGGTGATACATATTTCAGGCCATGTGGTCCCGGCCCTAGCAAGGAAGCAGCCAAAAATGATACATAAATGAATGGGTAGCTGCATTCCAATCAAGTTTTAGTTATGGACACTGAAATGAGAACTTTCTACCATTCTCATGTGTGAGGTAGTATCATTCTAGCTTTTATTTTTTCTGAATCACTTAAAAACGTACAAATCACTCTCAGCACATGGGTCATATGAAAACAAATAGAGTTCGCTGACCCGTTCTAAAGCGCCTCCCAGTCAAGTCCACATTTGCTAGAACCTCTATGGCGTGACCCCCAGATAAGAGAGTCAAGGGTACTGTAGTGGGTTTGACTCGTGTCCTCCTGACATCCACGTCCACCTGGAACCTCAGAATGTAACCTTATTTAGAAGTAGGGTCTTTGCACATACAATTTTTTTTTAAAGATTTTATTTATTTATTCATGAGAGACACAGAGAGAGAGAGAAGCAGAGGGAGAAGCAGGCTCCATGCAGGGAGCCCAATGTGGGACTCGATCCCAGGTCTCCAGGATCATGCCCTGGGCCAAAGGCAGATGCTCAACCACTGAGCCACCCAGGCGTCCCTTTGCAGATACAATTATTCAAGATGAGGTCATACAGGATTGGGGGTGGGGGAACCCTAAATCCAACGACTGGTGTCCTTATAAGAAGAGAGGACATGGAGAGACACACACAGAAAAGGCCATGTGAGCACAGATGCAGAGATGGCAGTGGTGCATCTACAAGCCAAGGACTGCAGGGGCCACCAGGAGCTGCAGGAGGCAAGGAGGGAGCCTCTCCTAGAAACTTCAGAGGAAGTGTGATCCTGCAAACACCTTGATTTTGGACTTCCAGCCACCAGGACCAGAGAGAATAAAATTTTGTTGGTCTCTGCCGCCCAGTGCACAGCACTTTGTTATGGCAGCCCTGGGAAATGAGCCAGAAGCTCTCCTTGGAGCTCCAGTGTGTGTCTTTTTTATCTCGGAGGGCTTAGGTTCAATAGGCCTCGCACAGGCTGGCGGCATCCCAGGACCAGGCACCTCCCAGACCTCGGGCCTCCCTTCCGGCCCCCGCCCACAGCTGTCTTCGCTTTCTGTAGAAAAGCACCAGCCAGCCCTGAATTCAACTGGCAACTGCGGGATGCTTGTTTTCCTGTTTCTCCCCAACCTCCCCGCTTCTTCAATTGTTTCCACCTCTCAGTAAAGAGCCAAGTAACAGTCATTCCCTGAGGTCAGGAAAACCTTCACCCACACCAACCTGCAGAATATTAATCACAGATGCTAGTGACCAGGACTCGGAGGGAGGGGGGCCTCTCTGTCCCCCTGCGGCCAAGTGCAGAAGGAGTGGCAGGACCCGCCTGCTCTTTGGAGGGGGAGGGAGGCTGGCACCGTGCCTGGTACGTGGGGGCACTGTGCGCCCTCACAAGGCAAGTCTCCACATTCCCCAACTTCTGCTGAGACACAACAGCACATCACTCCATGGAAGATGCATGGGTAGCTGCAAGGACAGGGGTACAGGCGAGCAATAGCTCACACTTAGCAGAACGCTTTCGCAAGCACTTTGCATAGATTACCTCATTCTGTCTTACAAAGGCAGGAGCTGGGACACAGAGAGGCCAAGTAACCTGCCTGAGATGACAGGGCCAGGGGCCCCCAGGGGCACCCCCCAATGCCTGGGGACCGGCCCAGCCCAAGGGCTATGTGTGTTAGCTTGGAGAGAGCTCCTGGGGGCAGAGGGGCATGAGACCCGGGGCTAGAGCCTCTTCCCCGACTCCCGGTCCTGGACTGCTTCCTCTCCCCGGTCTCTTCTGCAGAGAAAATCATTGCTCTAGTTCAAGGCTCCTGGGATGACCCCGACGTACAGTTGGCAATCTTGGATTGTTTACTTGGCATGTGTTGTAAAGGGATTTGGCCAATAGCCGGGAAGATCCGGAAGGCTCTAGAAAACGGATGGGAATGGTGGGAAGTCAGAGAAGGCATCTCAGAAGTGGCCCGCACGTCATTTCTTGGAAGGAAATTGGCGGGGGCGGGGCCAGGACTGTGGGGGGCGGGGCCTACATGGGGCGGGACCGATCTGGGGGCGGGGCCAGGACTGTGGGGGGCGGGGCCAGGACTGTGGGGGCGGGGCCAGCGATGTGACCACATCTGTTTTCAGTTTTCCAGCTCCCCTCCCCGCCCCTCCTCGCCCTGCCCTCTGTAATCAGCCCCCTGCCTGTGCTTGTCCGGCCTTGTCCTCCTGCCTAGACCCGTCCTCCATAGGCTGGGCCCTGAATCACAGGCCGGCTCCTTTCTGTGGCCTTCTGTTATTAGGTCTTGGGGGGGCCGGGGGGTGCAGTGGTTTCTGCCACGACATCACCACTTCACCTGATGGGGAGTTCCTGGGGTCCTGCCCCAGGCGGCTTCCTCTGCAGAGCCTGGACGGGGTGAGAGGACGACGGGACGAGCCAGCAAGGACACACAGGAGTGTGAGGGACACACAGCCATGCACAGTGACGAGATGACAACTGACACTGGGCCTCAGAGACGGGAGGCTGGGAAGTGGGTCAGCTGCAGAGCCTGCTTCCTCCCGACAGAGGCAGCTCTCCCTGACTGCTGCCATTGGGAGGCGGCGAGGTGGGGTAGGAGCCCCGTGTTCCAGGCTTTTCTGATTCTCCAAGAACCGGAAACCAGAAAAGCAAAAATTTAATGTGAGTCTTCTTGTTCCTAAATGTTAGCAACCATATGGATATATATATATATATATATATATATATATATATATATATATATATACACACACACACATATATATAGTAAGCATTTTGTTGGGGCAGGTCATCTCTTACCCGGATGATTGCTGCAGATCTCCCATCTCCCGTGCTCCTCTTATAATGTAACTCTGACACCCATCCATCCAAAGGTGGAGCTGCTGTTCCCTCCCCTTGAACCTGGGTGGGAGGGGCATAGGACTACAGCAGAAGTGAGGCTATGTGACTTCCAAGATCATTGTTACGGGATGAATTGTATCACCCCAAAGGATGTCCGAATCCTAACCCCAGGCCCCGTGAATGTGGACCTTCTTTAAAAATAGAGTCTTTACAGGGGATCCCTGGGTGGCTCAGCGGTTTGGCGCCTGCCTTTGGCCTAGGCCGTGGTCCCAGGATCCCAGGATCAAGTCCCACATCGGGCTGCCTGCATGCGGCCTGCTTCTCCCTCTGCCTGTGTCTTTGCCTCTCTCTCTCTCTCTGTCTTTCTCTCTGTCTCTAATGAATAAATAAATAAAATCTTTTAAAAAGTAGAGTCTTAAAAAAATAAAAATAAACAAATAAAAAATAAAATAAAATAAAAAATAAAAAGTAGAGTCTTTACAGATGATCAAGTGAAGATGAGGTAGGTTCTAATGGAAGGTGATTGGCATCCTTATAAAGAGGGGAAATTGGACACAGAGACAGATATGCATAGAAAACAGTGTGGAGAAGCAAGAAGAGAGCCAGAGGAAGACAGAGGATTAGGGTGATGGATCTGCAAGCTGAGGGATGCCTGAGGCCACCAGAAGCTAAGAGAGGGCATGGAACAGTTTCTCCCTCACAGCCTCAGAAGGAACCAACTGGGTTGACAGCTTGATTTTGAACTTCTAACCTCCAAAACTATGAGAGGATTAATTTCTGTTGAGTCACACTCTGTGTAGTTTGTTATGACAGCCCTACGAGACCAATACAGTCATAAAGGATCATATAGTTTCTGTCTGGTTCTCTTAGGATGCTTGATCTTGGCAGTTGACCGCCATCTCATGAGGAAGCCCAAACTACCCCACATGGAAAAGTCATACATAGGAGTTCTGGCTGAGAGCCAGCATTAACCACCGGGGTGAAGGTGAGCCAGTCTGATTCCAGCCCCCAATTGCTGCTGAGTCACACCACCCATACCCACCCACCTCTGCCTGTCCCCCCAAACCTGTCTTCAGTCTTCCCAGCTGAGATCTCTTACATTACGAAACAGAAACAAGCCATTCTTTCTGTGTTTCATCTCAATTCCCGGGACCCACAGAATCTCGAAGCATTATGAAACGACTGCTTGGAAGGAGTTCGTTTTGCAGTAACTAGTAACTGGAACAGCTGTGCATGCAAACAGAATATATCTTCAGGCTGCATTCAACCTACAGGCCACCATTTTGCTTTTGGATATGATCACAAGGCTTCCTGTGGGCTCTGCCAGCCTAAAAAGCTGCTCAACCTGGAGTCGTGCCTTCTCCACACCCCTGGGGAAAGGGGACCATGACGTGAAATGAAAAGGGTAGAAAAGAATGGCGATGAGCTGGGTTGCTAGGACAGGAACATCCAGGTGGGAACAGGGTGTGTGTGTGCAAGAAGTCACCCTCAGCTAGCAAAGATCCCACATCAAGGTCCCAGGTTCCGAGAGATGCTGTTTGCCAGGTTGTATAGAAGACAAAGCTCTGCAAAGCACCTGCAGCCCCATAGGTATGTGGTCTCACAGGGCTTTCTGGAGATCCGGTGAGCTAATACATGCAAAACCCCCAGAGAAGGGCCTGGAACCTTATGGAAAGTGACCTATCCTGAGGGCTTATGATCGTTATGATTGGTATTATAATTTTACAGTCTCCTGAAGCCTTAGGGTCTCTCGGAAGACACTCAAAAGGTAAAGCAGGTGGGGCTCTGGGAGCCTCACCCCACTGCAAATTCCGTAGGAGGACCACCTTGATCTGTTTTATATCTTGTACAGCTTCACTTCAGGGGTAAAGAGAAGGACTCCACGCTTACAAAATAAAATCTTTGAAACCACCCATGCAGCCGAACCTGTGCTGGCCCGGGGTTAGAAGAGCTCAATGTATTGCCCCAGGTTTTGCTAGTAAGGGGCTGTGTGACCTTGGAAAAGTCACTTCGACTCTCTGGATTTTATTTTCTGTTCTGTAAAGTGAGTGGCCTAGGTGATTGCTAGTGTCTATCATTAGCTCTAAAGTAGCCGAACTATGTGCTCAGAAGGAAGGGGAAAATACTCTCTTGTGCAAATTTCCGTGCAATTAATTTATTATGGATTTAATTACAAGGCCCATATTCCTCCTCATCCCGTTCTCTCTTTCTGTTATCTTCTGGTGGCCTCGCATGAGCAAAGTTTGCTTTGCTGGAGGAATCCCTGGACACCACTCAGCCAAGACTTTGTTACCCAGGAACTCCACTGATCTGGGCCTGGGGCAGTCGGCTCCCTGAAACTGGGTCCTCATTGCTGTCTTACCTAACATGTCCACTGCCTTCAACCACAACTGGCTTATGAAGGTGACAGAGGGCTTGGGAGAAGAGGAAGCTAGAGTCCTGCAGCATCAAGCCATCAAGCTGGGGAGCGTAAATTAGCCTTGACATCAGGCTAGGATGAATTATTGTTATGACTCAAAGGCTTTGCAGGACCCGAGGAAGGACACACAAATACACACACACAGCACCCACACTCTTGCACACACATGTACACACCCACACACATGCGAGGCAACACTTACAGGAAACTGAAAATCCTGGAGCAAACCAACTCTGTGGCCATAATGTGGGACTTTGACAATTACACCCAGCTCATAAACACATTTTTCTGGCACCTGGGCCTCATTCCCCCCACAAGGAGAAGGGACACAGAAATGCCAGACCCGCTTTTCCACTCTTGTGGCTTCTTTGCAGCCACTGGCTGAAGACACAATCGCATCAGCCTAAATGTGGGGACAGACTCAAGAGGACAAGACAACAGATGTCTCTTACAGCCTGTTTCTTTTTTATTTTTATTTTTATTTTTATTTGTTTATTTATTTATTTATTTATTTATTTATTTATTTATTTATTTATTTATTTATTTTACAGCCTGTTTCTTCCAGAGGAAAAACCCTGGGGTCAGACAGAGGTACACAAACCTCAGGTCAATCCAAGGATTTGGGATCTGGGGGAGCTCAGTACAAAGGGAAGGAGTTAGGAGTGCCCCCAATAACAGGTCCAGGTATAAGAACCTCTTCATTTGAGGGGGCTGTGCCTTTAAGCACTGGGAACATGTGGATCAATGTGTCACATCACATTGGGTCAGAGAGGATGCTCAGTGATGCCTTCAGCTCTGCGCATCCTCCTCTTCACCCCTGAGCCATGCACTGAGCTCCAGGAAAGAATTTAATTGGGGTCTTTGGTGTGGATGTGGGCTGGTGGAGACAGGGTGACAGGCGGAGGAGGACATTGCTGGGGCGTCCTAGGAGCTGCCTGCAGGCAGGGAGCGTCAGTTCTCCTCAACACTGTAGAACCTTCCTGGGCAGACAGGGTGTGTCTGCTTGGTAAGGAAGGGTGCCCAGTCTCCTCTAGCTACTTTCCCTGGCCCACGGTGGCTGAGCACAGCAACAAGATCACTCATGCTTCAGCTGGAATCCTTTCCTGCTGTCTTGTGGTTTTGTGGCTGGAACCGTGGGCTCCAGGGCTTGACTGCTTAGGCTTTTTTTCAGTCTAGGATCTGGATTTACCAGCCGTGGAATCTTGGGCAGGTTACTTAGCCTTTTCTGTTTTTAATCTGAAGAATGGGAGTAATAACAACTACTCCATAAGACTGAGATGTAGAATTCGTAACTCAAAGTAAAGTACTCAACAGGTGACAGCGACCTTGCCTTTTCTAAGTGTCCCCTTTTAGACCAATTTGCTCTTGGGGAGGAGACAAGAATTTTCTGGACACAGACCAAAAAAAAAAAAAAAAAAGCTCTTTCCTTCCCTCTAGTTGCTTTTCTTTCCATCTTTTCAGGGGCCCAGGAGGGTTTCTGGCAATCAGGGGCTGTCTTCCAGCAGAGCTGGGTCTCTGCCCACCCCTCTCCAGAGACAATGACAGAAAGCGAGCCCCTCCACTGCCACCCTGAGCCTGACAGACTCCTTTATCGTAAGTCCAAGGACTGCCTCTTGCAGATAATGCTATTTTTTTTTCCTGTTAGCTGGATTCTGAGAAACACTAATGAAAACAGGTCTACTCTATGCACAAGGTGGAGGACACTCTGGAACAAGTTTGTTCTGAAAGGTCTAACTTGAGCCGTTAATTCTGAGACCGGCCAGCATCCACATCCTGAGCCCTTGTGTGGCCCCAACCTGACTCAGAACTCTGGCCTGCATTATCCACCACCCTCATGCCAATACCATGATATGGGGGCCCATGTGCCCCCCACTTACAGATGAGCAAACTGACCCCCAGGAGCTCAAGTGGCTTCTTTCAGATTATACAGTGACAGCTGGGATCTGAGCCCAGATCTGTGTTCCCAATCGGGACCTGCAGGCCTTTGGAGCACCAAGAGGAGCCCTCTGCCCATAGCCAGAGCTGGGCTTTCTTGATTCTTCCCAAAAGTCACTAGGGATTAAAGTGCTGGGCTTCAGAAACCTGGAGACCATATGAAACATTCCTTCTAGGGTCTCTGCTTCTGAGACTCACTGTCTTTAACTGAAGTCTATGCTAATTTTCTGGGAACCCAGAATCCTGACTGTATCTTTTTTGACCATCCTTTTCTCCCTCCCAGATCAACAAAATATTTAATATCATCTCCCACCTCCCTGGAAATGTCCCAGCTCAGTGGCCAGGGACAGTGTGTTAATAACAGGACAACGCACGGTGACATATGGACCTCTAAGAGGGGTGTAGGGGGGCTACATGTCTTTTTCCCTGGCAGAAGGATAGAGAAGGGCACCACGGTACCCTGTTAAGTCTGACTTAACAGTAATTATAGAAACCAGGGTCCCTTACATTGGACTTGACAATTCAAAAAGCAATGTCACACCCTTTAACTCTTTCCATCCTTCCGATCACCTTCTGAGGTTACTCATTACTGTCCCCTCCTTATGGATATGACCCAAAGAGACTAAGTGACTCCCCCAAGGTTATACCACCCAGATGTTCTGACCCCACATCTGGACTCATTTCCAGTAAACTCCATGGCCTCTCTGCTCTATCTCCCCTTTTGACCCACCTCATCACCTTCTTCAGGTCCAGCTCAAGCCTACTGCCACCTCCTGCCTCCAGAGAGTCCCCAGGTTGGTGAGCAGCATGTTTCCCTTGCCAAGGAGGGCCAGGGGGCCTCTGAGACACAGCGCCTCGAGACCTGCCCATCCTGGGAGGATTCCTGGCCCTGTGGATAGCCCTCGAGGTCACTGAGGGGGTCCTCAGACAGCTCAGTTGGAGGCTGGGGTTGCAAGTGGGAGAAGGAGTGATCCAGGGCTCTGGACTCTGCTCATTCATTCATCTGGCCAACAGACTGTATGCCAACCCACGATGGAGATTCCAACACCCATCAAACCCCGTCCCATCCCCAGGAGCCTGTGGGGATGAATGGCTGTTTTACTCTCTGGTTACACTGGCTGCCCCAAAGCCCTGATGTGGGTTAAATCCCTCAGAAGGGGGTTCTTGCCCTGTGGGGCCAAAGAGCCCTCACCCCAGAGACAGACTTTTCCCCACAGCAGTGGAGGGCCTTGCCCTGACCACAGGCCCTCTGCCCCTAGGCTGGTATCCTGGGGATGTTCCCAGGTTCCACAGTGGCGTTACCTGGGCCTGGTGAAAGGGCTCCAGGTGGTTCTCTAGAGCAGGGAACCACGGCACAAAAGAGCCCCTGCCCAGCAGGGTGGGCATGAATCGCCCTCCAAGGATCCAAGCTTTGCTGACATCAGACCCTGGTGACGCCCTGAGATATCCATCCTGAACCACCTTGGCTAACCTCAGTGGGGGGAGGAGGGGGATGGTGAGGGGGACTCAGGATAGAGATGGGAAGCCATAGGTCAGGTCCCTCCAGTAAAATGACCTGCCCCGAGTCATACTTTGATGGCAAACCTGACTACACCAGCTGGAGTGGCGTCTCTACAAGGAAGTAGGATTAACCAACCTAATGTAATGGACCCTCTTAAAGCTGGGGCGAAATAATATGAACTAAGCTGCCCAGAACCCAAAGTTAACAAAGCAAAGTAGGGAGTGTGTGTTTGGGATGGGAGGGCACGGTGGGAGGCACGGGGTGAGGCAGGCCCATGCAGTTTAAGGATCAAGCCCCAGCCCTCAGGGCAGGCCCCAGCAGCTCCCACAGGCAGAGACACACGCCCAGGCCTAAAAGCTTATCGGTCAAGTTACGGCGAAGGTGCAGCTAAGACCTCAAATCCCTCTCCAAAGTCAGGGGCTTAGAGCTTGCCAGAAATTTCAAGGTAGCTATTCAAAGCTTCAGGTTTCTCATTTTGTTAACTTCCTCTGATTATCAATAGATAGCTCTGGTCAGAAAGGTTGGAGCAAAACTTAGCCTCAGTAGATCCTTGGGAGGCAAAGGCCCCTAGAAATTCACAGGTCCCGCATTCCAAACATCAGGGAAGATTAACACTGTCTTGCAACCAAGCCTCCCCACCAGGGTCCTAGCAATGCCTTGTCTAGCAGCCCCTACTGAGCTCCTTGTGGGGGACAGACTTATACAACCACCCCAGGGATCCTGAAGGCGGGGTTGGGTTTTTGCACTTCTTTGCCCCAAAGGCAAACCACACTGAATGGCAAATGTGTGCAAAGGAGCCTCCCAGGCCTCCCAAGCGGAGCAGTGAATTCGGATAAGGAGCTGCAGAATTACAAAGGGGTGAGGACTTTGTCCTGGAGGTATGCTTAATTGATGTGTAATCTAACTGGGAAGGCCAAACCCCAGACACCAGTCAAAAAGGAAAACAAATTGCTGAAGTGATGGCCCTAAAAGACAAACTAATGTGTTAAAAATGGAGGGAAGGAGGGGTCAGGGGCAGTGCCCCAGCCATTCAGGTTAAATTTTCTCTGGACAGATAAGATCCAGCTGTGGTTTCAGGAGGAGATGGACCTGGAACGCCAGCAGTGTGCAGTAAAGCGCGAGCCTAATGGGCACAATGGAACAGCTCATGGGTTGGGGGGCTGGAGGGAGTCTGGGGCCTGCACCATCTCCTACACCTAATTTTTTAAAAAAATTTATTCTATTAAAGATTGTATTTATTCACGAGAGACACAGAGAGAGAGAGAGAGGCAGAGACACAGGCAGAGGGAGAAGCAGGCTCCATGCACGGAGCCCGATGGGGGACTCGATCCAGGTTCTCCAGGATCACGCCCTGGGTCCAAGGCAGACCGACTCCCAACCACTGAGCTACCCAGGCTTGCGGACTTGCTTTATTTTTAATTTATTTTTATTGTTTTGTTTTTTTTAAAGATTCCTTAAAAATTATTTTTAAGTCATCTCTACACCCCAGGGTGGGGGTCGGGGGCTCAGACTTCATAACGCCGAGATGAGGGTCGCATGCACCCTCCCCCCCCGGGCCCCCCGCCCAGCCCCCCGCCCAGCCCGACTTGCTTTACCGCCCGGGGCAGCGGCTCACAGCAAGGGAACTCCCACTCCGGGCGTGCCTAACAACCATCTGCAAATGCAAAGCGATTCCTGGAAGAGGCGAGCGCAGGACCTGCTTCTCCGGGACCCCATCGTCTCCTAGAGGGTCCCCCCAAGCAGAACTGAGAGGTCTCCGCCGGACACTCAGAGCTGACGCTGGGCTCAGGCCGGTCAGAGCCGGGTCACCCCGCCCAGATCCCCTCGGGCACCCGCTCGGGGGCCCCCCGGGGCTTCCAGGAAGAGTCCGGGACGGAATCCCCCGCCCTGGGGGCGCAGAGCCCCCCTCGCTCCCCGGGGCCGGGAAGCAGGGGCGAGGGTGCGGGGAGCACTGGCTCCTGGTCGCCGCTGGGGCTCCCCGGGACCCCTCCGGCCCGCCCCCCCCCGACCTCCGCGCCCCGGGCCGCCCCACCCGGGCTCCCACGGGCTCACCCTCGCACATTTGAACCGAGGAGGCCGAGCGGCCGGGCGGGGCTCGCAGATGCCATTGGCTGCGGCGGCGGCGTGACATCAGCGCGGAGGGCGCGGGAGGGAGGGCGCGGGAGGGGCCTGGGAGGGGAGTGTCCCGGAGGCTCGCCGCCCTGCGCGCCCGAGCAGAGGGAAGCCGACCCCGGCGCTGACATGGGCCTCCAGCCCCGCGCCCGCCCGCAGCCCACGGAGGGGACAGCGCAGCCGCGCCGGCCGGGCGCCAGCATCTCCGGGGACCCAGGTAAGCGACCGCCGCCCGCGCCCTGCGAGGCCTGGGGAGTGGGGGGGGTCGAGGCCTCGGGGGCGGGGGGAGGGCGCGGAGACGCCCCCGGTGCAAGGGCCTGCGGGGGCGCGCGCGGGTGCTGGGGACCCGGAGCCGCGCACCCCGCGTCCGAGCCGGGCGGGCTTTGGGAGGAGGGTGGCCGAGAGCCGGGGAGCCGCGCGCAGCCTCGATTCCCTCTCCCCAGGCTGGGATCCGGCGTCCGGATGGGTGGGACGGGGTGGGGGTCCCCGGGCTTCAGATTGGGGTGCGCGCCGGGCGGCCGGGGCGGCCAGGGCGCAGCGCTCGGGGCGCGCCGCCCGCCGTGTCCGCGAGGGGGGCGTGTGTGCGCACAGAGTTCTCCATGAATAAGAGCCGAATGCTTCGCCCGTAGCGGCGGAGGCGTGCACACACTCGCTGTCGTACACACGCCGCGGCACACGCCACCCAGTGTCACCCGGGCCGGGGAGACACGAAGGAGGGAGGGCGCCGCCTGGAAGGGACGGGCCGAGGAAACAAATGAAGCCCCGCGCCTCCCTACCCCCCCTCAGCCGCCCCCCGGAGCCCTGGAGCCCTGGAGGCCGCGGGGTGGGGCGCAGCCGGGCGGGCGGCCGGGGAGGGGGCCACGCGGGGGTGGGCGCGCAGGGTGCGCCCGCGGCCAAGCGCTCCCGGCCCCCCCGGGTTAAGGGTTTAATCACCCGCTTGGGGCGGTGGAGCGGCGGCCGCCTCCTGGCTCCGCCCCCGGCCGGGGGGTCCACCCTGCCCCCCTCCCCGCGTGCCCGGGGCGTCCCCCACCGGTGCCCTGCGGGGTGCGCGCCGGCGCCGGGGCGTCGGGGCTGGAGGGCCGCGGCCCGGAGGGCTTCCCGGGGGAGGACCGAGCCCGAGCCGCGGGTGTGCGCGCGCGTGTGCGTGCGCGCGTGCGTGTGTGTGTGTGTGTGTGTGTGTGTCCGCGCGGCGGGGGGAGGGGTGCCCTGCTAACTCAAACCAGATTCCTGGTGTTTCCCGGAGAGATACTGCAGGCCGGGCTCTGGAAGTTTTCTTCCTGCCCCTGGGAGAATGGAGGGGAAATACAATGCTTTTTCTTTTCTTGTCGCCCCTTGCGATCTGACCGGCTCCCACGCCCTCGGCTGCATCCAGCGCGCCTATTCTTCGCCCGTGTGTATCAGAGCAGCTGAATGGGGGGGGGGGTAGGGACCCCGAGCCTCTGAAGCCTGCTTGCAGCTCTCCAGGGGGTTCGTGGTGCCGGAGGGAGGCTGGCCCTCATCCTTACCCCCAGCGGCCATCTGGACCAGAGAGCTCCCCCCCCACCCCGTGCAGCCAGCGTAAACAATGAGGGGCCCAGTTGCAGGAGGGCCTCCTACAATGCAACTTCTTCGCACAGTCTGGGTTTCTAATAACTCCCCGCCGCCTCCGCCCCCTTTCCGAGGCTGGGGTGGAGGAGGGGGACCACCAGCAGGATGGACTGAATTTTAAGAGAACAAAGAACAGGGCACAAAGGAAGGGGAAGCCGAGCTGTGGATTTTCCCCCCCAGAAATGGGGAGTTGGCTGGACCAAGGCTGGGCCCGTGGAGGCCTCTAGGTGGCTCCAAGGCTCCCCCCACCCCGGGAGCAATATTGGGGCATCCCCTGGAGTCTCCCCGAGGCTTCATCCCTGTGGGGTAGCCGGGACCCTGCTGCCAGTGTGGGGGTGCCATGTGGGCTCCAGGTTTCATCAGCTGCCCCGTGTGAGCTGCCCATGTGACTCTCTGATTAGTGTGGTTTATCTCCTCCAAATGTGGACTTTGCCCCTCCACTCCTGAAGACAGCGGCTCCTTCCCACAGCGGGGGCTTTGGTGAACCTGGGGAGGTGCCCCAGTGGCTTCTGGTCTTCTCAGGGGTCCTGGCGACCTGCACGGGGACTGGGAGTGGGCTGGTGTGGCACCGTGAGTCTTCTCCCGGGAGGTGGTGGTTTGGGTGAAGCCCAGGCCCTCTTGTGTGTCTCCCTGAGCTCACAGACTCCTGCTCATTGAAGAGCCAATCAATGTTCACGTTAAGCTCCCCAGCTCAGGCCTCCACTTGGAACATTCCTCCCGTTATCTGGGGTTTCTGCTTTTTCCTCCCTTGACCCCTGTTTTTTTTTCCCCCTTCGTTTCCCTCTTACACATGCCCACCCACTGATGCTCGCCCCAATCACATGGGCATATCCAAATCTGCTTCTGTCCCGCTGCCTCTTGGAGACCGACCGCCTGTCCAGCCCTCACAGCACTGGAGCCCGCAGAGTCCCAAGTGAACAAGAGTCTTATCTACAAAGTGGGGTGGGAAGGCCCCCCGGGCAGATGTTGACCTGGGAGAGGAATCTTCGATCCTTCTTGACAAGTCAGGCACTTTCCCAGAAGGGCCTCAGATTGGCCCTGGTTCAAGGATTCCAACCCCCTCCACCTTTGGAGCGGTTGATTGATTTCTGTGGCCGGGACAGGCTGTGCCCAGGTGTGGCAGGCAGGCTGATACTGGCCAGCCTCGCTTGTCTGCCTTCTCTCTCTCCCACCCAGCCTTTCTCCCCTTCTCTGGCTTGGGTGGGTGGGAGTGCAGAGCCGAGGGCTGCTGCCGGGGCAGCGTCTCCAGCTTCCCTGGGCTGGACGGTCCAGAGGCTCCGAGGAGTTTGGCCCTAGGTGGGGAGCAAGGAGTCCAGCCCAGAACAGGATCTGGGTTGATGCCAGAGATAAGGCCTGGGGGCGGAGGGACTTGCGCAATCTTGCCCTGGAAGCTGGGAGTGGAATGACCGAGGCTTAGGTCTTCTGACCTATGTCCTGGAGGCTTTTCCTCAATCTTGGGAAAAAGGACCAAACCTTGGAGCCAGCTGGCAGTGTCCCGAAGGCCTGCTCTCGCGAAGACTTCCGGGGTGCTCTGGGGGAGGACAGACCTGTGCCAGGCCTCTCCGGACTGGGAAGCAGATGGTCATGCCGGGAGGGACTGTGTGTGTGTGTGTGTGTGTGTGTGTGTGTGTGTCTGGATGGGGCCCTTGTCTGCTCGCAGTACGTGGTGAAGGAAGTCGAAGCTGTTAGATTCCCACATTCCCACTCAGCGTGTCCTCGAAGCTCCGGTTTAAAATACGCCCCTTGTGAAGCCTTGGGCCTCCTTCCAGAAATGTACATCAGCGTCTCCCCCGGGCACTGCCAGCTTGCAGCCCGGGGCTCCATGCCAGGGTGGCGAGCGCTGGCATCCAGACCCCTCCTCCTCCAGGTGCAGGGGCATCGGAAGCCGAGGAAGGGTCTCCCTTCTGGGGAGGGCGAGGGCAGCTTGGGGCTCCTTCACGAAGGTGGGCTTACACTCCTGACCCCGCCTGGAAGACGCCGCTCGGCCCTGCTGGCCTTCACCTTCACCTTCACCCCAGGAGCAAGAGGCAGCTGTGAGGCAGCAGCGCCAGGGCAAGAAACAGCCTGTCCGGCTCAGCCAGGTCCGCTCAGGCTACCCTGGCCTAGCGGGGGGGGGGGGGGGGGGGGGCCTCCTGGGAGAGCCCCCAGGTGCTCTTTACACCTGCGTCTATGCCCTCCTTTCAGTGACCGAATGTGGGCTGCAGACTCCAGCTTCAGGTCTTTCCCAGGGTGACAGTGAAGCTGAGCTCTTCTGTTCTGTGCTCCTCCGGACCCCCGGGGGGTCCACTCTCTCTAGCCCTTGACCCCGAAGCATCGAAAGGGGATTAGTGCCCCTTGGCTGGGAGAACAGGAAAGGAGCCTTCTCTGGGCTTCACTACAACTTCTACACCTCTATTGAGAGTCGCAATAGGTCTAAAAAGAACCTGGCAATATTTTATGGGGGGGCAGAGCATGTGGAGGTTTGGGGCCTTATTTGTGGACATCCAGAGTGCCCCAGATTCCTGAGTTATCCAGCCCTCATCCTCAAGAGGAAGGGCAGGAGTTCTTTTATCTCATCTTCGCCTCACACCTGCCCCTTTATATCAAGCTGAAATCAGAAAGCACTTAAGTCCTGAGAGAAGCCAGGCTCTTCCATCCTGTGTCACTATAGGTCAGGAAGGGAGGAAGTCAGATGAGAATAGAAAAACGAGTCTCAAGTTGCTGGACCTCCCGCTGGTGGGGACTGCAGTCTATCCCTGGGCCTCAGAAACTTGGAGGACCCCTACCCGTGCAACATTTCATCCTGGGACACCCCCCTCTGCCCCCTGCCCCGGGTCAGCTCTGGAGCCTTTTGGATTGGGTATCGTCAGCTGGACACTGGAGGTTGGTGTCCTAGGTTCATAAATGTGTCCTCTTGAACTGGGCCAGAGTATCTGGGCCAGAGTATCTGTCCCTGGGGGTGCTGGAAATTTCCTCCTGCCTCTCCAGGTAGACACAGGGCATCCACTGAGAGAAAGAACAAACATGTTACAGCGTCTTCCTCACACAAGTGTGAGCGCACACCTCTTGTGCTTGGCCTATGTGAGCATATTCAATCCTCACAGTAGTGCTAGGAAGTACCTAGTGTTACTGATCACCTGGAAAGCTAGAAGCTAGTGAGGAAACAGGCCCATGTACCACGCCCCGTGCAGCCAGGCTGTGGGGAGTCTGGGGAGTCTGGCTCTGGGGTCCATGCTCTTCACCTCCACCCTGCGTGCTCCGGCAGGGCCAAGACTGGGTCTAGATCGGTCTGCTCCCTCTGGGGAGCCCAGCCTCCTTTCTCCCCCCACCATGCTCAGCTGGGCACCCTACTCTCAGGAGAAGGGAAGTGAAACCATGCAGGGCCAGGGCCCAGCAGATCTGATTTCAGGCCCAGCTGCTTCTTTCTAAGGCGCTGGGGCAGCTGGGAGGAGCAGCAGGGCCACTCCCAGGTGAGGGCCACCTGACCTGCCTGCGCTGGGGCAGAGGGCCCCCCCCCTCCTCTCTCCGGGCGCTTCCCTCTGTGATGGCCTCCGGGTGTCCATCCGTCTGTCCTCTGTCCGTCTATCCGGTGGCAGGCAGGGGGAAACACGTCTCCAGGAAGAGACCTGTAAACAAGCCAAGTTGCTGAATACCCTTGAGTCACTAATGCTTCATCTTCTTGACTCCTTGTGGCTTCCTGTCACCCCCCCCCACCCCCCGGGTCACGGGTCATGCCTTCTCTTTCTTTCCAGGGCTGTCTTAACTCCCAGGTGGTGAGGGGGCTTCCTTCTTCTCCCTCCCCTGGCCCCAAGCACATGGTTCTGGAATTAGGAGGTTGGTGGATATGGAGATAAAGGGGAGGAAGCCTGGTACGGAGAGTGGTCTGTTCCCAGCCCTGCAGGAGCCGGCTTCCCAGCAGGATGGGGCTTCTGGTGGTGGGTCTGTGTTTCCCAGGATTTATCTGTACTTTTCTCTGGCACAGTGGGAAAGACCCTGTAACCTGAAATTCTCTGTAGAACTGTGTATCCTCGGGGTGTCATTGCGTCTAGAACCCTTGGATCTCAGAGACTGGGGCCCCAGCAGTGCTTATGACCCTGCCTGGCACACCTTCAGTGCACTGGGAAAAACCTAGGGTCCAGAATCAGGTGGATCATGAGGCCCTTCTCTCAGCTTTGTTCTTAGCAAGTGTGTGACTTGGGAAAGACCTGGTAACTCTTATATTCAGTCTTCTTATCTGCAAGATTGGGATGATGATAACTCAGTGGGATTGTGGGATGGTATTATTACTTGTTTTAAATATATATATATCTATATTTTAAAGATTTTATTTATTTATTCATGAAAGACACACACACACACACACACACACACGCACACACACAGAGGCAGAGACACAGGCAGAGGGAGAAGCAGGCTCCATGCCAGGAGTCCGATGTGGGACTCAATCCCGGGTCTCCAGGATCACGCCCTGAGCCAAAGGCAAGCCCTAAACCGCTGAGCCACCCAGGGATCCCCTATATATATATTTATAAAGGCAGTTTAGTCAAGACAAAGCAGCTGCTTGGTGCAGACTAAAAACTCAGTGATGTGAGCTGAGCTCCCTTTTTCATACTTCCTGTGACCCAAGGTCGAGGAAGGGCCTGTCCACCTACAATCAGCAGGTCAGGGCTAGGATGTCACTGCCCACAGAGTAGGTTCCCAGGCACTAGCCTGAGTTGTCACACAGTTCCCTTGGTTACTTACAAGTCAGTGAGTGAGGTTGGACAGCTGCTTCCAGGTTTTCCTGCAGTTAAAGGGTAAATGATCTAAGCTATAGTGTGTTTTCCCTGCTGTAACTCAGACCGGCTAAATTACTGGCTTCATTTTCTTATAAACTGTAAGAACTATAAATTTTCTAAAATGAACGAGAATCCCTGTGAATCCAGTGGTGAGCGTCATGACTTGCAGAGATCCCTCTAGAACAGCACGGCCCGTGGAATACTGGGCTTGCCGCATTTGTTAACTTTCAGTTCTCCGATGGCCACATTTTAAAAACTAGACAGGTGAAATTAATTTTAATATGTTTTATTTAACACAATACATAATCCAGATGATTGCCATTTCACCACATAATCATAAAAAATTAATGAGGTGTTTTACATTATCCTACAAAGTCTTCAAAATCCGGTGTGTGTTTTCCACCTTATAGTACATTTTCATTTGGATGCTAAATTGCACACATGCTTAATCTGAATTTGAATCTCCTAAAATTTAGAGTTGAAAAAATAGATTTGTCTACTCAGGTATGTTTTAAGCATAAGTTTTCCAATAACCGCATCAAGCATCAACCTTGAAGTATAAAATTTTATTTATTTCTTTGTTGAGTACTTATTTTAAGATTTATTTATGTATTCATGAGAGACATAACACAGAGAGAGAGAGAGGCAGAGACACAGGCAGAGGGAGAAGCAGGCTCTTCGCAGGAGCCAGATCCAGAATTTGATCCCGGATCCCAGGATCACGACCTGAGCTGAAGGCAGCCGCCCAACTGCGGAGCCACCCAGGCATCCCTAAGTTTAAATATTCAAAATAAAATAAAGGAGTGAGTCGCTTAGTGACACTAGCCACATTTCCAGCACTCAGCAGCCCTGCTTGGCTAGCAGCAGCTACTGTATTGGATGCCTGAGGTTTAGAATATTACTGTCAAGTGCCAGGCACAGAGATGCTTCCTGTCAGCAGTATTATTCTGTATTATATTGGCAATTGTAGCAAATGTAACAAGATAAGAATAAGGAATGTAGGAGACAGAATTATTATTAGTTGCAAATGATGGGCTTGTCTGTTTTCAAGGCCAAAAAGGATTCAACAGTAACATGGATTTGAGTGTCCGAGACAGTGTAAGTTGAGTAGGGCGGAAATTAAATATACATAAATTAAAAAAAACAAAACAAAACAAAACTGTAGCTTCCCCACTTACCAGCTATAACAGACAGAAAATACAGCTAAGGAAAAGCAAGAAGAAGCAGAACCTGCTTAGAACAACAGGCCATAAAATGACCCAGAATAAACATGAAAAGGACCAACCATGTGCCACTTGGCAGGAAGAAAACCCACAACATTTAATGGAGAGTATCCAGAAGACTTGATGTGGTGATCAACTATATTCTTCCCAAATTAATTTCTTACTTCCTTTCAATTCCAACAGAATCCCACTAGGATTTCTTTCGGGACTTAGGTTTTTAACGTCTGCCTGGAAGAGTAACAATATTAGGGGGAAACAAACCGAGAACACTTTAGGGGGAAAAAAAGTTAAGTAGGGACATTGCCCTACTAGATACTCAAAAGTGTTTTACAGAGTGGCAGTGTAGACCTGGTTTAAGAATCAACAGACTCATGAACCCAAAGGAGAGTCTGGAAATAGATTTGTGAGTGGGAGGTATCTGTGTAGAAAGAATTTAATATCCGGTGAAGGTAACATTTAATGCTGTCACCCACATTTTATAACAGTCCTATATGGAATCGGTAACTGACATTATTGTTGTATTTTAATTGTTTTTCTATTTTAAATAACCCACAATCTACTTTGTTGTATTTCCTTCTAGTATCTTTCTCTATGAATAGTTGTTCATTATTGTATTACCTGGTAGTTGTAGAGGAAGGGACTATTTTCATACTCTTAGAAGTAGGAGAGGTCTTTGCTTCCTATTGTGAAAGCCACAAACCATGAAACAAATCTGGTAAAAATTCATAAGTACTCCAAAGAAAGCAAAATCGCCCCAGTGTAAACGGGTGTATGATAAATTGGCAGGAATGTTTGCAAAACGTGATGATAAAAAAAATCAATTGCTTTAACATTTTTGAAAAGTCCTAGAAATCCACTGAAAAGATAAAAAGCCCCTTCCCCCAGAAAAATGGGCAACCGATTTCAGCAAGCAATTCCCAAGAGAAAGGATAACAGGTTTTTTTGTGTGTGTGTGTGTGTGTGTGTGTGTTTTTTAATTTTATTTATTTAGGATAGTCACAGAGAGAGAGAGAGAGAGGCAGAGACACAGGAGGAGGGAGAAGCAGGCTCCATGCACCGGGAGCCCAACGTGGGATTCGATCCCGGGTCTCCAGGATCGCGCCCTGGGCCAAAGGCAGGTGCCAAACTGCTGCGCCACTCAGGGATCCCTGTGTTTTTTTTTTTTGTTTTGTTTTTTTGGATAACAGGTTTTTAACACTCATCCTCCTCAATAATGAAAGAAATGCAAATCACAAGTTTGGGAGTGTGCTGGTTGTTGTGTTTTTGTTGTTTCTAACTAAAGAAGATGTAACACTAGGTATTGGACACAATTGCCCTGTGTTGGTGGAACTGTAACTTGGTAGAAACTTCTGGGGAACAAGTTAACAATAAGAAACAACAGTAATTTAACTCACTTATATGTATCCTTCGGAAATAAGGACTTGCGCCAACTTAGTGAGAAGGATTTTGTGCCAACTTAGCTAGAAGGATTTTTGTTGCAGAGCTCAGACAAAAGGGGAACGACCTGGCGTTTGTTAGAGGCCCGCTGGATTTAGGAATTGAGTACTTACTTTAAAATAACTTGATTTAAAATTTATTAACAGGGGATCCCTGTGTGGCTCAGCGGTTTGGCGCCTGCCTTTGGCCCGGGGCGCGATCCTGGAGTCCCGGGATCGAGTCCCACATCGGGCTCCCGGCATGGAGCCTGCTTCTCCCTCCTCCTGTGTCTCTGCCTCTCTCTCTCTCTATGTCTATCATAAATAAATAAATCTTTAAAAAATAAAAATAAATAAAATAAAATTTATTAACACTGAAATATTTTCACCCAAATGTGAACAGTGTGATTGCTGTTCCCACCTGCGGTGGAAGATACTGCTCGTATCCTAGAGGAGAAAATGCCTACACCTGTGCTAATCAGTAGAAGCAGTTTGCAAGTTTCATATATTATTTCCATTCTTTTTTTAAAAATATTTTGTTTATTTATTCATGAGAGACACAGAGTGATGCAGAGAGTAAGGCAGAGACACAGGCAGAGGGAGAAGCAGGCTCCATGCACGGACCCCGACGTGGGACTCAATCTCCGGTCTCCAGGATCAGGCCCTGGGCTGAAGGTGGCGCTAAACCGCTGAGCCACCCAGGCTGCCCTATCATTTCCATTCTTAATCACTACATTTGATTTATTTATTTTTAAAGATTTTTTTGAATTTATTTTTGAGAGAGAGAGAATGAGCAGGGGGAAGGGCAGAGGGAGAAGCAGGCTCCCCACTGATTGAGGAAACCCGATGCAGGACTTGATCCCAGGACCCTGGGATCATGACCTGAGCTGAAGGCAGATGCTTAAACCAGCTGAGCCACCGAGGGGCCCCAATAAATACATTTTAAAAATTGAAAAGAGATAGGTGAAATTAGCATATCATTTAACCCAATATAGATTAAAAATATCATCTGGGTTTTTGGATTTTTGTTTGTTTGTTTGTTCGTTTGTTTTTAGGTAGAGAGCTGTAGGGAGGGGGAGCAGAGGGAGAGCTAGAATTCCAAGCAGACTCCGGGCCCAATGTGGGGCCCAGTGGGGCTGGATCCCATGACCCTGAGATCATGACCTGAGCCTAAACGAAGAGTTGGACTCTGAAACTGATGGAACCAAACAGGCACCCCAGCCCCAAAATATTATCATTTTAACATGTCATCAACAGCAAAATATTAATGAGCTGTTTTTTCTTTTTCATTCTAAATCTTTGAAGTCCATTGTATATTTCACCCCTTAGCACCTGTGGATTTGGACTCCCCACATTTCAGAGGCTCTGTAGCCACAAAAGGCCGGTGCTGCCACATTGGACGGTAGAGCTGTAAATTATTTAATAACCCCTAGAAAGCCAGCAGAAGGTGTAAGTCACTGAGAAGTCCTGGTGTGGAGTGTGTGGAGATCGCACGTGAACCCTGCTTTGGCAAGAGCCTGGTGTCCTGATGAGCTGGGCCGGGCTCACCCCGCTCCCCACTTCCCCAGCAGGGATTCCTGGGGGAAAGCAGGTATTGAAACGGGGCCTTGCTCACTTTCCCTTTCTTCCAGGAAGCAGGGAATGGCTATCTCCAGGAAATGGGATCTGCCCAGGCGTGGCAGCTGGGCAGTGGCACCCTTGGGTCAATGAGCCTCAGTGGGATGGGCAGCCAAGCAGGGGTGCTGGCGCAAGTACAGGGCACCCAGCCTGGGTCGAGGTAGGTTCTGGTCTTCCTTCTTGGTGGCTGCAACTACCATGAAACACAAGATGGGGCCTAAAGCGGGGCGGGCATGAGAATTGCGGGAGGCAGGGCTCTGGGCTGAGCCCACTCCTGAACATGCCAGGGAAGTCCTGCTTCAGGGTGGTCCTCCCCACCCCCCAACTTCTCCCCTCCCAGGGAATCAGAACATGGGGAGGTTCCTCTGAGCAGGAAGCTGGAAGGAGATCCTGAGTGAGGAAGAGCCATCCCTGAGAGCAGATCTCTGATGGGAAGTCAATCCAAGTGAGTCTTGGTTCCAAGGGTCTTCCATTAGCAGCCTCCCCAATGCCATCCCACCCCCGTCTTCCACGGGCACATTCTTGACTGGGGATACCTGAATGGGCCGGGAGGCGTCACCTCATTCAGAAAACCATGTGTCTGAGGTCGGTCACACGGGTTCAAGTGGGTCGAAGTCACCATTTAGTAGCTATGAGAGTGATCCGTGTGGGGTGAGCCTCTCACCATCTGAGCCTGTTTCCCTTTCTGTAAAATGGGCACAGTCTTGACACCGTCCTTGCAGGGAGAGGGGCACAAGTTTCCCATGTCCTAGCACAATGCCTGGCATGCAGCAGACCCCAGGGGATGACGGTGTTGGTGCGTCTGCACATGACTTGATGCTGGATGGCTTGTGGGAGCACTGTGGGGCTGGCGGTCCTGCGGGACCCCAGCCTTCCTCGGGGCTCCCTTGCAGCCACCAGAAGAGCAGAGCTAGGGCTGTCCAAGCGGCAGAAGCAGAACCTTCACCTGCCCGGGGCATCTCGGATAGCATCCCACTGTGGGATCACCCGGGTGGGAGGCTGGCCTGCATCTCGGAGCTTTAGTGACGCTGGAGGTTGGCCAGTCTCCGGTGACGGTGCGGAGGGGATGAGGGATGATGGCTATCTTTCCCCTCCTGCTCGGTTGAGGAGGCTCAGGCGTCAGGAAGCAGCTGTTGGAGAGCAAGCTCTTTCGGGGGAGTCCTAATCTCCATGTCTCCCCCGATTCCAGGCTCCCCTGATTCCAGATTGCCCACCCTCTCCTCCCATGCGACCTAGAATAAAATGTGTCCGGCCTGGTGGGGAGGGAGGGAGGGAGGGAGGGAAGGAGGAAGGACAGACATCCATGGGATATTGGCACAGAGAGAGTGGACCCGGGACCCAAGCTCGGTGCCTTGTACTGAGCCTGAGAACCAGACTGTTCTGAGATGGTTTTAAAATTAACATCTTCTCCTTGAGCCTTTGATGCTTCGGGATATTATTATTATTATTAAAACAGCATTACCACATTAAAGGAAACAAACAGAATGCCTGTTTGCCTCTCAAGCCTGACGTAACTCCTCAGTGTCTCTGTGTGCCCTTTTGGCCCGTATTCGTGTAGACTTGTGATCACTGTGTATGAACAAGCATGAGCGCCGCCTGTTTTCTTCTTCCCACTTGATGCCATTTAGGCCAGAAGTGGCCCATGTGGCAGCCCGGTCTCCTTAGGTCACTTTCCATGCCTACGTGTCAGTCGATTGAGTTTCAAGGCTCTTCATCCTCCCAACCGTTTCCTTATTCTCGGCTCTTAGGTGGTTTCCAGCCTTTTGAGATTGTAAATAAGGCTTCTGTGCCTAGCTGGGTATGTGACTCCTTTCCTGCCTTTTTCTTTTTTTATAAGATTTTATTTATTTGTTCATGAGAAACACACAGAGAGGGAGGCAGCGACACAGGCAGAGGGAGAAGCAGGCTCCATGCAGGCAGCCCGACGTGGGACTCGATCCCAGGACTTCAGGATTGGGTCCTGAGCCAAAAGCAGAGCTCAACTGCTGAGCCACCCGGGCATCCCTCTTTTCCTGCTTTGAAATCCTCCCATAGGGTAGGCTTCCCGTGGTAGAGGTTGCTAAATCATACTCCTTTTGAAGCCGTTATTTGCAGAACGTGCCTTAGTGGCCGGTGCCCCAAGACCACACTCTCTGGGTCGTGTGTGGCTGTTTTAGTGGCTGGGGCCCTGGTATGAGAACAAAGGCCTGGCTCCCATCCATGACCGAAGGCAAGTCCCTTCATGTGGCTTCACCATCTCAGAGAGAGCGGTCATCCCATATACGCAGGGATTTTAAGGGGATACTTGATGCAGATACACGAGTGTACAGGAGGGGTAATGGTGATCCTTCATATTCCATCTTGGGCTTTTTTTTTTTTTTTTTTGTGGCTGTTCAGGCTCAGATTATTTTAAGACCGTACTTCCTGGGGCCCCTGGGTGGCTCAGTGGTTGAGCATCTGCCTTTGGCTCAGGGCTGATCCTGGAGTCCCGGGATTGAGTCCCACATAGGGCTCCCCATAGGGAGCCTGCTTCTCTCTCTGCCTGTGTCTCTGCCTCTTTCTGTGTATTTCTCATGAATAAATAAAATCTTTTTTTTTTTTAATAAATAAAATCTTAAGAAAAGAAAAGACGGTGCTTCTTAATCTCTTGGTGCAAACAGCACACTTTCAAATTTGAGGACTTCTGGCAGTGCGGGTGAAGGAAGTAAAAGATTCCACGTAGTCCTGAAGTCAGCTCAAACGGCAACAGCCTCCTGTGAGGTTCCTCCTGCAACACGTAGCAGCGTGGATGGAGTGTCCACACCGCTCTCCCATTCACGGAGCCGCCCGGCAGCCCCGTCCCGCTGTTGAAGGTAAACTCTCTTCTGCCTTCGCCGGGGCTTCTGATCTTTGCAGGGTAGCTGCCAAGTGCTCCAGGAGGCACCGAATCTTTCTCCGGCCACAAAAGCCCAAGTCCCTAAGCTCTTCTGGAGAGGAGCGGCCCGCGTTGCCCCAGGCTTCCCACACAGGCACTTCCCCCCTTGCTCCAGAGGGCAGTTTGGGCAAAGTTGAGCTCTTCTTGGTGGTGGGATGTTGGTCGCACCCCTGGGAGAAAGGTCGAGAGGCCAGCAGGTAAGACCTGCCACTGCAGAAGGCTTGGCATGGAGCCTGGAAGGCCTGCAGTCCCCTCTGATCCTGCCCTCTCTCCCCCGCCGTCCCCCCATCCCTCTCAGGCCCTCAGCAGCTCCTGGCATCCCTGCCTCCCAACATGCCCAAAAGGGGTTCCCCTCTGCCTGTCTCCGGGCCTCCTCCTCTTTGCCCTGAGCTCCTGCTTCCCCTCATCCATGCCTGCAGCACCAGCCGCCATGGAAACTTCCAGATGTGCAGATTGGGTGACTTCCCCGCTCAGGCACTGCCGTGGTTTCCTACTGTACCTAGGATGCCATCCGAACTCCTACCTGGCCTTCCAGGGAGGGCCTGTGGGGCCTGGCCCCCGGCCACTGGGTCTTCATTCTGTTCCTCGAACTCCATCAGCTTCTTCCCACCTCTGGGTGTTGCCATGTGCTGTTCGCTCTCTGGATTGCTCCTGACCTGCCTAGGTCCTTCCCGTCATTGGCTTCTCCGCTTCTTCCGTGGAAGGGCCTTCTGTCCCAGGCCCGTAACCCCCACACTTGCCTCCGTTTCCCCATTTCCCTCTCAACACCAAGGTCTGCGAGAGACCGTCTTACTTGGCGTGCATACAGCCCTCTTCCCCAGCCCCCCTGCGGATGTGCCCCGGGAGGGCCGGGGCTTGTCCACCTTGTGATTCTCGCCACCCTGTGTCTTCAGGGCCTAGAAGAGTGTGGGAAAATCGGTGGTTTTGCAGGAAGTCGATGAGTGAATGGAAGAATGAATGAATGAGTAAATGAACAAAGCCTCCTGTGGCCGTTCCAAGGCCCGACTGAGGTCACCCTTCACCAGACATCCCCTTCCGTTTGGCCACGTTGCTTGGGGCTGGCCCCGGGTGGATGTTACAGCAGCTCAGGGTTGCCGACGGAGGGGCAGCTGCCCGGGTCGGTGGCGATGCGGTGGGCGTCGAAGCGCGTGTCCTCTGAAGCAGGGTGAGCTGCAGGTCAGCTGCAGAAGTGGGAGGCCTGCCTTGCTGCCCCGGGAGAGCTTAGCTCTACGTCCTGCCTTGCTCAGACCACCAGGGCCCGGCCACTGCCTGGGTGTTTGGAGTGCATTTGTCCAGCCTGCCCTTCCGTCTGTCTGGTTGCCGCTGGGAGGCCAGTGTCTGGTCTGGGAGGCCAGTGCTCCGTGTACGGCATGCCGGGGAGGACGGGTGAGGGGTCCAGGCAAGGGCTGCCCCCTGGGGTCCCAGGAACAGGACTGAGCCAAGGACGTGGTAAGAGTAAACCAACCAGGGGGCCTGGCCTTCCGGGGAGGGCTCGCTGCTCCTGCCTTAAAGGAATGTTCTGTGGTTGGTGGGGTCAAGGGTAGAGGAGTCTGGCTCCATCACAGGCTGGGGAGAGTGAGGGAGAGCCACGAGTTCCTGCTCCGTGTTCCTTTGCTCTGCCAGGAAAGTGGGATATGGCTTCCGGGGTGGGGTGGGGGTGCTCCCCGCCCAGGGCAGGCTGTGGGGAGTGGCCGCCCTGTCATCAAGGCAGCCTATTTTAGCCACTTCCCCAGTGCTGAGTCATGGCACGTAGCAACGCCCCCTGCCAAACACACAGCTCTTTGGCACCGTCCCCTTCCTGGTGGGCTCTTGGGCCTCCTGACCTGCCCCCGGGACTGGGCCCGGGCCACCTGCTAGTCTTTAATCTCGGGATTCCTCACCCCCACGTTGCTGTGGGTTCAGAGCTTAGGGTTCTCACTGGCCCTGAAGCCTGGCCTGTCTGGTCTGAGCTCCAGGATTCCAGAAACCCAGACCTTGGCCCCGCTTCAGGGGTCCTTGCCGGGCAGTGGGATGGGTATGTAGGTGGCTCCACAGAGGCCCCAGCTCTCTCTCGAGACTTGCTCATGCTGGGTGTTGGAGGTGGCTTGGCTTTTTATAAGCCAGGAAGCCTCATTCCTGCCCCCAGGGAGTGAGACCAGAAGCAGCAGGTGGCACTGGCCAGACGCTGGCTTTCTCTCTGGGGTGTAGGGCCGAGCAGGGTGCTGGGGGGTCCTGCGTGGGGGCTGGCCTCTCCCCCCTGTTCTCCCGTTGTACCTGCCAGGATAGAAGGGGCGCTGATGGGATGATGGGACCCTCCGGTCCCGTAGTCGTGGTGGCCAGAGTACCAGGTCCCCGTGAGGGGCCGCGGGGCTCTCCACCAATGTGCCGCGGCCCTGGCAGCTGCGTCTGTGGTTCCCCTTTCTCTTCCCTGTGGGGAGCACGTCACAGGGGGAAACCACAGTGCTGGAAGTTGCTCATGCCCTACACTGAAGCCCTTAACGTAATTCTGGAAGTTCACGTCGTGTGTTCCCCCACCGGAAGGGAACCCCCAATGTCCCCTGGCTTGGCTCCCTTCTTTTTTTGTTTACCTGGTAAATAGTATCAGCTTTAGTTTCATAGCTGTGTTCTCAACCCCGGGCAATCTTGCACCCCCCGGGGGACGTTTGGCACTGGCACGTCTGGAGACATTTGAGGAAGCAGCCAGGCTCCTCCTCTTTCTGGACTCCTCTGGCCTGGAAGCAGGGAGGCGTGTCCCTTTGGTGATGGTAACTGATGAGGGACGCCACCCACCAAAGGCCACAGAAAGGTCTGGAGCTGGAGGAGAGAGAGCACTGGACCGGGAGACCAGCTTCTCACTCAGCCCTCCCCTTTTTGGGGCACAAAATGAGTCACTTTGCTTTAGTACACCTGTTTTCTGGGGCTACACTGGGTGTCCTCACCCCCACCCCCCCTCCCCCGGCCCCTGCCCAGCTCTTTGAGATCCCAGGACTCTGTGACTAGAGGCAGCAGCTGGGCCACAGGCAGGTGAAGATACGAGCCCTTTCCACCCTTGTCTCCCTGCCCCGGTGGCTGCAGGAGCTGAGGGATTCCCCAGTACCAAGGTGCTGGTGGGAACCGGGTTTGGTTTCCTTCTGTTCCTCACATGTCTGAAGCCTACTGCAGCCTCCCTTTCTCTTTGTTGGCCAAAGAGAGTTGCCCCTCAAAGGTTGGCCTGAGAGCCCGTGGCTGGCCCAGAGGGTCACATACGGTGTGACCCTCTTCTGAGCAGCGGCGAGGGATTGACCCTGAGGCCAGTACTTTCCATGTGTGTAGTTTAAGAGTCAGCAAACCCCGGCCCACGGGCCAAATCTGGCCCACAACTTGTTTTAATATATAAAGTTTTATTGGGACACAGCCACACCCTTTGTTGCTGCCTTCCTACTACAAAGACCGTAGCATCCACGAAGCCAAAAATCTGGAGTCTCTGGCCCTTTGTAGAAAATGTTGGCCAATCCTACGTGTTGGTCCAAATGTTGGTCTAGCTGTTCTTGTCTAATTGTTTAGAGGTTAGATCACGGGGCGTGGGCAGGAGAGGGAGGGTTCAGGTTAGGGGTCGGGGAAGCTAAGTCGCCTGAGGGTTTGATGGGGAGAAGGAGAAACGTGAGGAGGGAGAGCTGACTGCCTGTAGTGGGTCATCTCAAGGCCATCAGGAGCCCAGGTCACCTGTGTGGCAGGTCGGCCCCGGTGCCTGGCTCCTTACCACACGTCCTATAGAACTTTGTTTGCTGGAGTGACAAGCGTGTGACTGCCTGGGGCTGGCACGGGGTTGGGAGGGGCGGCACTTGCCGGTGGGGGCGCCATCAGACTGGGCGTCAGCAGCTGGACAGGGAGTGAGAGCCCTTGGAGGGGATGGGGGGTGGACAGTGGTGGTTGGAGGACACAGAGAGGTCGGGCTGGGAACCCTGGAGTGGTCTGTAGGCTTTAAGTGAAGCCAGCACTGCCGCTGCGCTGGGAGGGCAGGACGGGGGTATTTGAAGACCCAGGGCTAGATGGGCTTCAGTGGCCAACAGGCCCATCGGAACCCTCTGGAAGCTCAGAGTCCAGTGAGAAGATCACAGCCCAGGGGGCAGGAATAGAACGATGTAACGGTGCCTGCGGCAGAGGGGACACCCAGAGTGCTGCGAGACCAGAGGAGAGGTGGCTGAGAGGGCGTTGCCCAGAAGTGATGTCTCCGCCCAGGCCTGAAGGACGTTGGGCGAGCCAGGTGACAGGGAGTTCCAGCAGGGACCTGCATAGGTCCGGTCCTGGAGACCAGGAGGCAGAAGCTCAGGGGCTGGGGCAGAGTGCAAAGGTAGGGGGGGCGGGCGGCAAGGAATGGTATAGGGTTAAGGAGGGAGGCGAGGACTGGTCGCCAGATCAAGGGGTCTGCCCTGGGGACTCCCGGATGGGTTGTTTTAGATAAAAGGTGACGAATTGTCTAGAGAGGGATGAAAGGGGAAAAACGGAGATCTGCTGGGCTGGTGTCAGGGGCCAGGTGGGATGTGGTGGGCTAGCTCAGGGGGCAGCCCTGGGAGTGAGGAAGAAACCAGTGGCGTTCGTACCCATGCTCTGCAATGGGAAGGGTGGGCCTGCCATGAGGAGAGTTGAGAATTGCTGTCGGCCAGACTGGTGGCAACCCCACCGCACCCCTCACCTGCCCTCCTTGGCAGGTCCCTGCGCGTCTCCCCACCCTGCTCAGCCCTGCGCTACTCCTGGGGTTAGCATTGGGGGCAGGTCCCTCTGGAGGGGAAGGGGCTGGTTTGGCTCCATCTCGGCTCTTGCCGGGAGCTCTGCGGGTGGTACCTCGAGCTTCCAGATGGCCCAGGCTCTCCTGGGCTCCCCGGGTCTGCAGATCTCAGGGGCCAGACCATCCAGCCCCTGCCCTCTCGCCCCCCCTCACTATGAAAGAAATTGGGAGCCAGTTCTCTTCATCCCCAAGAGGCACCGTGCAGGTCTTCGGCAAAGAGCTTGGGCCTGCAGTGGGGAGAGAGGTGCAGGCAGGGTCCTCATTTATGGGACACCCAGCGAGGACCGGAAGGCAGGGGAGCTGGTTCTGTGGGTCCCAGTGACCCCACCCCAATCCTGATTCAGAAAGCGAGCCTGGCCGCCCACGTATCGTGGGGGTGCCGAGCAGCATCTCTCCAGAGCCCGTCCTGCTGGCTCCCCCGCCACTCTGTGGACTGTGACTCAGGTTGAGGTGTCCGCCTACTTCAGAGATTGAGGTCAGATGGCAGGAAGAACTTCCAGCGTGACTCCAGCCCGGCTGTCCAGCCCCGGACTGCCGCGTGGACTCTTTGCTGCACCTCCACATCCCTCAGTGGTCGGGTTCCCTCTGGCCGCATCCTGGTTGGGGGGCGAGGATGTTGACCTACTCCCAGGGGCAGGGAGAGTGTGTCTGTGGCTACCCGGACGCCACCTGGATTTGGGAAAAGCGCTCCCCTAACCTGGGTGCCTGTGCGTGAACAAAGAGGCAGGGTTATGACGCCGGTTGCCAGCTTGATTCGCAGTCGCTGGTCCTGGTGGGAGAGCTGAGGTTTGAGCAGCGGCCCCCTTGGCAGGTGGGCTGTCCCTGTGCCACCTGCCCAGGTTAACCCTTTGCCTGCTGTTCTCTTCTTGCAGCCCTATGATCTCCTGGTCACCCCGCCCACCTGCCGGACTTCATATCTGACCCCCGACCCGCCTGCTGCCTCCGGAGCCCCCCCGGCCCGCCCCCCAGCAAGATGCCCATCCTCAAGCAGCTGGTGTCCAGCTCGGTGCACTCCAAGCGCCGCTCCCGCGTGGACCTCACGGCCGAGATGATCAGCGCCCCTCTGGGCGACTTCCGGCACACCATGCACGTGGGCCGGGCGGGCGACGCCTTTGGGGACACGTCCTTCCTCAACAGCAAGGCCGGCGAGCTGGACGGTGAGTCCCTGGATGAGCAGGCCTCCTCCTCGTCCTCCAAACGCAGCCTCCTGTCCCGGAAGTTCCGGGGCAGCAAGCGGTCGCAGTCGGTGACCAGGGGGGACCGGGAGCAGAGGGACATGCTGGGCTCCCTGCGGGACTCGGCCTTGTTCGTCAAGAACGCCATGTCCCTGCCCCAGCTGAACGAGAAGGAGGCGGCCGAGAAGGGCTCGGGCAAGCTGCCCAAGAGCCTGTCGTCCAGCCCCGTGAAGAAGGCGAGCGCCGGGGAGGGCGGCCAGGAGGAGGCGGGCGAGGGGGAGCTCGGGCCCCGGCGGAACGGGGCCGCCGCGCCCCACTCCCCGGACCCCCTCCTGGACGAGCAGGCCTTCGGGGACCTGACGGAGCTGCCCGTCGTGCCCAAGGCCGGCCTGGGCCTCAAGCACGCCGAGTCCATCATGTCCTTCCACATTGACCTGGGGCCGTCTATGCTGGGCGACGTCCTGAGCATCATGGACAAGGAGGAGTGGGAAGCGGACGACGAGGACGGCGGTTACCGCGACGACGGGGACGCGGCCCTCAGCACCCTGGCGCCGGCTCCCCCGGGGGCCGCGGCGGCCGCGGCGATCCCTCCCCGGGCCAGGCCGGAGGGTGCGACAGGCCGGGACCTGCCCCAGGACGAGGGGTGGGCGGCGGCCCCCAGCCCCGGCTCGGCCCGCAGCGACGGCAGCCACACCACGCGGGACAGCAGCTCCCTGTCCAGCTGCACCTCGGGCGTCCTGGACGAGCACAGCCCCGCGTCCCGGGGACCCGACCGGGCCCGCGCCCCGCTGCCCCGGCAGCCCGACAAGGAGTTCTCCTTCATGGACGAGGAGGAGGACGAGGAGATCCGCGTGTGAAGGGCTCCGGCTCCCCCCGGCCCCCGGGCCACCGTCCCCTTCCCGGCCCCAGCAGACCCTGGACCTCCCGGCACCTCCTGGATGGACGGACGGACGGACGGACGGACAGATGAGAGGCGCTGGCCGGGGTTGCACGGTGCAGCCAGCCTCCCGAGCGCCGCGGGACAGGCAGGTGCTTGCGGGGGGACCCGCTGTCCCTCTCCTCTGCCCCGGCCTCAGATGGATGCCAGACATCAGCCCGGTTCCCTCCTGGTGCGGCGGCCCCTGCAGGTCGGCCCAGGGCGGGCCGGGTGCCACTGCCAAGGACACGTGGCTCGCCTTTCCCCTCTTGGCGTTTCTGCTGTGACTGTGGCCGTGTGGCAGGAGGAAGGGTGGCCACGGGCCCCGGCCCCTCCGTCCCTCGTCCCCGGCTCCCCTGGAGCAAAGCCGGACCGCATGTGTGCACTAAACGCAGCCCCTTCCCGGGGAAGAGAACGGGATGGGGAACGAAAGGAGGCCCCAGGCTTCTTGAATTTTCTAGAAGGGGCCCTTTCCAGGTTGACACTAGGAACAGGCTGGGCGCTCGCTCGGTCCCTATCGATTTGTTGGTTCTTGTCCTGTTTAAAGCCTTGCAGAGCAATGTCTGGAGCCGTGTTGGTCGGTCTGCCACCAGAAGCAAAATCGAATCCTCTTAGAAAACCTTTATACTAAGTGCTTCCAAACTTTATTTAGAACCATATGGGGTGGGTGTCCGTGCGTGTGTCTCCCTCCTCCCGCCCCATAGCTATTAACAGTCAAAGGCAGCCAGTGTAGAAAATTTCTGGAAGATGATTTAAAAAAAAAATAATAATAATAATATATCGTTCCTATGGAGGGATAAAGCTTTTTTGACTGAGTTACTGCCCCCATACACACACCCACTGACTACTCCCCCCTCCTTCAGGCCTTTGTCCCAGCAGGGCCCCCTCCCCCTATGTCCAAGCGCCCCGAGGGTATAGGGCTGCCAGATTTAGCAACCGAACAGAACTAGAATGCTGAGATAAATTAGAATATCAGGCACGCAAAGGATAATTTTTTTAGTATAAGTATGACCCGCGCCCTGTTTGGAACATACTTATGCTTTTTTAAAAAAAATGATTCTTTTGAAATTCGAATTTTAGTCTGGTCCCGTAGCCCTGCCCCAGGGGATGGAGTGGGAGCTTGTGTGTGTGTGTGTGTGTGTGTGTGTGTGTGTGCACGCGCCCCCAGGGTTAACTGGTGATGAGTGTCCTGCCCTGAGGACACGCTAAACCCACCTTCTGTCCTGTCCCCTCGACGCCAGTGTGGGGGAGGGGGCAGACGGAAGGACCCCAGGATCCAGCCCAGGGCCGGAGGGCGGAGCTACTCTAGCCTCCCAGATTTTCCCAGGTTCTGGTCCAGACACTAACTTAGTTCCTGAATCCAGTACCCCCACCCGCGACCCCATCGGTGCTGTTTCCAATAGTGTGGCTCCCACATAGGGGAGGAATCAGAAGGGGCTGTGTAGCCCCTGCCAGCTGCCCTTGAAACCCATTCAGACCGTGGTCAGTTCCAGATTCTAAACTGTATATTTTTTTCATGGTATTGTTAAAACAGTGAGGAAACATTAAAAAAAAACAAAAAAAAAAACAAAAAAAAACCTGGTGGCAAGCGTGGTGTATGTCTCTGCTTCTAGGGAGAGCTATTTTCAGATGTTGGATGGGGGGAGGGGGCGCGGGTGAGGTTGCAGACGGGGGTCCTGGGGCTGCTTCTGTGCCCAGTGGCTTCTCTCTCTGTCCCTTAGGGGCCCAGCCTCTGGAGGGACAAGAAGGCTCATGTGCGCATCCGCCTGGGCAGGCCTTGGGGGCTCTGGGATTTTGGTGCCCCACGTGCCACTTAACAGTTGGGGGCCCTTAGCTGGTTTGTGCTTCATTGTGCTCATCCGTGATACGGGAATCCTGCTGCTCTTATGGGGTGGGGCTGCAGACAGTCACTGCCATGGTATTTGCCAAGTTGCTACTAAACCGAGGGAGGCTGTGTCCCAAGCCCCCAGGTGTCCCCATAGGTGACAGTGGTCACCACTGGGACACAGCAGGCACCACCCTCCCCTCTTCCCTGGCCTTCTACTGTCTCACCTGGAGAGTGACCTTGCAGGCAGCCTCTTCTCTGCTCAGCCTCGTGACCTGTGAGGTGGATTCGTGTCCCCGTTTTATAGAAGAAACATGCTTTAGAGGCTACATGGCCACCTTCCCCAAGTCACTAAGTGGGAGAGTCAGGACATCAGGGACATAAAGCCCTTTATCTTGCTGCTCATGGGCTCCTCGAAGCTTCATTCCATCACGAAGTGAGGCTGCCCTGGGTGGGGACCTCGTGAGCCACCCCCCCATCCTGCTGGCCCAGCTCCTGCCTTGCCCCTTGCCTTCCCCACACCCACCTGCCCCTCTGCGTGGGCATCTCGCAACGTCGGGCGGGGTGGGGTGGGCTCTGCTAGCTGAAGCCCCCCCCACACCCGCACGCCCTCCCATCTAGTGTGGCTGAGCTCCTGGAAACCCTGCCCCTCGCCTCGAGCAGCCACAGAGAAATTTGGGTTTGTGCGCCATCCTCCCTGGAAAGCAATTAGAGGCCTAATTAAAACATCTCCCAGGTCCTTCTGCCCCTTCAGGGGCTCATTCCCAGCTAATGAGGGATGTGGCTAAGGGTGGGAGTTGGAAGCAGGGTGCGGTGGCCCCAAGGTTGGGGTGGGGGGAGAGGAGGTGGGGTGAGGGGACGGGGCCCCTGGGGGCTGCAGTCCAGCTCCAGTGCTTCTGGGGAGAGGAGTTGCTGTTCACTGAAGCCCAGGCAGGTGCGGGAAACCCCCAGAGCCCACCCACAGCCCCTCATTCAGGATTCTTGAGGGTCTGAAAGAAGGCAGCCATCCTGAGACCACAGACCTGCTTTTTGACTCTTGGAAAAGTGCCCCAGGGGGCACCTGCAGAGACGCCTGGCTGGACCCACCTGTAGGAGCATGCATTCTAGGGGGCTCAGTGGACCCAGCGGAGGATGGGGTCACTGGGCAGAACCAGCCCAGACAGACCAGCTCTCATCTCGGTTCACTGGGTGGCGTTGGGCCACTGATAACTACCTCTTGGGCGGCTTCAAGTTCTCCACCTTTAGAGTTAGGCAATGGCTCAGTTGTTTTCAACTTGCTACTAGAAGCTTTGCAGTGGGGTCATACATGGAACCCCTAATCACAAACAGACCGAGGCCAGAGCCTCCCTGAGTGGGGTTGGGGTTGGGGGGTCCTTACTCCCTCCCCTTTGGTCTCGGAGGTTCCCCTGAGGACCCCAGGGCCCCTGCAGAGCATGTCTCCCCTAAAAGATGTGCCGTAGGGCCCCTTCTACCTCCAGCAACCCAAAGCAGAGCCCAGGAACTGCATCTGGGCCATAATTTAGTCATTTTCATTCAGGTGACAGCCAACATTTCCCAAAATGGGCGGGGCCCCCAAAGCCTGCTTGCCCCGGGCAGGGCTATAGTCATAGCCTAAGGACGCATGAGCACCAGCCCACCCTGGTCCTGCCATCACTGGGGTGTCTCCCCTCCACCACCCCCCACCCCGACCCCTGCAGCACGGGGCTCTGCTCATGCTTTGGGCACGTGCTGTTCTGTGCCATTACCATGGTGAGGGCTGGGTGTCAGCTGCGAGGACCGCCATGTGCCAGGCGGGGCCTTCGTATCGGCCTTGTTGATCTTCATGACACCTGTGTGAGGCCCATCCTGTTCCTATTAGCCCCATTCTACAGATGAGGGCACTGAGGCATCCAAAACCGAGGGAACAGGTCCAGCCCCCTAGGGATGAACTGGGCACAGACCCACTGTCCCAACCTGATGATGTGCACTCTGGGCCCTGGAAGGAGCAGTGGGGCCGGACGGAGATCTTGCTGAGCAGAGTGGCGCCAAGAGAGGCCGGGCTGGTCAGGGTGTGCCTGGCTCACCTGGGCTGTGTGCCCAAGGGAAAGGGGGGTGCTGCTTGCTGGCGGCTGCTGATGCATGTCACCCAGAGGGCCCACCAGGACGTGCAGAGGTCCTTCTGGTGTCACTCAGGCCCTGCCGGGCAGGACCAGGGCCCCAGGCTTGGCCCCTTGCCTCACAAGCCTGCACCCTGGGGCCTGTGCTCCTGTTGGTGTCCAAGCTCACCTTTGACCCTGTTCTTATGCACCCAGCCATCCCCCCCCCCCACCCGCCCACACCGGTGTGGCACCCAGAAGAAAGTGGACGAAGGAATCGAGGGTACCAGAACAGGTGAAGGAGGGGTTCTCAGGGTCTTCAAATTTTAGGAGGTGGTTCACCTTCCCTCTCCAGCCCCGATTTTACAGATGGGCAGGCAGAGGCTGCTGGGAAGGAAGCGCTGGCTGCACCCCGTGAGCAAAGCAGAGCAGAGGCTGAGGCGGACTGGACTGGCAGGGGCAGGGGAGGGGCAAGCCGAGCCGGTGGACTGGTGGACCTTGTAGGGCACAGGTGCTTCCAGAGCCGGAGGTTAGTGGTCGGGGTGGCTGGTGGGGGACTTGACCTTTCCAGGTGTAGGTGGCACAGCACCCCCACCCATCCCTGGGTCACCCCCAGGCCTTCGCAACAGCCTCCCGAAGGGCCTCCCCTTTGCATACTGGGGCAGGTCCTCCCTACCTCCACCCCTACACTCCCCCCCCTCCCCTGCTCCACACCCGCCCTCAGCTGCCTGCGTGACAGCCACATGCAGAGTCTTCCCGGGCCCTGAAGGCCCCGATCCGTTGTGGGAAAGGCAAGTTAGGAATAGTGAGGGGAGAGCTCATCTAGCTATTTCCCCTTGGCAACAGCCAGATGGGAGATTGGAAAGAACGTTTGGGGGAGGGGGATGCATGTGCAGACAGATGGATGTCAGCGGCTCTCCGTCTAAAAACCTGTTGCTCTAACCCACCAAACTGCTGCTCCCCGAAAAAGGAGACTCCCAGGAGGGGACCAGAGAAGCCAGGGTTAGCTGCCTTCCCCGGCAGGACTCTAGCCTTGAAATGACTCTTGGCATGTTAGAAAACACCCGCCAAGGCCACAGGGCCCTGCTGAATTTTGTTTTGTTTTTATGCCCTGCTTTGTTGCCAAAAGGATTGGAGGCAGCTTACAAAAATATGTAAAATACAATAGGATAAAAATAGATCAGAGTGAAAACAGGCCTAGAACAAACAGTACAAGTGAACCAAGGGGAGTGAGTGTGTGCAGGAATGTTCTCCGGGTGGGCCCCCGCAGTTCTCAAAGGTGGGCTGCAAACTGGACTCTGAGCTTCCCGTTAGTCGAAGTGAAAAGGGAAACCCGCCCGTTACAAAACTCACAAGTCCACCAGGTTGAAAACGGCCCCAGGAGCAGCTCTACTTTTTTCCTAAGGTCTGAGGGATCGTTGAAGGAGCCGGGAAAAGGATCTCAGGCTGTGTCCTTATCAACAGTCTCCTCACCGACACAGTCACACAAACCCCATCAGGCTGCCTTTCTGCTCCGTGTAAATCGAGGGCTTGATGCCCAGATGCAGATCAATAAAATCAAGTCTAGGGCAGCCCGGGTGGCACCTGCCTTCAGCCCAGGGCCTGATCCTGGAGACCCGGGATCGAGTCCCACGGTGGGCTCCCTGCGTGGGGCCTGCTTCTCCCTCTGTCTCTCTCTCTCTCTCTCTCTGTCTCTCATGAATAAATAAATTTAAAAAACCTTAAAAATAATACATAAATAAAATAAAATCAAGTCTACGGAGAGGGCCAGACCTACGTGATCCAAGTCATTCATCCAAGACGTATGATTGAGATTCTTGCATAGTTGGGGTTCTCAGCCTCAGTGCTATTGACATTCGGGGCCTGGTTGTTCTTTGTTATTGGGAACTGTCCTGTAGGATGTGGAACAGCATCCCTGGTCCCACCCCTTAGATGCCAGCTGCAGCCCCCCGGTCGACTACATCAAATCAAAATGTCCCCAGACATTGCCACATGTCCCATCGGGAGCTGGAAACCGCTGCTCCTACAGGAATGCTGAAACACCTTTCCCTTTCTTTCTTTTCTTTTCTTTGGGGAGGGAGAGGGAGGAGGGAGGGAGGGGGAGGGAGGGAGGAGGGAGAGGAGGCGGAGGAGGCGGAGGAGGAGGGAGGAGGAGGAGTAGGAGGAGGAGGAGGGGAGGAGGAGGAGGGAGGAAGGAGGACGAAGAAGATCCTCCTCCTCCTCCTCCTCCTCCTCCTTCTTCTTCTTCTTCTTCCTCTTCTCCTCCTCCTTTCCATAAGGCCCAAGACAAAACTGTTTTCAGGTCACATGTTTTTCATTCAAAGCAGAAAAAGGTTTATGGAGTCCCTCTGGGAGCAAAATATATCTATTTGCCTCTTAAATCACCCACTTTCTTGAGCAAGCGGACAGGTCACTTTAGCCAGCGGCACATTACTCTGAAGGGACTTAGTATCTGAGAAGAACCACACAGCTTTCCGATCCCCCCCACCCCCCACCATGGGGCCAGACTGAGGCATGTGGCTGGGGCCGGGGCAGCTCCCCGCAGAGGTAGGATGGAGAGTGGACTGGGTCATCTCCCAGCTGACTTGGAAGATGCTCCTTCATCAGTGTCATTTCTCCCAACCGGGGCTCCTCCCCTGCCCCCAGGAAGTCAAACCAGGGCTGCCCGCAAGTTTCAGGTTGTGTTCTTTGAAGACACAAATGGGCAGCGTGGATGCACCAGGTGTTTACTGAATACCTGCTGAGGGCCTAGCACTGTGAGCGTGAGCGGGGCAGGGACGGTGAGTGTATGTAACGGGGCTTTCCTGGGCCTCTCCTCCACAGAGATGGTTCAAATAAGATTTATGACTGCGTTAGTAAAAAAGATACATACATTAATATTATATATTAAAAATTTTGGGGGGACACCTGGATGGCTCAGTTGGTTAAGCGTCTGCCTTTGGCTCAGGTCACAATCCTGGGGTTCTGGGGTAGAGTCACACGTTGGGCTCTCGGCTCAGTGGGGAGCCTGTTTCTCCCTCTCCCCCCACTCCCTGCTGCTCATGCTCTCTCTCTCTCTCAAATAAATAAAATCTTAAAAAAAAAAAAAACAAACTTTTTTCTTTGGCCTAAACACTTACAGATTTTTCTTCTATTTTAAGGAAATTCAAACATTTTTGTGGGCCTCTGGAAGTACTGAGGGCCCAGGACTGCACCTGCTGGGTCTGATAGAGCAGTCTCATGGGGGGAACATGGACTTGGGGTGAGGCAGGGTAGCGGGGAGCAAAGCAGAGCATCAAACAAGCAAGAAAATAAGTCCAACACTGCACGTGCATGAAGGGCTTTGCAGGGATAAACTGGTGGGTGCTGGGACAGGGAATGACCTGAGTCTCACATGAGAGAAGGCGATAGAGTGGTTTCCCCGAGACAGGAGAGTTTGAGTCAGACCAAAGGATGAGAGGAACCTATGATGTGAGGAACGGAGCAGCACTTTTGGGAAGGTGAGGATACACCCCGCTTTGGCCTCAGTGCCTGGTGGTGGGCATTCCTGGAAGGAGCTGGAAGGTGGCACCAATTTCAGGGAAGCTAGGGTTGGTCTTGGGCATCTGGCAGCCACTTCAAGTAGCATTGGCAAGAAGGGGGCACCTGGGTGGCTCAGTGGTTGAGCATCTGTCTTTGGCTCAGGGTGTGATCCCAGGGTCCTGGGATCGAGTCCTGCATAGGGATCCCCGCAGGGAGCCTGCTTCTCCCTCTGCCCGAGTCTCTGCTTCTCTCTCTGTGTGTCTCATAAATAAATAAATAGATAGATGATAGATAGATAGATAAATAAATAAATAAATAAATAAATAAATAAAATATTTTAGAAAAAAGAGAAAAGAAGTGGCGAGAAGGCAACTGTATGAGAGGCTGGTGCTGTGCACTGAGTTCCTATGTGGAAGTCCTACTCCCCCTCCTCCGTGTGATGGTCTTAGGAGGGGGCACCCCGGGGTAGGGGGTGACCAGGTTTAGATAAGGTCATGAGCATGGGCCACCCACGATGGGACTGATGTCCTGGCCAGAGCACCCTCTCCACCGCCTGAGGACACAGCGGGCAGCCGGGAAGCGGGCTCTCACCAGGAACCGAATGTGCGGGTGCCCTGATCCTGGACTTTCAGCCTCCAGAAGCCGTGAGAAATTCAAGCCTCCTGTTTGGGGTACTTCGTAACGGCAGCCCAAGCTAACTGGGACGGTGGGCAGCTCCCCATGTGTCGGTAGCTGCTCCCCTAGATGGAGTCGCGGCCCAGAGATGAGACTCAAAGCCAAACCAAGTGAGACCAAGGACAGATCTATGGGTTTGATGAACACCCGACCGGAGGCAAGGTCAGGACTGGTGAGCTTCTCCCCTCCAGCACCACTGAGTCTCGCAGGCGCCCCACCACGTGGGGCGGGGGGCTTGGTGCAGGCTGGGAGCGAGGCAGGGCTGCCCTCTGCTTGGCCCTCCGCCTCCCACACCCACACCTACACCTACACCCACCAGGCTTGGACCCAAAGTGGGCACAATCGACTCCCCGTCAACAGTTGGGGCCTGGAGGGTTTTTTCCATCCATAATCTGTCTGTCTGCCTCGTGACCCAAGAATCATTTAGAAGTAACAGACTGGAGGGCAGTCTGCCGGGATGGAAATGGAGTTTCTCTTCCAGACTCAATTGACCCAAAGGCAGATCAAACTGGTGACCTTGGCCCCCAATCCATCAACGTACGTGCCCCAGGCCGTGGCCGGGAGAATTAATCCATCAGGGTGTCAACAGTCAGCTGGCAGTTCTGTGTCCTATGGAAACCTCCCTCTCCTCCCCCGCAAGTGGGGGCCAAGGGGCACATGCACCCCAGGAGGTGCACAGAACCATCTCCTGGGATGCGGGAATAGATAGGAGAATTTTGCTGATAGTTACGGTTGATCTTGACCTGGGGTGTTTTTCTGCTCTACAAAGCGCCTAGGCTTTCCTGGGACTGCTGGTTCCTGGCGTCGGGGCTGCTGCAAAGGCCTTCTTCCCGCCCTTGCTGGGAGAGGGGGCCCCAGAGCTTTGCAGCCTGAGGCTTTTTCTAAAATGCAGACCGGGGGTGCTTGGCTGGTCCAGTAGGTAGACTCTTGATCCCGGGGTCATGAGTTCAAAGTTCAGATTACGGGTAGAGCTTACTTAAAAAGTAAATAAGGGGGGAGCCTGGGTGGCTCAGTCGGTGAAGCATCTGCCTTCGGCTCAGATTGTGATCTCAGGGTCCTGGGATTGAGCCCCACATTGCACTCCCTGTTCATCGGGGAGCCTGCTTCTCCCTCTCCCTCCACTGCTCCTCTGGCTTGTGCTCCCTCTCTCTCTCTCTCTGTCAAATAAATTAATAAAATAATAAAATATAAAATAAAATAAAATAAATAAAATTAAATAAAAATAAATAAAATAAAATAAATAAAATAAAATAAAATAATAAAATAAAAAGTGCCCATGTGGCTCAGTCAGTTAGGCATCTGACTCTTGATTTCAGCTCACGTCATGATCTCAGGCTTGTGAGCTCGAGCCCCATACCTGGCTCTATACTCAGCGGGGAGTCTGCTGGAGATTTTTCTCTCTCTTCCTTTCTCTCTGCCCCTTCCTCTGTTCATGCTCTCTCTCTCTCTCTCTCTTTCTCCCGCTAATGATAATAAATAAATCTTTTAAAATAATCTATTAGGGGCGCCTGGGTGAGCATCTGCCTTCAGTTCAGGGCGTGATCTCTGCCTGTGTCTCTGCCTCTCTCTCTCTCTCTCTCTCGTTGTGTCTATCATGAATAAATAAACCAATCTTAAAAAATAAAAATAAATTAAATAATCTGTTAAAAAAATAGATGAACAAATACAAGGCTGGCTCCTTCAGTGGCCTCCCTGAGGCCAGCCTCCAACACTGTCCCCTCCCTACCGTCCCAGGGCTTTGTTTCGCGTCCTCCCTGAAGCCTTTCCTTGCCACCCACCTGAGAGCCGGGTGTTCTTGTCCTAGCTCTGCAAATGCCTCGTTTCCCACCCCTGTCCACAGGTAACTTCTCCTTGTCTTCCTTTCCTTGGTGTTGGTACTAAATGGCTACGGATTTAGTAGCTTAGACCACCACAAGTTCATTACCGTACGGTTCTGGAGGACGGAAGGCCAAAGTGGCTTTCAAGTGAGGTGAAATCAAGGTGTCAGCACGTCTGCATTTCTTCCGGAGAGATACCAGGGGGAGAATCCGTTTCCTCACCTCTTCCAGCCCCTGGAGGCCGCCTGCCTTCCTTGGCTCGTGGCCCTCCTTCCATCCTCCAAGCGGCAGAGTAACCTCTTCCTCTTCGAGTCTCTCTCTGTCTCTTGTCTCCTCTCCTCTCTCCCTCTGGCTCCCCTGCCGCTCACTTGCAAGGCCCCTGGGGATGACTTAGGCCCACCCGATAATCCAGGGTAGTCTCCCCATTTCAGGACGCTTCCCCACATCCGCAAAGTCCCCTTTGCCACGTCACCCGTCCACAGGTTTCCGAGATCAGGATGTGGGCGTCTTTTGGGGTCATTATTCTTCCACAGATAAAAGCTGTGTCTTGTGCATTCTGTGTCCTTCAGCATGAATGGAAGCTCAACGATATTTTTGAGTGAGTGAGTGAGTGAGTGAGTGAGTGAATGAATGAATGAACAGCTCCCTAGAGGCGTGAGAGCAGCTGGAGGGGCTGCGGATGAGTAGGAAGAAAGCAGAGGGGAGCCTGAGCTGGCCCCATCCCGCTTCTGCTAGCTCATTTTTGCTGGTGGTCTGGGCCTGGGGTGTCCCCCGAGCTGCTGGTGGCAGGGCTTCTTTCCCACGGGGTACAGGGGTCAGGGACCTGTGGGAGCACCTCCCTGAGCCCCGGGAGGCTCAGAGCAGCCTCTGCTCGGCCTAGAGGGGCTCTGGCCACAGAGGGGACGGTGGCCTGAAGACGGAGACACATGCAGGTGACAACAGCGGGGGAGGAAAGATTTCCGGACCCCCCTGGGCCCTAGGAGTCCTGTCTCCTTGACTCTCAGGCCACAGGTGCAGCCCGCATGCCCTCTCAGTGGCCTTCGCACCCCCTCATCTCTCCAGCCTGGGGGTGGGCGCTTTCCTGTACGGCGTTGGGCTGGGCTGGCTGGGGGCTCGTGCGGACTTAGTGACCTTTCTGGAGCTTGTGTCAGTAAGCCTGTGAGCCTCAGTTTCCTTAACCGTGGAAGATAATAATGATGACGATGGTGAGGATGATGATAATGATAATAATAATGGGGCTCTTTCTGGGGTTTCGTGGGAATCAGAGAAAAGATGGTTTACATGGTGAACCTCAACTGCTCAGCCCTAGAAGTGCCAGGGAAGGTCCTGAGTCCCTGTCCCCATTCCGACATCCTCTGGGCCCGCAGGCTTCAGGCAGTCCTTCGCCCCTCACAGCCTTGGTTTCTTAGTCTGTAAAATGGGTAGAAGCAACTTGAGCCCTTGCAAGTGAGGACAGGAGGAGGCCCTGAGGAGTGCGAGTGGGTCATCTGTCCCATTACTGTGCCCAGGCCCCTGGGGGAGGTCGATCCCGTCCCCACAGCAGCGTTCCCAGGGCCACCAGACTCCCAGAGACCACACTCTTGGGCAGAGACACAGTAGGTTCCTCCCAGCTGCCAGTCCTTCCTGCCCTGCTCTCCAAGTGCTATAGTGAGGCCAACAGCTGTCACCACCAAGTGGCATCTCCAGGACAGAGAGCAGTGGAGAGGGCAGGGCACACTGGCTCATTGTCCTTGGGGCCAAGCTGAGCAGCAGCAGCTGGGGTCCCCGGGGTTTCCTCTGAGCCCCCCCCATCCCGACAGTAGGGCTATCCAGTCACCCAGCCTGGCCCTCCTGGACTCAGAGCAGCCCGCCAGCACACCCGAGCAGCATGGAGCCCCCCATCTCCCACAGCACCTTTTATCAGGGGCTTGAAGAGGGTGGCCCCATAGACCTGGGGAGGGGGGACACACCAGTCCTTTCTCCTTATGGCACAAACCTTCAGGGAGGATGACTCTGGTACAGCTGCCCCCTGGTATTGGGCACCCACATGTACTTCTCACTGCTGGCACCCCAGGTGAGGTCATGCGGTGGGTCCCGTTTCACTGATGCTGAATCTGGGGCTAAGAGAGGTGATTAAATGGCCCAGGATCACAGGCTGGGGACCGACACAGCCCGGATTTGAACCCTGGCCTGCCCAATGCCACAGCCTATGCTCTTTGCACAAACTCAGGGTGCCCAAGTGGGGAGTGGGGCAGATGTACAAATGCCAGGGAAGGGGGGCCTGGCCACAGCCTGCCCCAAAAAGCACTGGCTGCCACTGACCGAAGGCCAGGGCGACAGAAAAGATGACCTCCCCCAGTTCCTGGCGGCCAGAGAATTCCAGAGCTCCCCGCACTCCTCCTTTTCGGAACAGTGCATTTATAGAGAGAAAGGGGCAGGGTGATGATGATTCAGGAAATCTGCAGCCGGAGTTCAATGAACGTCTCATAATGATGGTGATTAAAAATTAATACCACTGTTGAGCGATTTGCGCGTCCACTCCGCTGCCATGAATTAATTACTGGATGAAAACACGGGGGCTGGGGATACGCTCCAGGGCACAGAGGTTTGAGAGGGGGCACCCCAGAGCTGGGGCATCCTGGTCCCCACTCCGGCTCCTTCTCCGGGGCATCACCCGGGCTTCTGTGGCCTGGGGCTTGCCTGTTGTCTTTGCACAGCAAGTGCTGGGCCACCTGGGGAGGCGCAAGGTCGTAGTATACATGGGGGGCAGCCCCCTGGCCTGAGTGACAAGAGGAGTCGGAAAGGCCTTAGGAGGTGGGAGACCCAGACCACCCCCGGTCGATACCAATTAGCAGAGGGACATTGGCAGTCACCTGCTTCCCTGTGGGTTTATTTGCTCATCTGCCAGAGGAGCAAGGTCCTTTGAAACGGAATGGCCAGGTGGGAGGATTATGAGTTTGCTGGGGCCACCGTAACAAATTGCTGCAGAGGTGGTGGCTTGAGACACCAGACGTGTGCTCTCTCCCATCACGGGGGCCACAAGTCCGAGAGGGTGGTGTGGGCAGGGCAGGCTCCTTCGGGAACCCCCGGGGGGGCACCGTCCCCCGCCTCTGTCTGGGCCTCTGGGGGTGGCCGGCCGGCCTCGGCGCCCCACAGGAGCTGCCCGGGTCCTGCCTCCTCCTCCGCGTCCCGGCCGTCTCCGCGCATCCCAAACTCCCTCTCCTCTCTCGCAAGGACCCTAACTCCAGCTTGATCGCCTTGAGATCCGTCACCTAATTACATCCGCAAAGATCCCATTTCCGGATCAGGTCACATTCACAGGGTACCAGGGGTAAGGATTTGGTCTACTTTTTCGGGGGAGACGGTTCGACCCACCCCAGAAGGCATGTTGTTGGGTAAGCGAAGGCCGTGAGGGCCTGGCGTCGTCATTCTTGCGCCAAATCGATGGTTGCGCATCAGGAGTGGGGAGCTCTTCTGGGCGACGTCCTTGGCACACCCTCTGGCCGCCGGGCACACGGAGGTGCGACAGCGAGTCCGGGAGGAGGCTGAGACCTTGACCCGAAGAGGAGGGGATGCTGCTGCCGGATGGAGGGAAGAGTGGGCCCGGGGGCCTCCTCCACGCTCAGCTCTTGCCGGGGAACACTTTCCGGCCACCGGAGTGGAGGAAAGAACCCCTGGAGATATCACCGGGGCTCTAATTATTATTTTTATCATCCTTCTCTCTTTTTAAAATATTTTATTTATTTATTCAGAGAGAGGCAGAGGGAGAAGCAGGTTCCCTGCGGGCAGCCCGATGTGGGACTCAATCCCATGACTCTGGGGATCACGCCCTGGGCCGCTGAGCCACCCAGGCACCCCAATTTTTATCATCCCTTATATAGCCGCCCGCCCTGTCTTTTCTCCTCAATCTAGTCTTCGGGGTGCTGTGCGTTGCTCTCCTAGCCCTTTGGGGGCACTCTGCTGGCTTCATGATAGAAAACCAAGCCCTAAGAGACACCTGCGTTGCTTCTCCAATCCTGTCGCCCACACCCCTCACCTTGGCCATCCCCCCTCACCTGCCATGTCCCCTTACCCCCTGGGCCTTCCATGGCTGGCTGCCCTTCCTTCTGGAATGGCGCTCCTCCAGCCCAGCTTAGCACGCCCCCGCTACCATTTATCGCCCTGTTAGCCATTACCATCCCCTTTTATTTTTAAAATTTTTTAAAAAGATTTATTTATTTATTTATTCATGATAGATATAGAGAGAGAAAGAGAGAGGCAGAGGGAGAAGCAGACTCCATGCAGGGAGCCTGATGCAGGACTCGACCCCTGGACCCCAGGATCGTGCCCTGGGCCAAAGGCAGGTGCCAAACCGCTGAGCCACCCAGGGATCCCCCATCATCCCCCTTTACCATCGTGTACTCCCCACTGGACTGGGCTGTGCCTGAGGGCAGGAGGACGGTCCTTTGCACCCCCCTCCCGCCCTCTCCCCAGGACACAGATGCTCTGTGGATGCTGATGGAAGGAGATCAGGAGACGCGGATTAGAATTCCGTCGTCACCGTCTTCCCAACCGGGTGCCCTTGGCCTCCCTGAGCCTTCGTGTCCTCATTTGCCCGCCTGCCCTGCCAGGCTGGTGTGTTGACAGACGGAATGTGTCCTTGGATTACCAACCCATGCACAGGAATAGGGCGTCTGCCCAGGGGCCTGGGTGGCCCAGCCTCCCACAGCCCCCAGCTCGGCCTCCCCCGCCGTTCCCCCTCCCTGGGATTGAAACTAGAGGGAGGCCTGGGCTTCTGGAAACTCTTGGATCCCTTCCTGCCCGGCCCTGGGCCCCGCCTCGGCACCAGGTGTCTCTCTCTCTCTCTCTCTCCAGCTATTTTCCTTTCTGATCCAGAGTTCAAAAGAACAACCAGTGGAGGAGGAGCCGAGGGGGCCACAGTCATGGGAGAACAAAAGCCAGCAGGCTCCTTCTTGTAGGCCGGCTGGGGCCTGCAGGGCGCTGCCCACCTCTCCCCGCTGCGTCCAGGAAGGAGGCCGTCGGGTTCTGTGGGTTCCAGCGCGACTCTGCAAACATTGGCTCCGTCCAGTTGGAGGGAAGGCCAGTTCAGGGCCCCGGCTGGGGGTGGGAGGGGGCGGTGGGAAGGGGACAGCCTGCCCCAGTTAGAGCCCCAGTTAGAGCCCCAGAGCGCGCCTTTGAAAGCACTTCAGATGTCCCCAGCCCTGGGGGCAGGGGTGGCGTAATAATAATAAAACAACATTTGCATAGAGATTTCGTTTACAAAGCGCTTTCTCAGGGGGTGGGAGGCGCTGGGGTGGCCTGTGGAATCCTGGCGGGGAGGCCGCGGCCTTGGGTTGGTTCCACCCCCAGCCCGGCTCCGAGCTCGAGCTCGCGGTTGTGTGCGAGTAAACAAAGCGCTATTCATCCAACTGTTTCCGATTCCTCTGGATCTCGTTCCTTTTTCCCCCCTTCTCCCATGAGGAGCTCGCGCGGGGCTTGTCACTCAGGCCAGAAGAGGGGTGTCAGGAGTCCCAGAGGGAGGCGTGGGCTGGGACGTGATTGGAGGGAAGCCCCCCTGCCCCGGCCCCCTCACCCCTTGGCACCCTACCCCCCACCCCAGCTCCTGGGAATCCGAGCAGCCTCACAGAGGTTGGTTTATGCAAGTCTTCTCGAAGCTTAACCTGTGGCTTTGTCTTCCTGTTGAAAGAATGAGCACAGGTTTGGTAACGTCTGTGCATATGTCGCATGTTTGAAGACACACAGGGAGGAGCAGGGAGCCTGCGGGGCTTTGCTCCTCCTTCCCCTGCAGCACGTTCTGTACACCGTGTGGGGGCGTGGGGGCCCCCCCGGGGCGCCTGCACCTGCATCAGGTGGGAGTCGTGAGACATCTGTGCTTAGAGAGTCGCTTAGCTGTCACCTGGCAGCTGGCTCCCCCGGGGATGAGGGGGGCGGCATCAGACTGTGGCCCTTTAAGGGCCTCCGACGACAACGAGCTATATAGGGGCCACCTGCAGGGTCTTGGGTAGGTTTTGGCGGCCCCACAGGAGATGGAAGATGTAGGAGGTCATTGCTGGGCTGGAGCAGTTCACCTTCACCTTCGAGAAGGATGTAGAGATGCAGAAGGGCACTGGACTCCTCCTGCCTTTCCAGGGCATGGACAGTGAGTGAGGACAGGGTGTCAGCTGTCCCTCTGGGGGACCGTGAGGCATCCCCCTCCCCCTGTCTTCTCCGCAGGCCTCTCTGCTCAGCTCCCGATGGGGCCACCCCTTCACTGTGGCCCAGTGGGGGGCTGGAGCCTGCCAACTGTGATTCCCAGCTTGGTCCCTCCCTTCTCAGGGTCTCAGGCCTCTTACGTCCTCTCCAGGACTCCAGGAAAATGGGGCTGACTCCCAGGCGGCCCATTTTCCAGACCGGGAAAGCAGAGAGACACAGGTGAATTGTGAGAAGCTGGGAGGGTCCACACTGGCCTCCTGAGCTCCCTTGGGCCTTGGGGCCCTCCGTCACCTCAGTCTCAGGGTTGGGGGGCTTAGGTGCTGAGGCCTCGAGGCTGGTCCTGGAGGCCAGCATCCAAAGAGCCAGGACTTGGGGGCCCCCAGGCCTCAGCCTCGGGGAAGGTCAGGGTCGCAGGGGGCGTGGGGGGGGCGCCACTTCCTGGGGAGGAAGAGCCCCTCCAGCAGCTGCAGCCTGTGAGGAAGCTACCTTCCTTTTTCCCCTTCCAGAGTGGGGCTCAGCTGTGTGCAACTTCTTTGCGAAAGGGCTCTGTGAGAAAGGTGGGTCAGCCGGAGAACCTGGCGGTGGGGGGGCGGGGGCGGCCACACCACAAGGGCTTCTGCTGGGCCTGGAATAGGGGGGAATCAGCAGCTGGGATTTCCCTGGCTCAGCCAGGGCCACCTGGGAGGGGACATTCCCTTCTTCCCGCCTTGCTGGGGGTGGGACTGTTTTGGGGTCTCAGCCTGTGTGTTCCCAGGAGGCCCCCAGCTTTTTTGAGTTTCCTCCCGGCCAGGAAAGCGGCGCCCTTCTCTCCATCACCCCCTTTCTCATCCTCTGAATCAGTATGGGACCCAGTCAGCTGTCCTGAGTATTCTTTACGTCCTAAGACAGCCCTGGCCATTTCAGTCTCTGAAATGCTACCAACAAGCACCCCCTATTTCTCCCTGACCCCGACCAAGCAAACCCCTCTCCCCACATACAGGAGGCCTGGCTCAAACCAGGGGGTCCCCACCTCCGGCTCTGGCCCACTCATAGGCTCTTCCTGTAGAAATTACACGGTTGGGCCAAAAGCCTTGCCTTCAGTCTGGGGGCCCCCATTCCCCCCATAGATCCAGGTTAAGCACCGCTGCTCTTGTGAATAAGTTTAGGACCCGTTTTTCAGATCCAAGTGGTTCTGCTCTTGGGAAGCTGGGAGGCCAGGAGGGGCCGGGCAGGGAGGGACTGCCCTGCACCTCGCACCTCATTTGTCTTGTCAGCCCTGGACGATGGGGTGAGAGGGAAGCCGGCTCATTGCTCACTCTTTGCACATGGCTCTGTGCAGCCAGGATGGAGCCCCCTCCTTGGGTCCTGCCCCCAAAGCAGTGTGGGTCACAGTAACGCTCCTCTGGCTCTGGTGGGGGGTCACACAGCAGAGCAAGTCACTGGCCCCGGCAAGGGGAGGGCTATTTACAAAGAACCCCATCCCGGCTTCCCTCCCTATCAGAGTCGGCCACACAGGAGGCTGCTCCTGCTCAGGAGCTTAGGAACCGGGGCGTCCTTCCTGCCGTTGGCAGTGCCCCAGTATAGGAAGATAACAGAGAGTTACAGACATTTCCACTTCTTTCAAGTTGTTTCAAAGCTGGCTCTCGGGTCAGCACCTTAGGTCTCGGGACTCAGGAAATACAACCTCTGGGGGAGTTTTTAAGACCTGGTTTGAAGAGGCCCTTAGGGAGCACGATGTGCCAGGGACCGTGCTGGAGGGAGGGAGGGAGCTGGAAGCATGGCTCTGCTCCCTGGCGGGGGGTGGGGTGGGGCACTCCGAACCTGGGGGCTGTCCTGATCCCCGGGGCGTCCTGGGGTTTGAGAGGGGTGAGGGCAGGCCAGCCAGAGAGCAAGGCTGGGCAAAGTAGCGGTGGTGTGAACAGCCACCTGTCAGGACTACGGGGCGTCCTCCGTGTCACCCTCCATGCCACCTCTGCCTGCACCCCCCCCCCCGTTCCAGCCTCCACGGGGGGAGGGGTGTCAGGGGATGGGACGGGGCTGTGGGGGTGCAGCTGGGGTCTGAGCCCCAGGCCTCTCCTGGGGAATTCTTCCCGGGGGCGCTCTGGGTCCAGGCTGTGGGCTGGGGGGGGCCTCCCAGCTGGGTGCTGTGGGTCCCCAGGGAAGCTCTGCCCATACCGGCACAACCAGGGGGAGAAGATGGTGGTGTGTAAGCACTGGCTCCGGGCCTGTGTAAGAAGGGCGACCAGTGCAGTTTCTTGCACCAGTACGATGTCACCAGGATGCCCGAGTGCTACTTCTACTCAAAGTTTGGTAAAGCCCCTTCCTGGCTCTGCCCTTCCCCTGGAGGTTGGCGGTGGCGGCTGGGAGGTGGGTGGAAGTTGTGACAGCAGCGCTCAGAGGAGGCCGTGTGTGCCTCGGTGACAGACCAGACCAGACCAGGACGCTCCGAGCCTCAGGCCTGCTTCTCCAGCCCCTGAGACACAGGAGAGCCAGTTTCACTGCCCTGCAGGCCCCCCCCAACCCCACCCCTGCAGCCCCAAGGGAAGGGGAGGGTGTGGCTGGCATCAAAGGCTGAATTGTTTCCCTCTGCAGTCCTGGTTTAATCACATACCCCGACTGTCCAGAAACAGGCCTGGATTGGGCCATCTCTCTGCTCCAGGGGGGTCCAGGCCAGGGGTCCCCAAACGGCAGGCATTTGGAAGCCACTTTCGCGATGCTTGTGAAACACACAGAGCACCTATGCCATTGACCAGTATCATTGTCTACTCTGTGGTCTTGCTATTATTAAGCCTTATTTTAAAAAATATATTTTATTCAGGATGCCTGGGTGGCTCAGCGGTTGAGCTGAGCGTCTTGCCTCTGGCTCAGGATGTGATCCCCGGGTCTGGGATCGAGTCCTGCATCAGGCTCCCCGCAGGGAGCCTGCTTCTCCCTCTGCCTGTGTCTCTCCCTCTCTCTCTCTCTCTGTGTCTCATGAATAAATAAATAAAATCTTAAAAAAATAAAATAAAATATTTTATTTGGGAGACACAGAGGGAGCAGGAGGAGGGAGAGGGAGAAGGAGACTCCTGCTGAGCAGGGAGCCTGACTTGGGGCTCAATCCAGGGACTCTGGGATCATGATCTGAACCGAAGGCTGACTCCCAACTGACTGAGCCCCTCAGGTGCCCCTATTAAGTCTTATTTTAGAAGAAAACTTTACATTGCTTCTGTAAGTGGAAAACTAGCCTCTCTTGTTGGCAACACAACGTAACTGTAAACATGCAGTCATGAGGTCCAGAAGCCATAGCCTCTAAAATTATCTTGTGTGGTCAGGTCTGGACCAGTGTCCTCCTTCCCTTGGCCTCAAGACCTCCTTCTGTTGTCCACAGGGCTGCAGAGAGGGAAGCCGGGCCACTTGCCACCTCATTTAAGAATGGTCTGTGAATGTGTTTCAGATCTCATAAGGTATCTTCCCAATAAAATTCTTCAGCTCTGTTCCTTCCAGAGCTGGAAGGAGCCCTAAGGATTATCTAGTCCAGTGCTTTTCAAACTGTTCCAAAAGAGTGACCTGGAGGGAGAGAGCTGGCACAGTCTCCAGGGACCTCTTGAGACAGCTCCAGGGGTGGCTGTTCCTCATTAGAGCCCATGGCGGGGGTGAGGGGGAGGGTTGTGGGGGCAGTAGGGGCAGGCCTGGGTATGCGGGAAGAAAGCAAAACATCCTCAAAAAGCTCCTCCCAGGCCAACGCTCTGTGTCCTGCCTGCTTGGAGTTGAAGGTCAGCTACCCGCATGTGTTCTTTGGAAGGAAGGACAAAGTTTGCCCTGAGCCCCACTCCCCCGGTCACCGCCTAAACCTCTTTCATTTAAAAATGCTACTTACTAATTCCTTCAGTGAAACTTGGTTGGGTTTTCTTTTGGGACTCGGACACTGTGCTGGGAATGGGGATGGGGACAGGAGTAGGACCAGGTTCCCTTCTGCCCTCAAATGCGTCTCATCATGAGGGGTTACATGCAAATCACTGATGGTAGCGGGTAACCTCTGTTGCTGCTCTTGGAGTAAATGAGGGAATAGCTCTAAGGTCCTATCAAAGTAATTGTCGCTCTCCTTCGGAGTAAATTGCTCTGTATGGGACGTTCCGTTGGAAGGTGCTGGAGCAGGAAGGGGCAGCTGAAGGCGGCCAGGGTCCTTGGCCCGGCTGCTGGCTGCGTGCTTCTGAAAGGGACCTGGGTGGCTCTGCAGGGCTGAGTGCAGGGTGAGGTGCGGGGGCCACCTGCTGGCCGGCAGAGGAAGGCGGAGACGTGCACCCAGGCCAGGCCAGAAAGGGAGCCTTGCACAGGTGACTTCCCACCACCTGGCCTGTCCAATGCTCACCAGTCTTGGGGGTGGTGGGGGGTATGGTGGTGGTGGTGGTGGCGGCAGGGATGTCACTTCCATTCCTCTGAGGCCAGACCAGCACTTAAGCCCCTCGCCAATGTGAGGAGGCTGGGTGAATGTGGACATGGGATTTCCCCTGCCTGAGCCCTGGGGTCCTCGTTCGAGAGGTGGGAGGGCCGGGAGGGAATGATGGCTTAAAACTCTTCGGCATCCGGGGCACTCTTGTCCCGGGGAAACTGCTTTGCAGAAGCACAGCGTATAAAATAGACTCCGGAGCAGTTTGAAAACCAATGGGGTGAACACCGTGAAGTTCCTTTTGGTTCTGAGAAGTACCGAGTTGCAGATTTTTAAGGAGGATGAGACGGGAAGCAGTCACTGGTTCTCTACTTCAAATGAGGTGAAAAATGAGCTGAATCTTCCCCGTGGGCTCCTTCAAAGCCCCTGGGCCCCTGAGAGAAATCCAGGAGGGTTCTTGTCACAATTCTCAAGTGGTCTGGCTCCTTCTAGGGGACCTGAGTCCTGGTCCGACCCACAGACAGACTACAGTGCTGGGATACTACAGGGGTCCCTCTGTGTCTCGCCTAGCATCACCCCGGTGCCAACTTTGGAGCCCTGGGCACTGCTCTTGGCATTTCCGCCAAAAAGGACTGTGCCCCGATTCTGGGCGAATCGTCGGTCTCGTGGTGATGAAGCAGAGAGGGTTTTTCATCATGATTCGTCCACGATGTGTCTTCTTGGATCTGTAGCTGCTCGCTCTCTGGGTCTTTCCTCCCTACGTCTCCTCTCATTCCTTCCTCTCTGGTGGCCTCCAAATGCCTCCCGTTCCCATCCCTCCTCGGGCCCGGCCTCAACTCTTCCAGACGTGCTTATTCCTGCCCACGCCCTGCTTAGCCAGTAGTCTTGGGGTCCATCCTCCTTAGATTGCAGGGCGGATTAGAAAAAACCTTGTTGTCTTGGAGAAGCGGCCGATGACAGAAGGCAGGCCGGTGGCTTCTAAGGAAGGGCCAAGGTCAGTCCTGTTTGGGGCGGGCGGAAGTGACAATAAAGACTTCAAGAATGCTCTTTAAGAATGCCGGACTTTTCAGGTGATTGCAACAACAAGGAATGTCCCTTCCTCCACGTGACACCAGCCTTCAAGACCCGGGACTGTCCTTGGTATGACCAAGGTTTCTGCAAGGATGATGAGGCCCCAGTGGTAGGGAGCATTAGGTGATCAGGATGGGGCGGGGGGCAGGTCCCCAGCAGGGGAGGGAGGCATATTCCTGATGAGGCCCCGTGGGGCCTTCCCAACAAGCTCTTTCCCCTAGTTCCGCCCAGGGCCCGCTCTGCGACCTTCCAGCATTCAGCCTGGTGTGGCACGGGGCTGGCTTCCTGCAGCGGACTTCAGAATGTATCACCTGTGTGACTGGAACAAACTGCTGAACTCATTTCCTCACTTATGAAAAGGGGAAATGCCTCCCTCGGAGGGTTGCAGAGCCGCTCAGCTATAGGACCCCATGGGAATCTTGGCGCAGGGGCTGACCCACAGGAGACGTTCTAGTGCATTCTCTTCACTACTTCTCTTACCTGCGTACCTGGGGCTGTGCTGCCACTGACACTTGCTCCACCTACCCCAGGAAGAGGCAGGCTCCCCCCATTAGAGTCCCTGCTCTGAGTACCATGTGCTTGATCTTCCTTTATCTTCAGGCACATTGTTCTGAGGCCTCAGTGGTGTTGGTTTTGGGGGATTTTAGGGGAAGATAAGTAAGCTGTAGGGTTAGCCTTTCTTCAGTCGTAACTTCTAGAGCTAAGCAAAGACAGCAAATGACCATCTACAGCCATGCGGAGCCTCCAAGACACAGTGTATTAGGGACACTTCCAACGCCGCTACCCAGGACTGGCCAGCTGACCCCCACCCCAACGTATTCCAAGGTCACCTTTCCCCTCCCCGTCACATGGCTAGGAAGCAGCTGTTTGGGGCAGTCTGGAAGGTTCAGGGAGATTTATACACCCCTGATGTGGGGAGCCTATGACTGCCATAGCCTCCCGGTGAGCTCTGTCGTGTGTTTCTGGCTGTGCTTTGCCCGGCAGGGCCCCTGTGTAAGCAGTGCCACGTCCGTAAGATCATGTGCGTTAACTACTTAGTGGGCGTCTGCCCCAAGGGACCTCACTGCCAATTTGCACAGTAAGTATGACCCCTGCACCAGCAACTCCTGCCTAGTACGGGGCCTGTTCCCTGGCTTCTGGATCTAGATCTTTCCATACCTTCACTGGCCCGAGGTGGGAAGTGACGTGTCTGGCGAGCATCTGCCCAGGGGTCTCCTTGCTGGCTTACCCTGTGCACACACAGCCCCGTCCCCCGCCTGGTGCTGCACTAACTCCACCCCAGGCTGCTGATGTGTGTTCGTGCTGGGCACAGGCATAGAGCTCTTCACAGACTGTTCTAGAAATGACTAGAAACACTGAAGACCCGCCCCAACCCTCTGCAGTTCTTCTGCATCCCCTGGCTGGGGTATGGGCTCCTTCCCCACAGGGCTCAGGAACAGGAAATCTGCAGCCAGCTGGCACGGAGCATGCTAATGAGCAGGTGATGGGGGGCGGGGGGCTGGAGCCTGGCTGTAATCGGCTCTCTCTGTACTTCCCTCAGTCCCAAGATGAATCTTTTATTCAACTCGAGCTACACGAAGGTGAGTGAAGGCAGGGAGGCGCAGGCGCAGGTGTGTCTCGCTCCTTTTACAGCACATGCTCCCTGGGGAGCTCTCTCTCTCTGGCACCGCACTATGCACAGCCCTCACTCTCACATGATCTGCTCCAAGTACCCATCGTGGGAAAGGCACACGCCACCACCCAAACCCCCTTCAACCTCTGTAACCTCTGCTTCAGTCCTGTCAGCCCCTGAGGCTTTCCTTCTCCTTGGCTGGATAGCGTGCATGTGTTTGTGATTGTGTGCGTGTGTGTGTGTGTGTGTGTGTAAGTAATCTCTATTCCCAACACGGGATTTGAACTCACGACCCCGAGATTAAGAGTGGCATGTTCTACCAACTGAGCCAACCAGGTGCCTAATGTATGTGGTTTTAAAATAAAGAACAAGGGGCCCAGCCCTGGATTTGTGTTATCCTGAATCAGGGCCTTCCTGGTTGTGCCCAGTCCCTGTGGGAACATACACCCTCTCCCCGAGCGCCTCCCTACATCGGGGGCCAGCCAGCTACAGCCTGCAGGCCAAATCTGGCCACAGCCTGTTTTTGTACAGCCTGGCGCCTAAGAATGATTTTTAAAATAAGATCGTGGGGGAGTTAAAAAAAAAAAAAAGCAAACAAAAGAATATATTGTAACATAGGAAAATGAAACTGTCAGTTCTTGTAGCTTTACTGGATCAGGGCAAAACCCATCGTTTCCGTATCAGCCACAGCCCGCCTCACGCCTATGAGGGCAGGGCCGAGGGCCTGCAGAGCCACAGATCTTTAGTATCTGGTCTTCTACAGAAAGGCTCCGTGCCCCTTGATCTGGATGACTGAGTGTCGGGCTGCGGATGAGTCCGACAGAGGTCGACCCGGGCGTGGGAACAGGGCTCTGCTCAGGCCCTGTTGATCCGTGCGGTCCCACATCCGGTCCAGCGGCCGCAGGGAAGGCGGCGCGGGCTTGGGGAGGGTGCCCCCTACTGCTCCTGCCTGGGATCTCTGCCAGAAGGTGGGAAGCCTCTTCAGTGACGGTGGGGCAGTTCACAAACCTGACTCTACTTCCCATCAGGAGGCATGCCTTTGGCAGCTAAAACTGTAAATAAAGGCCTCTGGAAACCTGGTTTCCACCTAAACCCCGGCCAGGGCCTCCGCCCTCGGTGTAAAGTCACCACATCTGCACAGAGGGAATGTCTGCAGCGTTTCCTCCTGACCTTATCAGCAGCTTGTCCACTGGCCATGGGGCTCAGCACCTGCTGCTTCTGCCTGGGAGCCTCGCAAGCCCCCTTCCCCGATGGCCTGCCTGCTTCCCCACCCTCAGAGGAGGCCTCAGGAGCACCGGGTCTCCTACCACTTGGGGCTCAGGGCACAGGAGCAGGGCCCGTGCTACAGGGTGGGTAGCTGCGGACAGACCTTGCTACTGCCACATGTGTGGGCGTGGGTGGTGGGGAGGATGGGGTGAGCAGCTGCAGCGTGTGACTCCCTTTCGGTTGGGTAAGAACACACTGAGGTGTAGGACTGAATGAGGGGAGTGGGGGGGCACCGGTAACCCAAAGTTCCTGCTAGGTCTCTACAACCTCATCTGACTCACATCCCTGGCCAAACTTTTTCTTTCTTTAAAAGCTCTAAGTTAAACGGCTTTCACCTTATTCTTTGCTTCCTACAAATTCTGAGTTCATATATACTGTCCTCAAGATCTGTGGGGTGGGCAGGGTTTGGTGAGAAAGGGGATGTAGCACCTTGTTTTTCTGGTTTTGTTGTGGATGGGTTTTTTGGTTTTTTTTTTTTTTTTTTTTTTTTTTTTTGCTATTTTCTGGTTTATCAGGAAGAAAAACATAACTTCATGAGATAATGTCTTCATTGTCCTGTGCTTCTGACTTCTCTATGCTGTAAGAGAAAGCTCCATCAGAAAAGGGAAGGGAGCAGAGCTCTTGCCTTTCTCATGCATTTGATGGTGGGGACATCCAGAGCCCTGTTCCTTGGGAAAGTGATGCTGGTTTTTCTCTCCAAGTCTTTCGGGCCTGAAATGGAAGTTCCTTTAAGAGAGAATCCATCAAATTCCTTAGAATGACAGCTAATTAGCTCTTATGGTTCCCTAGACAGTTTTGGGTATTTCTCTGGGGATTTGATTTACAAAAAGTCACTCTATTAATCTTTCTCTTTTAGTGTCGAAAAATGGGCCATTATGCCAGCCAGTGCAGTAAGACTCCAACAGGTAGGAGTTACCAAAAAATAAAAAAAACCCTGGTCTGTGCAGTAACTGAAGACCTCCCAGTGAAGATACCCAATGGTCATCCTGTGGGATCCTCTGTTCCCAATATCCCAGTGAGCCCTATTGTCGTCCTGAACAGGGTGTGAGATGCGGAAGTAGTAGCCTGCTGCACACAGGCTTATTTCCTCTCATCTTACAATGAACGAGCTGCTAAAAATACGACAAGCCTGGAGGCAGATGGACTGTGGTAGGACGAGGTATCCATAAAATGGGGGAGCAGAATGTATGTACACCCCAAACTCAGGTCTGTGGGAAATGCAAGCATTACACTTTGCACAGCTCCTGTACACTTTGCCACAGACAAGCCTGGGCTGCATGCAGCAATTCTTGTGCATATGGCCTCACCTGCTGCTATAAACTAGTGATTAAATCCAACGGTTTTCTTTAGCATGACAGCTGCTTCCCTGTATGGCTTACTTAAATTTAAGGCTATATTTTGTGCATGCCTTATGTGAGGAGTTTTGGGGAGAGAGCTGGTACAAACAAGGCTTTTCTTGGGGGAGGCGAGGGAGTGACATAGACCATTTAATGCCATACTATCTATGCTGATGCCTAAGTCAGATGGCAATGCGATTTAATCCACTGGGAGAGGAGTGGGGAGGCTAAGTCGAGCCTTTTGGGGAAGCAGAGAAAATAGTAGGTGTGTGGTAGGACTGGCACCGGCCACCTCCACCTTTGGCAGATGGAGACAGCTGCCCGGCCCACCCAGAGATGGAGGGTAAGGTGACAGAGCAGTCTAAAAGAATGGTGGCCCACAGCAAGGCAGCTCCTGAGACAAATGCCACAAAACAATGGAGGCAGACCACTTAATCTCAATCCTCAGCTTTTTCCTGTGAAAAATGAGCATGGCACCTGCCTCACGGGATGGTCAGAAGGATAAAATGAGAGCATGCAGGTAAAGAACTTTGCACAGCGCTTAGCTTTGACAGAGCGGGCACCCAAATGGCAGCCAGACTTTAGTGTGGGTTGTGTAGGGTCTTCCTCGCTTGGTTCACGTTTAGAATCTGATGCCACAGAAGTTGCAGGAGAGCTGTTATAATTTAATTCCTGCTGTATGTCAGCCTTAGCTGGAAATCACTGATACCGGACTTCTCATCTTACCAAATCTCTGCCAGGTAGGTATGACCATCCTCACTGTACAGTTCAGACCATCCAAGGAGGCTCCAGTAAGCTAGATAACTTGCCCAAGGCCACACCCACCCATCTCAAAGGTGAGGGTCTGGAAGAGGCAAATAGTAAGAAGGGGATTAAAAATACATATTTAAAAATTTTTTTTTTGTTATGAAGAGTGGTAGTAATCACATGTAGGAGGAACACAGGGAGCAGGGTAATTAGGATGATCTATATAAATCAAGATAAAAAGGACTATGAACAGTGGCAGCAGATAGGGTTTCCCATAAGGAGTAAAATAACCCACAGCTAACAAGCTAACTGCTAACATAACCATCGATTCTAACAGCCAAATCTTTTAATGTGCATTAGAAAAAAGTACTTTCTCGGGGATCCCTGGGTGGCGCAGCGGTTTAGCACCTGCCTTTGGCCCAGGGTGCGATCCTGGAGACCCGGGATTGAGTCCCGCGTCGGGCTCCCGGTGCATGGAGCCTGCTTCTCCCTCTGCCTGTGTCTCTGCCTCTCTCTCTCTGTGTGTGGCTATCATAAATAAATAAATAAATAATTAAAAAAAAAAAAGAAAAAAGTACTTTCTCTAGTACACTCTATTTCAGATATTCTCATTCAGGCTTAAATTCCGGTAGCTAACACTGGGGATAACCCACCCTACACAGACCACAAGAGTACAGCCAGGGCTTTCAGGCCTGCCTACAAGTATTTCCAACCTTCCAGAATGGGACCCCCGCCCCCCTCCTCGTGAGTCTTCTCCAAGGTGGACAGGAAGGTGGATGTGGATTGTTTGTATGGCTTCTCTGCATGCTGCTGGAAGACTTGTTTGGGAACTCAAGCTGCTGCCATGGAAGCAGAGCCTAAGCACTGTCGCTGACCTAAAGGGAGCCCCTGCCGGTGTCGTGGAAGACATGTAGCAGCATTTTGGGAGACAAAATTGAGGCTGTTTATCCTGGTACATCAAATCAAGAGCATTCCTGACTTTTCTTGGCTTTGTGAAGAGATGAGCAGTTACTCCTGCCTCTTGTCTGCGGACACTGGCTTCTGCAGGTCAGGCTCACTCATCTATAATACCAGTTTTGAAAAGAATCTCTAGTCTTTCTGGATGAAGCCTTGCACCCGCAACACTACATACGTGACTGGGACTGGCTGTGCAAATGAACTTCTCTTGGAGGGATATTTGCATACATGAGCAATACATGTATCTTCATAAACCAGGTTTATGTTACGACTGCAAGCTGGTGTTATGGAGCATAATCCCTTGATCGCGTAGTTTGTCTGGACCTGAATCCAGGAAAAGAATCAACGGTTATCAGCTGACCTCAACAACTCAGACTATTTGGAACTTTATAAAGACATCCTTAAAAGACGGGATGAAAGGTCTTCAAGCATCCTCCCATCCCAGATGGCATCAGCGAGCGGACAGGTACTCTCCCTCTCCAGCTGTGGGCGTTACTGAGGAATCCGGAGACCCTGCCAAGGGCTACCTCAGAGTCCCCTGGACCATTTAAGAATCCACGCTCGGTTATCAAGTTCAAAGGCCTCAGTTAAGACTCTTTCTTCATTTTCTTCTTTCCTGCTACATGGGAGTTAGGATTCTTGGTATGGACCATGTCAGATTAAACATTCTTTTTTGAGTGCAGGATCCCACCTTTGTCTTAAATTTGGCAAAAAACAGCAGCTATCCTTTTAGGACCAGTGGGATCATGATTACGTAGTTTACTCTTCTCATTAAGGAACTTATCTTCAGGGATGAAAAATATTTTCATAAATGAAACCGTTACATTGGTCTAGCATTTTTTTTAAAAGATTTTATTTATTTACGAGAGAGAGAGAGAGAGAGAGAGAGAGAGAGGGCGGGGGGAGAGGCAGAGACACAGGCAGAGGGAGAAACAGGCTCCCCACAGGGAGCCTGATGTGGATCTCGATCCCGGATCCCGGGATCACGCCCTGAACCGAATGCAGACACTCAACCACTGAGCCACTCAGGCATCCCACTGGCCTAGCATTTTTTTAAAGATCTTATTTATTTATTCATGAGAGACACAGAGAAAGAGAGAGAGAGAGAGAGAGAGAGAGAGAGAGAGAGAGGCAGAGACACAGGCAGAGAGAGAAGCAGGCTCCATGCAGGGAGCCTGATGTGGGACTCGATCTGGGTCTCCTGGATCAGGCTAAACCACTGAGCCACCCGGGCTGCCCTAGCATTCTGATTCTGACAAGAGTCTACAGTAGTGCTAAGTGTTCTTGATAGCAAGTCAGTCTTGGGGCATCTCCGAGCTGCCCCTCAGGGCCACCACCGCACTTCTGTGTTGTGGGCAGCACCAGGACACTCAAGGTTCTAACTCAAGAAAGGTTTTTGTTTTTTTTTAAAGATTTTATTTATTTGACAGAGTGAGCACAGTTGGGGGGGGGGGGGCGGGGCAGCAGGAGAGGGAAAAGCAGGCTTCCTGAGCTGGGAGCCCGATGAGGGGCTCGATCCTTGGACCCTGAGATTATCACCTGAGCCAAAGGCAGACACTTAACTGACTGAGCCATCCAGGTATCCCCTCAAGAAAAGGGTCTACTACTGGGCAGCCCGGGTGGCTCAGTGGTTTACCACCGCCTTCGGCCCAGGGTGTGATCCTGGAGACCCGGGATCGATTCCCACGTCGGGCTCCCAGTGCATGGAGCCTGCTTCTCTCTCTGCCTGTGTCTCTGCCTCTCTTTCTCTCTCTGTGACTATCATAAATAAATAAAAATTAAAAAAAAAACCTAGTTTTTTTTTTTTAAGATTTTATTTATTTGTGAGAGACACAGGCATACACAAACAGGCTCCCTGCGGGGAGACTCAACCCAGGAACTCTGGCATCATGCCCTGAGCCATACAGGCTTCCCCAAAACTGTAGCTTTCATTTTGAAAGGGCTTTGTGTCCATCCTTTGCAAATGCCCTTTAAGAGCGGTACCTGGAGAGGAATGCTCCCTCCACTTCCCCCTTTGTTCTCAGTCTAGGTCTGAAACCCTTCCAGCTGCCAAGGTGGCGGAGAACACCAGATAGCCTTACGCCCACTTCCCCAGACCCCTCAAGCAGGCCTCAGCAGGCTACAATGGCCTGTGGCAGGGTCCAGGCCACTGCCTGTTTTGTAAATAAAGTTTCCCTGAAGCTCAGCCCTGCTCCTTTGGTTAGGTGTTGCCTACAGCGGCAGAGCTGAGTAGTTGTGACAGAGACCAAGGGGTTTGCAAAGTTGAATCAGGTATGACCATGTGTGGCCCCTACCCTAGAGGGGTGGGACCCTCCCAGTAGCCTCCTTTGGAGTGTTGACGGCAACTTGGGAATCACTGTTCTAAAATGTTTCTGTCCTGGGTCTCCAGGATCGCGCCCTAGGCCAAAAGCAGGCGCCAAACCGCTCCGCCACCCAGGGATCCCCAAGTTTTTGGAATTTCAATGAACTTAGTAATATTGGACTAAGATAACCAAAAGTAGCACTCTTTTCCTCAACCATGAATTTTTCCTTATGGAGAAGTCTAGTATACCTTTCCCCTAACCATGAGAAATTGATGCAGAATTAAATTACTCCCATTGGGGATAATTAGAGACCAGGGACTGGGAATAGAAAAGGTAGATAAAGCAGAAGATAGAGCCAGAATTCAAGTTTTGAGGGGAGAAAGATGTGCAAATACATACTGGCCTTAGAACAGCACACCCCCTTTCTTGTAGTTTTGAAGGAGCTGGGACCAAACAGGGATGGGTGTCCTGTATTTGGCAAGAGGATATTACAAGCAAAGCTACTATGTTGTGTGTGTGTAAAATAGACGGGTAGATGTAAACCTATCTATGATCGATAAAATCACCCCCGTGATGGAAAAGGGCCTGGAGCAACAGTTACCCACCCGTGCTATCTAGATCATGCTTCCTCAAAACCTTTTCTAGCTAGTAACTAGATCTATCTTTTTCTATCTATCTATCTTATCTTGACAGATCTATCTTTTTTTGTCAAGTTACGTCCAGGGGCCAAAGCAGAAGCCTTCAAATTAGAAAAAACACTGAACATTTTGATGGGAGAAAGAGACACAGAAAACTCACCAGCCAAAAACAACCCTAACAAAGTAAAAGGAATGTCGGGAGTATTTCACTGAAATTCTTAGGAAGTGATGGGGTGGGATTCTGAAAGTTTCCAGGAAGAGATGAGAAACAGAAACCATTTGCTCATTATTATACTCACTTAAGAGGTATAAAAAGTGATTTAAAATTCTGTTCAGTGTGCCATTTCATTTTAATCAGCTTAAGGACATACTAAGGATTTTTTCCTAGGCTCACCTGCAACTCTGAATCCACCCGTACTTTTTAGGTTTCTCATGCCTGCCAAGATCTAGTCAAGGACCCCAAAGACCCTGATGCAAGCCCATTTTCTGCCACTCCACATACTATTCTGTATCAGTACATATGTAGCCTGGTATCCCATGTGGATGAATAGGAAAATGCCAAAGCTTAGAAAATAATTATAGGGAGAAAGAGTTAAAAGATTCAATATTTCCTGAGAATTAAGAAATACTTAAAAAATTTTAGTGACCTCTATTTAATCTTCATGCCTCCCTGAACACCAGCAGCCTTTAAGAGCAAAGTCTTTTCAGTAACTGTGCCACTCCTGAGAGCCAGCTGAAGAAATGTCCACACAGAACGAGACCTTCCACGTGGTAAGAACTGACTTCGTATAGAACTGTTTTAGATCCCAATAATTTTATTCTTTTCACTCCTTCCCCAACCCCCAAACCATTTTACATTGTTAAACATGCACCGCAGCTGCCTCTACCGCACGCTCCCTGCAGCCTCCGAGCTTCCTTACATGGTGTCCACGTCGTCACTTGCGCCAGCGCTGCAGCTCTTTGGATAAACAGAGAAGTGTAAGGATCCAAGGGGCCACTCCTAAGGACTGTTTCTGCCTTTTGCCTGTATAGATCATTCTGGGTCCCTTCTGTTTTCTAGGTTTAGAAATAAAGTCTTTGGTGCAACTAGAAATGTCTGCTTCCCTTTCTTCAATTCAAAGATGTGAAAAACTACCTCTGGTATCAACCAAGTTGAGCCCTTTCAGACAGCTAAGCCTTTAGGGGGAAGCCTTTTCCCTGGGAAAGAAGTCAGTTGAGGTTTTAGGAGTCTCTGTTCATGCTGGACTGATCGGAAAGGAACCCCTCTTTGTCACAAACGGACAGGTGTGTCACATGATACCTACGAGGTGCCCAGCAATCCTATTTCTGCTGCTTGACCTGCTTTCCCAATTACTAGATACCCAATCAGTCCAAAAATCCAGTTAGTCATGTCTTATTTTTTAATTAAAAAAAATTAGTATTTTAGGTAGGCCTCATGCCCAACATGGGGCTTGAACTCATGGCCTTGGGATTAAGAGTCACGTGATTCACCGACTGAGCCAGCCGGGAACCCCAAGTCCTGGTATTCCAGAAATCCTATTAACCATTTATGAATTTTATTGGTACTAATGGTTTTCTTGTACTTTCACACTGCAAGTTTTCAGAAAGCATCTGGACTTTTTTTACCTGAAAAAAATACTAGGCTTTTTTGATATTCTGCTATATACAGTAGCATATTTTTTATAAGGCAATACTTAAAAAAAAATGAGAAAAGTTTTCTTGAACTAAAAGAGAAATGAAGTCCAGATAGTTTTCCTCCTGGTAAGACCTGACTCAAGCTGAAGCTCCTAACTAGAAGGGTGTTATTGTGTTTTAGATGGTGAAAGTAATGTTAATGAAGACTTCTGTGACCCTTAGACACATGAGTGACAGCTGTATTGTTTCTCCCCCTCTCTTGGGATATTTTGGGATAACCAAACCAAAGCTGTTTGGTTTCAATGTTAAAAAGTTCTAAGGCAGGAATTAAGAAGAGTGCTGATCTGGCAGGCAAACTACTTTAAGGAGAAAGCAGAAGACCACCAGATCTCCAGTGACAACCTCACGCAGAGCAGAGGAGCAATTATGTAAACTGTAGTCAAGTCTTATAAAGGTCATTATAACCAAAACCTCTAATAAGAAACCCCAGAGCCTCAGGCAGTGCCTCATTCACTGGGCATGTCAGATAATGCAATGCTATAATATAAAAAGCAATTCAGAGAATCCCCTGGAAGTCCCTGTAATGGGATGTAACCTGTGATATAGATTAAAAATATCAAAAAGGCTTATTACTCAGATGCCGGAAACTCCAGCCGCACCACAGGACGAAGTACCCCGTGAAGAGCATGGTGACGCCCCCAACTCCACTCCTCACGGTGGTGCTGCACCTGATCCAGCCTGTTTAAAAAGAAACATATCTTGTTGCTATGGTGAACTGTAACCAGGGCCGTGACCTGCCAGTTATTCAGGTTCTCCTAGTTAGCCTGGGCGGTGGGTTTGTAATGCACAGAACGTACCACCTACCACCACTTAGGTAATTTTTAAACAGATGAACAAGCTCAAATCTGGAAGACCTCAATTTTAATAAATTTGGTTACTCTTGTTTTGAGAGTTTGGCTGAAATCATAAGTGGGAAGGAGACTAATACAACTGTGTAGAGTCCTCCTGGCTTTGGGAGGATCGAGGTGGGCAAGGGAGAGGGGAGGGTAGGTGGCAGGGGGGATATTACAGAAATAAATTCTGTTCCGTAAGTGGCAGCTGCTGTTCTCCTAGCTTTAGTGTTCTCAACTACATCACATTCCAGGGTAAAAAAGAGAAGAGAAGGAAGACTCTACACTTGTCTCTTTGTTTTCCTTAGCCTTGCTGTCACAGCCATGGCTAAAGTAAGAGAAACTTTTCCAAAAGCTCGGAACCAGCAACACAACCCAACAGTCCGTGACTCCAGCTCACCTTTCTGGACAGCTCCCAAGAGCCTCATCAGAAACAAGTTGGAGGTTGTAAGTCTGGTCGGGGGTTCCAAACTCTTGAGAGCAGTCGAGCTTCTTTCCAACAAAGGAACTACGGTTCCAAACAGAAGGCACTGTGATGGTTCATCTAGAGTCAGTCTCTTTCCCGACACTTCGTGCCTGCAGTTCCCAGGGCCAGGCTGCAGGAAGTGTATCTAAACAGCTGGGTTACTGGCTCTGCGGAGCTGCATCTAGCAAGGCGCAGAGTCAAAGCAGTTGATTCCCAGTCAAAAAGAGGTTCTTCAAAAGGTTGAAGGAGCCCCTGGGGATCAGGACCTGGATACATTTTTGATCTGATGAATATAGTGCACAGATGATCCAGGTGTACATGTTTAATGAAATGAACTGCCTGTGTTTTCTCCAATTGGCTAAACATACTACCAGAAGGTGTGATTTTCTATTATAGTACCTACTGCTACTTGTCACTACACGTACCAGAGTCAACATGTGTACCCTGTTAGTCCACTGCTATTACTGACCAGCCAACATTTCTTATTTATGTTCGACATGTAACAAACTTAGAGCCAGGAAGGAGGGCTTATGCTATTTATTTATAGCTTTCCTATACCTTTTTTTCTGTTTTAATGACAGGTAGAGAATCTCTACTGTTGCTGTTCTCTGGTCTTGTTTGGCTTCATCAAGATAAAGGATAAAATAAGGCAAGTATTTATGACAGGTTCAGCAGATGAAATAAAAGTTGCTATGGATGTAAAAATGCTACCCAAATGATCATCACATTAAGTAACAATGAGAAAACCCATACTGGCTTCCAATAAATTACACAGAAGATAATTATTTTGCAAAGTGAAGATTAAGCTCTCTAAAAAAAAAAAGCATGGCATAGTCCATTCTCGGAAAAAAAAGGAAAAAGGTGGTAAGAGACACTTGTGAAAACTACAATTGTAGAACCACTTCCCCTGCCATGCTAGAAACGGGGTGGTCCCTCCCTCAACTCTGTTCCTGCTTCTGCCAGCAGCCTCCTTCACTAAGGGTTCAGACTTGACTAAATGACATCAGTTCTGGCCCTGAGATGGGATTAAAAGCCCAAGGCCCAGGGCCAGCCCAGAATCCACAGAAATTCTGTGTGTGTCTCCAGTGTCATCCTTCCTGCTACTCAGGGACCCTGGGTTCTGACCTACAACCCTTTCTGCCTGGCTGTGGGCCCAGGACTGCTAACACCCACTGTCATCTCATTTAGACGTTATCCTTGACCTGCCAGTGTTGACATCCTTGCATCCCTAATCTAGTGACAATGGCTTCACTAATAGGAACCCTGGAACTGTCCCTACCTTTATACCTCTAACATTGCCTGTCACCCTTCTGGCCTCACTGCAATTCCAGTCAGGGGATTTGACTCACCCCTCATGTCTCTGGCTGTTGTCACAGGCTCTTTTATTTAAAACATCCCCTTTCATGACCTCCTTAGCTACTAGCAGACCCCACCCTGGCTTGTCATACTTCAGTTTTGCTCCAATCCCGACTACTCTGAGCCCCTTCCCCATGTGTGCTGTCTCAAGTATCTCACCAGGGTAGCTTATTGATGGAAATGCTGTTTGATGATGAGAGCAAGGCCTTTAAAAACCCACGATCGGGGCACCTGTGTAGCACGGTCAGTTAAGCGCCCAAGTCTTGGTTTCAGCTCAGGCTGTGAGCTCAGGGTTGTGGGATCAAGCTTTGTCTGGGGCTCTGTGCTTAGTGGGGAGTCTTTCTTCCTCACCCTGCCCCTCCCGCTTGTGTTCTAAAATAAATAAATAATCTTAAAAAAACAAAAACAAAAACAAACCCATGACCCTATAAAGGTTTCTTCACTTTCTGTTCTCCTAGTCCCACCAGTCAACTTTTGCATTCTGTAGTTCTATGAACTGTGTTTTCCAAACCTTTCTACCCCCATTTGTTTGCCAACACCTTCATCCTGGGTCTGAGGCCCCCTCCTCCAGTGGCCTCCCCAACACCAGCTGTACTCTAACTTGGCTCCTCTGTAGAAACACTTAAGAAACGTTTGAAGACAGAATTATTAGGGATGCTGGGTGGCTCAGTGGTTGAGCATTTGCCTTCGGCATGATCCCGGGGTCCTGGGATCGAGTCTCACATCCCTCTGCCTCTCTCATGAATAAATACCATCTTAAAACAAAACAAAACAAAACAAAAAACAACCACCTAGGATTAGACCTTTGCTTCAGGATCAGTCTTTGGGAATGAGGTCCAGGAATCTTTCATCTATGTGAAACTGTCAATTGTCCAGGTTTGGGATCCAAGGACTTAGATCTCTTCAACTGGAGGCCCGAAAGCCAAGGCACCTGAAATTGGCCAATACTCAGCCAAGTGCCCCCAGCTAGGTGCTCACAAGGCTTTTTCTGAAGAAAGGAAACCAATTTTTATTGCTGAGGACCCTTCTGACACTAGTACTTGCTGAGTATCTAGTAATTTAAATCTTGAACTTCTAAAAATCTATTTTTGTTAATGCTGGGAAAACTACTTTTTTTGGGTAGTAAGGATGTGAAAATCCTTCTCCCTAAACCTCACACGATGGCTCCTAATGCTGCCAAGTTCCATAAGCCTAATTCTCGTTACTGACTTACTGAAACCCAACTCTGTGGTGTCCTCAAAACTATCAGTCTGCAAAATTACTCAGAGTACTGCAGACTGTAACCGATAAAAAGAGGACAGAACAGCTTTGAACCTGGGGTGCCTGACTCGACTTAGAGTGTGTGGAGCCTACTCAAGATTATCTGACCACTTACTGTGTGAATGTGGGCAAATCACTTAACACGTCTGGGGCTCAGATTCTTCGCCCGTAAAGAGGGCAAGACTGTGACTTCAGTGACAGTCACCTGAGTTGCCAGGAGGGTTGAATGAGGTAATAATGCAACACACCTAGCAGTGTCTGATATTGTCATCATCTGACCGTTAGTCTCCTCCCCTTTTCTTCTGAAATGAAAAGCTTGTGTGTCAGAGACACTCCCAGCACTATTAAAGATAGTACAGGAAATAAGGAAGTTCCACTTGCCAGAAAGATTTGCCACGGGCCACTGCAAACCAAGAGGTACACAGATCTAACCACCACCTGTGTTTCTAGTTATGGCACACTTTTTGCAATATGGTCTAATAGAAAGGATGAAATGTGGTCTGGAGAGACCGTGCTCTACCTACAGCCCTACCACCTACTGGCAACATGACCTTGAACCAACCACTTATCCTCTGTGCCTGTTTAATCAAACCTGCAAAGCAGAGATAAAAATCACTGCCTACCTCTCAGAGTGGCAAGGTCGAAATAAGAAAATGGAAGCATTCTCAAAACAGAAGAGCAACACAAATGTCAGTGTAATTCTATGTCAACACGGAGAAGGGGTTTGAAAGCCTAACTTTGACCTTGAAACAGATTATAACTTCATAAAGAGGGCCTAGATGGTAGGTCTGTTTGAGCAAACTGGCAATCACTGCAGCAGGTGAGGAAGATGTAGCTTTAGATAGCAATATTCTTCACTTAATATTTGTTTTGAAATCTTTTTTTTTTTTTAAAGATTTTATTTATTCATGAGAGACTCAGAGAGACAGTCACAGGCAGAGGGAGAAGCAGACTCCATGCAGGGAGCCCGACGTGGGACTTGATCCCAGAAATCTGGGATCACGCCCGGAGCCAAAGGCAGATGCTCAACTGCAGAGCCACCCAGGCTTCCCTGTTTTGAAATCTTTTAAAAGAAAATGCTTTTCAGACCAGATGACTTGTGGTTTAGTGAATATGTAATAATTCACAAGATCTACTGGAGAGGAAATATATATCCCTGTAAGAAATATTAAGTAGTTCTTCAAGTGTGATGCTTTTCTGAGCTGCTACGGGTCTCCTGTTGAAGCTAAACTAAAAGCACTAGTGGATACTACATACACAAGAGATGAGTGCTGCATTACCTGTGCTTTCAGAAAACCTCTTTTAAGAAAAGGTTTTTAAGAAAAACCCTAAAGCTTCCTGGTGAGGAAAATGAAGAAACTTCATGGACTCTAACTACAGAGGCAGTCCAATAATTAAAGGTAAGGTCCCGCAGGAAAAAGTGAAAGTCCCTGAAATGGTAGGAACTTCCTGGTTCTGTGGGGCCACTTAACCCATTCCAGGAACTGCCAAGGAGCCACCAGACACCTTCTGAGGCGACTCAGTCTGTCCCATCTCTTTCCTCGACTCCTTACCGAAATCTCTCAAGACAGCCTGAATACTTGCCCTATGGCCAAGCCTCCTCCTGATGCGGAAACTCAAGTGATCAATGTCACCGGCCGACCTGGCCTAGTCCAGCCTTCAATGGTGCGTGCAGGGGAAGGGAGCGTGATAAATCACTGATACTAATTCTGGAGCAAGAATTAATGTTTTCAGAACAATTTTAAGTCTGGTTTACTGGAATGCCTAGGTAAAATCAAGCTAAATAAGCAAAAGCAGGAGTATTCTGAACCTTATTAATTCAAGAGGCACAGAGCTGTCTGGATGGGTGGGATGGCCCTTGTAAATAAGCATGTTTACCTTGTGACAGTCTCTCTCCCTGGGGATTGGTGAGCTGAGGCTTCTGGGCCATTGCATTCCAATACTGGGGCTTCCCTGGCAACACTCCTAGTCCAAGATAACCAGGATAGAGCTCTGGAAACCACTCCAGCCCCAGGGTGCTTGAAAGGGTCTTCCTATCAACAACGCCCATCTGACTGAAGGGGCTGGAGGAGGCGTGAGGCAGGACTGAATGTAAGGTCTGCTGGCACCCATGGTGTGATACTTGGGGCCCACAGCCAGATCTGTGCTGCATAGAAGCTCGTTCACTGTTCTCTGTTAATGCCTTCACATTGAGGACTTGGTTAGGACTGCAGGCTTCTGCTTTCTCTTCTTGAAAAAATCTGACAGCTAGAGAGGTGAGGCTTTGATTATGGGACTGTGATGCAGAAAGCAGCTCACTGCAGGCTGTCTCCCTTGGAGTGAACAAATGTAAACCCGGACCTTCATCTTGACATTTCTTCTCTGTGGCTGAATCACCACTACTAAAGTTCTCTGCATCACCGTTCAGAGAAGCCCATTCCTGCATTTCTAGCACAGATACGCTTTTCTCTCTATTTCCTTTGTTCCCACGTGTGTCTATTCCAAGCTTCTGTCCTTTTTCTTGGGTCTCCTTGACTTGGATGTCATTCACTGGGCTAACTTTAAAATTTATTTGTGATTCCATGTTTTCTTGAGTCTTGGAGTCTCTAACATCAGTAGAGACTTCTGAGAGGTGGTCCCTGGCCTTGGACACACTCTCATTGCTTGACAAAGATGTTGTTCTTTCAACCCCGTAACTGAGATTCATGGGAGAACTGTGATAATCACCAATAGGCATATCTAATAAATCTACTAGAAGCTTCTGTCTTGAGGAATCAATTTTGTCCAACCTTAAATTAGTAGAAGTGGTCGGTACATCATTGGGTAAGGCTGAAGAATATTTTCTATCTTGATTTGACAAAGAAGGTTCAACTGGGACAAGAAGTAAAGATGTTTCAGTTTCTGAAAGATTACTTCTACTTTCTCCTGATGCAGGCAAATCTTTGGCAAGTTCTGTTTTAGGAGTGGTGTTCTCTGATGCATAAAACTGAGCCTTCGTTTCTCCCTGGAAAGTAATCTTTGGCTTAGTATTTTTTAGCTTTTTGATGGAGCACTGAACTGTATTCTTAATGTCTTTATCTGCCTTTGTATTACTTTCCAAACCAACAGCCAGTAGTGGAAAAGACTTCACTGCCTGTTCTGGTTTGTATTTTACCAAGTCAGTATTTCTCTTCTTACTCTCCGTCTCTAACTCTCTCTCTTTAGTATTCTTGATGTCTGCGATTTTTTTCATTTTTTTAGTGTGTGGGCGTGTAGCTGGCTTGGACTGATCAGCAGGTACAGTTAGTCCTATCATCTTACAGTATGGCAAGTGGGATTTTAATCGTTTGAATGGCTTCTTACAGTAAGGACACACTTCCATCCTGGGTGAGTATCACTTTCCTATTCCTGAAAAAGGTAAATGCAAGATTATGAGGGGCACATAATTGGAAAATACTAACATTTCATTTGTATGTGTATCTTTCATTTGGAAGAAACTTGAAGTTTTAAAAAATTTGTTGTGACTTACTTTTTCTTACAGAGATAGAAAACAGGAAACACAGTTAGTTTTAAGATAAATATTCTTGTCTCTACTTCCGTTTGGCATTTTACATTTCTTAAAGTCTTCCAAGAATGAATCATTAGTAAAAAACAACCAAAAGGGTTTTATTGATATCCCTAACTAGTAGATGAACAAAGCCAAAAGACCTAAATCTAAGAAATTAATGGCTAATGGAAGCAAAAGTTGTCCAAAATACGAGTTAGGGAGTGCCTAGGGGGTTGTTGGTTAAGCATCTGTCTTCAGCATAGGTCATAATGCTCAGGTCCTAGGATCCAGCCCCTAGTAGGATTCCCTGTTCAATGGGGTCTGCTACTTCTCCCCCTGCTAGCTCACTCTCCTCAAATAAATAAATAAATAAATACACCATTAAATCTTCAAAATACCAGATTAAAATGTTTGCTCTTTAAGATTACAGCAAATCAACTAGTTACTGCCTGAGGATAAAGAAAGTGTTAAAAGTCCTAAATACATCAACTAAGAATGGTGAACAGTAAAAACTCAGGCCAGGACCTGAAGGCTGTTGCTCAGAGTCACGGTTTTCAAAGCGGTACATGGGAGATCCACTACACTGTAGTACAAGAGGCTATTAGACCTTCCATCATTTCTGCATGAGAAATGAAGCTCTAACACCGTACGAGTAACATGCATACACACATTTGTGCACATGTAAAAGGGTTTATGATGAACAAATGATAACATACACGGAGGGGAACACGGTGCTCTACTGTTTTCTTTATAGTTTGCAGTGCAGTAGACCCCTGGGCAAATTCGTTTGGTTTGAAACCTTTGTGATATTCATACCATGCAAAAACATGAAAAAATAATGAATACCCTGTACCACTTGTCCCTCTTGGAGCACTGAGCCTGGCACAGGACAGCGGTGGAATGGATTCCTTCTCTAGATACAAACATGCAGACACTATCACCACAGAGGGCTATGCCTGTGAATACATTTTGATCACTAAATAGGGGAAGAAGTGAGATGGAAACCACTTATAAACAAAATAGACAATCCTGGCCAATCCATTTAGGATCCTCTATGAACTTGAGCAAAACAAGGCTGTTCCCCGCCAAACAAAAACAAAAACAAAAACAACCTTGTAATTATTCTTCCTTTGGAAGTAACCCCCTTCACGATATGATCAACGGGCCGCTGGCTTTAAAAATGTGCACAACTGAAGCCTACTTGAAAGGTCCTGCACCCTCACGTGGTAGCGTCTTACCGTGGGGGACGGACCACTTTCCTACTGGAGCTTCTGCACCAGAATGCTAATTCTGTGGTCGTTTCTCTTGGATCTGCATGCCTCACGGTCGCAGTTCCCCAGTCGGGCAGGACTGGGTTTCAACGATCGGCCCTGCACAAGACACCATCAGAAAAGTGACTCGACTGCACAGCCAGCGAAGGGATGCGGCGCGGCACGGAATCGGTGCTCCGGGAAGCAAACAGTTAAAGCCGCGCCCGCCGGCCTGGAGCAGGGCCCGGAGGACTCCAGCCCGCCGCCCCTCCCACGACGGCGCCGCGGGCTCCCCAACCCCGCCCCCTCCCCCCCAGCCGCGGTACCTGGCCCGCCCCCTCCCCATCCCCGCCCCCTCACCTAGCGGCGGGCTCCCCAACCCCGCCCCCAGCCGCGGTCCCTGGCCCGCCCCCTCCCCATCCCCGCCCCCATGCCCCCCCAGCCGCGGTCCCCCGCCCGCCCTCCTCCCCGTCCCCTCCCCATCCCCGCCCCCCGCAGCCGTGGTCCCCGGCCCGCCCTGCTCCCCGCCCCACTCCCCATCCCAGCCCCGCCCCCCGCCAGCCGCGGGCCCAGCCCCGCCCCCTCCTCCCCTCCCCTCCCCGCCGCAGTCCCCGCCCCGCCCCGCCCTGCTCCCTCCTCCCCGTCCCCGCCGCGGTCCCCGCCCCGCCCCCCCTCCCCTCCCCGCCGCCCCTCCCCTCCCCTCCCCAGTCCCCGCCCCGCCCCGCCCCGCTCCCCCCTCCCCCTCCCCGCCGCGGTCCCCGCCCCGCCCCCCCCTCCCCGCCGCGGTCCCCGCCCCGCCTCCCCTCCCCTCCCCTCCCCGCCGCGGTCCCCGCCCCGCCCCTCCCCGCCCCGCCCCCCGCTCCCTCACCGTTTCCGGAAGCCGAGCCGCCGCTTCCCCCGAGGGGGCGGGGCCCGCCGGAGCCGCACGGACGCCGAAGGGGCTCGCCCGCCCCCCGACCGAGTCCCCGTCCCCCCCGACACGGGCCGTGGGCCGCTGGACACAGCCCGACCGGCCGCGCCCCGCCCCGCCCGCCCCGAGCGGCGTCCTCACCTGGCCAGGTGCGGCGTTCCGGAAGCCCCCGCGCCCGCGCCCCCGGCCCCCGGCCCCCGCCCCGAGCCGCGGCCTCAGCCGTGCAGGACCCCGCCGCGGGCCGCCCGCGTCACTGCCTGACGCCTCCCAGCCGTGCTTTCAAAAGCCCCGTCCGCGCACAGGGGCCTAACTCAGGTCCCCGCGCCGTATTATGAGGACACCATTTAGTCCGGTTTGCACCTGGGCTGACTGCGGCGGCGTGGCCGCTCGGCTGCGAACAGGCGAAAGCCGAGGCCGCCTCTCCCGAGGCCCTCCCCGCCCCCGCAGGAGCTCCGGGCGGCCCCGCCCCGCTCGGGGCCCGCCTCTTCCTGGGGGCGGGGTTACCGGTCGGCGCGGCCGGGCTCGCGCCAGTGCGCAGGCGCGAGAGGGCGGTACCACGGCGGCCGCGACATGGGGGGGCGCGGAGCGGACGCCGGAAGTCGCGGCGGTACGGGTCCCACCGAGGGGTACGCGCCGCCGGCAGCGTCCACCCGCGCCGCGGCCAGAGCCAAGGCCCGAGGGGGTGGGCGTGGCGGCCGCCGCAGCGCAGCCCCGTCGGTTCCCTCGGCTCGCGGCGCGGCCCCGCGTCGCTCCCCTCCACCGGCTGCCATGAGCGAGCGCCTCCGCCCCAGGTGAGACCGCGGGGACCCCCTTCCTCCCCAGCCCTTGGCGGGGGCTGAGCCGAGGGCGCGCGGGGCGGGGGGTCCGAGCGGGCGTGGGCGCTGCGACTGTGCCCCTGGGTGCCGAGCGGCCCGGGAGGGGGCGGGGAGCAGCCGGGGCAGGAGGAGGGATGCGCCAGGACCTGGTCCCCGCGGTGCCGGAGGGGTCACTCGCCGGGTCCCCCCCCCCCGGGCCTCCCTACTTGGAACGCAGCCTGAACGGCCCCGGGAGAGAGGCAGTGGCCCTAAAGCCCGCCTGTCCTAAATTTAGGAGGGTGGGGGGATGGGAGGACGGTCGGGTCCGAGGGACGAGCCCCCATCGGCGTCCTGCGGGGCCGGGGCGCGAGGCTGCCGCGTCCCCAAGGTCAGGCGGGAGGGTCGGCTGTGACCTGCCGCGGGGAGGGATGGGGAGGCGCGGACGGTTGTGAGCGTGGAAGGACAGGTGCGGTGCCCAGAGCGGCTCGTCGGGGCTCAGCAGGCAGGTTCTAAACTGTCTGGACGCGGGGCCGTTTGCCTCCGAAGGCGGGAGGTGGGGCTGCACCGCGCTGCTGCCCCTGGGCCCCTGGGCCCCTGGGCCCCTGTGCCCCTGTGCCCCGAGCCTGGCCTGGGCCCCGGCCTCCCCCGGACCGACGGCGGCTGCCTCTGCTCGGCGCGCGCGGGCTTCTGTCTGTCTCATCATCGCCTGCCTCCCCCTTGTAAGAAGGTAGGCGGGGGAGGCGAAAGTGGGGCGCGGGCACCCCAGGTGAAGAGGAGCAACTCCACCTCCGGTTAGAAGAACCCCCTCCTCGTCGTGGGATCCCAAGGCCCGACACCGCCCTCCTTCTCATGAGGAAACCGAGTTCACCTGGTCCGCGCCCGTCTTCCCGGGTTGCCCGCTCTTCTCCGTAAAGCCCAAGCGAGTCCAGGAGGATCGCCTCGGCCAGGTTCTGCTGCATCTCTTCTTGTTGCTCCGTGTTTATCCATTGGCTCCGAATGGAATTGGCAGTCTTCGCACGGAGATCCTGCGCCGGCCCCGGAGGATGGTTAATTCGGGGATGAGGATCCTGGGAAACATCCTGAGGTTTTATTTGGTCCAGTAGGGAAAAACCTAGGGTCGCCCGTACTAATGCACTGGGTTATTGGATGATTGAGTCTCGGGTACGTAGTGAGTGGGGGCATGAAAAAGCCCGCTTGTAGTAGGAAAAAAGAGCGGTCTAAGTTTGAAATGAGAGGCCCAATTGGACCTGGCATTGGAATTAGGAACAGGAACCTTTGGCAGAGTAAGCCAGATCTACCTGCCGTTGTTTTCCTTCCCAAACCTGGTTGATCCTTCTGATAGTTTCTTGTGATGTCTCTGTATCTGAAAAAGCCTACATATTTCCTGCAGAAAGATTTCTTTTACCCACGGCTGGATAAGCAAATCTGAATGTGCTTTTTTATACTGTAGCAGATGCCTTTTATCTAGCACACAAATAACCCCAGCGTGTTTATACTGGTAACATCATTGCTATAAAAGAAACCATGTGATTTGGACTGGGGCTTCTCACCTACTTTTTCACCCAGTGTTTCATGGAATATGACGGACCAGCTCTGCCAGCTGCGGCTGTCATAATATCTCCAAGTCAGTTCAGTTTTCTAGATCTGTTTTCTCAATTTTAAGATAAGGGGTTGATCTGAGATGGTGATTTTTCAGACTGTTCCAAAATATACTGGGATGGCCATAGAAGGGAAGATGTATGTCAAAGAAACCCCTACTTTAACCAAAAGAAGTCCTTTGTTTCTTTTATATATGAGTGTATACACGTATATATGTGTGTGTGTATATATACACATGTATACGTATATATGTAATATATATAAAAGAGTGTATACACATCTATATATGTGTGTATAGATGCATATACGTATATGTATACATATATATGTGTTGAGGGATTACCCCCCACCCCCAGAGAAAGAAAAGGGCTCTGTTACTTTTTTTTTTTTTTTAAAGTTTGAAAAACACTAATGTGGATACTCTTAAAGATTTCTTCTATGCTCAGTTTCTAGGAGATGACAGGAAGATTGGAAAGAAATGAAATGATGGGTAGTGATGTAATCAGCCATCCTTAGAAGTAGCAGATGCTAAACAACAATCTGTAACTAGATGCCTGGGGAGAATATAATCAATTATATGGGGGCTGCTAAAATTATAACCTGGTCTGTTGCATTAATATGGAAGGCTGTAATCTGACTTTGTGAGTAAGGTTGAACCTGCTATAATCTTGGCAATTATTAACAATACTGTTAAAAGAATATTTCAAGGATGGAATCTGCAAAGAGTCTAGAAAAGGAGAGAGAACAGGAGGGCTCATTCTTAATCCAGTACTATCCAAAGGAGAGGGCCCCTGACAGGAGCTAATTTGGGTGACCTGAGAAAGCAGCTGGGTATAAGGCAGGGATATTTCATGGTACTTGCCCAGAAAGTTAGTTGGAATCTGAAAAAACCAGCCCATCCTTTTTGTTCTTACACTTTGCCTGAGAACCTTCTTGACATTTCTTTTCTTGTCATTGGGTAGCTATAGCCTGGATTATAAATGAGGACATTGGAAACTTTGGGTCAGGCTCATAAGCGGTTAGAGTAGCTCAGCAGCCCAGAACACAGTCAGCTGCTGGCATATTGATAAGAGTTTGGAGGCCAGCATTCAGTGAGTTTCCCTGGGGTGTCAACTGGCCTTCTGTTGGACCTTGCTGTGTCACTGCTGCTCATCTCCAAAACAATTCTCTGGTCATATTATGATGAAAGTAGTAATTCCTTGGTTCAAATCTGTGGTAGTAGCACATCCACTTAAATGAGTATCAAACCTGCTTTTCACCTAGTTTTGAGCCTCAAAATACTTCAAAGTAACGTGCAGTTAAGATCTAAAACCCTGGGAGAAAGGTTACAGAGCAGAAATGATGGTCTTAGAAACAGACGAGTCTTAGAACGAGGCCAGTGGTATACCCCTTTGCAGCTTGGTTAATGCTTTATCAGAACCACACACTCCCAATTTATCACTCCAAGCCTCAACTGGATCTATACTCATTAATAAAGTTAGATGTGTTCAGATTTCAGGAGTATTGCAGAATACAGGGAATTGAGCTCAGGGTGAGAACTTAAATTTTCTCTGGTATCAAGACTTCAACTCAGAACCTTAGGATCATGCACCTGCCGTAGTATGCCACACTGATCCCAAAGAAAATGTACAGTTGTGTAGATGATGCTGTGCTCAAATTCAGCACTTTCCCCAAAGCTGTTTTTTCCTCTTGCTATAGAAATTTGAATCTTTTAAGGGTTTTCATTATAACAGATTATGCTGCTTTGTATAAACTGGCCTCTTGCCAGTGCTATCCAGTGGCATTTTCTGCAGGGATGGGAATGCCCTGTATCTGTGCTGTCCAGTACAGTTGCCACTAGCTACCTGTGGCCTTTGAACACTGAAAATGTAGCTAGTGTGACTAAGGAACTGGATATTAAATTAAATGTAAATAAGCTCATGTGGCTAGTGGCTACCATACTGGACAGCACAGTTGCAGGCAGCTTGCCTTCAAATGATGCCTTCTCTAGTTTATTTCTATTTTCTAGAGTTTTCTAGGGGCTTAGAAGTCCTTCAAGAAGCACTTTTTTTTTTTTTTTTTAAGATTTTATTTATTCATAAGAGAGAGAGAGAGAGGCAGAGACACAGGCAGAGGGAGAAGCAGGCTTCATGCAGGGAGCCTGACGTGGGACTCGATCCCAGGTCTCCAGGATCACACCCCAGGCTGAAGGCGGCGCTAAACCACTGAGCCACCGGGGCTGCCCCTTCAAGGAGCACTTCATTCTTGAATCAAGTATATACAGATTGTGTCTGTTGTGCATCTGTGGGAAATGTGTGGTTCTGTGGGAAATGTGTGGTTTTTCCTTAGACCTGAAGATTTTGAGCAGCGTGTGCTGTAAACTCAAAGTAACAATCTGGTGAAATGACATACAATACGTGCGTGCATGGTGACGGTGTAGAGTAACAAGAGTTAATGTGTCCCCAGAGCAGCCTTTCCAATGATGGTTGGGAGGAGTGATCTAATACGTGAGAGGGCGTTGAGCTTTTGTTGCATGTAGTAATTGGGGGAAAATCAGGGATGAAAGAAAGCTGCAGATTAGAGACCCCTGGACCTCTGATGATACTGCTGGGGTACGTGGGCAGAGGCAGCCACTCCTGTCTTACATACTGTCATATGGAAGGGGGTCAGATGAAATAACCTGAAATTGTGATTTCAGGAAATGCAGAGGGAAGATAACCTTAATGAGGTGGAATTTGGAAGCTTAGTCATTAGCATCACCCTGTACTTATTTATTCCCAGTAGGCATTTAAAGTTGCCAAGCTTCTTTTTAGAAGTCAGTTGTACTAATTTAAGCTCGCCCCTACTGCTGCTATTTTATATTTTCACTCTTTGTGGCCAGCGATGGTGTACTTCCACTTTTTACCTATTGGGATAGCATATGACGAGTTGTGTTTTATCAGGCAAGAGGGCAAATTTGTTGTTATGATTTACAATTTCAGGTGTCCAGAGGATCAATTATTGGATTTTTTTTTCTTCTTGTGATTTAATTTCAGGAAAAGGAGAAGGAATGGCAATGAAGAAGACCACCATCTTCCCCCGCAGACCAAAAGGAGTAGTAGAAACCCTGTCTTTCATGATTCCTGGGACACAGAGGTAGGAAGTGTGGTCAGAGTCTCTGTTGTTTTCATTGACTTGAGCTAAATAACCCAGTTTCTTTGTGTACTTAAAATTATTCTTCGAATAAATAAAACTGATCTTACTTGATTGCAGTGGTTTCAACTTTTTTTTGAGTCATGGCTCCTTTGAGGAAGCTGTGTACCTTTTCCCCAGCGAAGCGGTATATCTCTGCACATATTAGTACATACACACAGCCCAGAATTTGTTAGAAGTTTGATGGACTTTGGGAAGTTCATCTTTGAGCTGTCTAGTTGAATTTCAGAAACCCAGCTATTTTCTAATAGTTTATGAGCCATTAATTATTCTTAAGACAAGTATATTTTGTTGCTTTCATTTATATGTCTTTTATGAGAAGCTACATAAATGTTCAGAATAGATTATGTATACACAAAATCCTATTTTTTTTATTTTTTTATTTTTTTATTTTTTTTTATTTTTTATTTTTTTTTTATTTACGATAGTCACAGAGAGAGAGAGAGAGAGAGAGAGAGGCAGAGACACAGGCAGAGGGAGAAGCAGGCTCCATGCACCGGGAGCCCGACGTGGGATTCGATCCCGGGTCTCCAGGATCGCGCCCTGGGCCAAAGGCAGGCGCCAAACCGCTGCGCCACCCAGGGATCCCAAAATCCTATTTTTTTTAAGTGTTACTACTTTTTTTATCATGTTGTTCTAACATGTTGCAGGGTGGAGGGGAGCCAGTAGGGAGAGGGGGAAACAGCTCCTGAAATTTTGGTTTCCTGAAAAGAGAGCTTTGGCAGAGTTTCTGTGCCCGCTCTAGGGACTGCCCTACAGAGGAAGGAGGCTAACATTTAAATGACGCCTCTGATCATTTACATACCGGAAAATTGTGACCCTTAACACCTTGTCACCCCGACTGAGAAGCTCCTCTCTGGCAGAGATCCCTGAGCCATATAATTTAAAGCAGAACTCTGTGTATCACAGAAACTCCGCATATCACAGTTTTTGCACAACCAAAATAATTTGTATTTTAATTAATTCTTGGTAATAGGATTTGACCTATATCCAGTCTTTACCTGAAATCCAAAGTTACCCTCCCCCCCACAAGGGGCAAGAAATCCGTTAACTCTCACATAGGTCATACACATGAATGTGTTATGTGGGACGGTTAATGAACAAGCACAGATTCGATCCTTCTGTGTGGAGACTTGAGTTTCTGTAACTCCTATCCCCCTTTTAACAATCTCCGGGAAAAACAAGGCTTTTTTCCTTTTTTCTTGTGTTGTAAAAATGATTAATAGAAAAGCAATTGAGCTTTTGTTTAATGTGACAATTGGAGGATGAAAGAAAAACAGAGATTAGAGGCTTCCATGAGCATCCAGTGATGAAACTGTGACAGTAATTGAGTTTCCATTATTCTTTTAGATTATAAGTCTATTAGAAGAGCGAGCGTTCAGTGATTATTTTCTCCGTATCAGTATTTCTTTACTTGAGTCTGCAAATCCTGCTAAGTGATGTTTATATTAGTTCAGAGGTACAGTCGGTCTAACTTTTTGTATTGATCATTCCCTCTGTTTATGTCGTGATGACTGGGAACAGGATTATAAATTGTCATCTAAAAAAAATTAGACACTTCTGATATCTTATTTTCAGTAAGACTCTTGGTAGTTTTGTTTTGTTTTAATTGCCGTTTATAGAAAATGATCTTTACTCCCTTTCTAAAACCTGTGCATTGGTATCACAGAAGCAAACAATGTATTGTTAATCAACTTCTTGGTTCATGTGTCTTGTTCTTACTTGTTCAAAGAAATGGAGTGGCTAAACCACTCTGTAATCATTAGTCTGAAAGATGGACTAGCTTGCCTTTGTTACACTTAACAGGCAGTGCAGGCACTTTTTATTTGTCTTGGTAATCTGAATTTACTGGTAGACCCCGCCTGGATTCTTATGACCATCCCATTCAGCCCTGCAGACTGGTTACCAGCGCTCTGAATGTGTGGCCTCTTGTGCTCTGCTTCTCCAGGGGTGGAGTTAACAAGTAATGAGGCCAGGTCAACCGAGGGCGGGCTAGAGAAGCAAAAAGCAGAGGAAAAACTTTTAAAATGGGAAGTTAAGCCCTGAATAATTGAATCCTCACCACTGGAATGTTGTCATGTTTATAGCACAAAACTATTAAGTTTAGGGGGCAGTTGGCTGCTTTTTGACAATTGGGTATGAAAAGGAAAATAATAAAATGACTCATTATTAGTAGATTACTTTTTTTGTTAATTTATGTAATCAAATATTAATGAAAATGTTATTTTTTAATTCTAAATTAGGGCCAATGAGGTGAGTTTCCTAAAGCCTAACTCAGTGAAGAGAAACTGTTTCTTGTGTCTTTCCTGAAATACTTAAGTCATTTTAGAATTCTTTTGCATGTGCCTTGAAGAACTTTTGTTTGGAAGGAGTTTGCTTTAATTCTGAGATAATTAAGGTTGTTGTTTTTTTTTTTATAATTTCCAAAAGTTATATTTTTCTCCTAACTGTAATAATACTGCCACATACCAGGAAATTAAGTGTGTAAGGTGTTTGAATTATGTATGCCACAAGTAAATCACAATTATCTATAAAATGGAAATAGTAAATATCTCTTCCTAGATACCACGAAGGTGAAGAATATGAACTGACTTGGCAGATGAGTTATATAAAGAGAAACTTTTAATCTACTTGTGCATTTTCTTCCTGTTATTTTTGTAGGTGGTATTATCTCTCCTTTTCAGGTGGGAAAACTGGAGTACAGAAAAGTAAAGTGGTTTGCCTAAAGATGCACAACTAATTAGAGGCAGGGTTGGTGAGCCCAGAGCTTGGCTGGTGAGCTCTCTGCTCTTGACCATGGTATGTGCCGTCTCCCAGAATACAGGCCGGAAGTTCTGAGAGATTTTGCTAAATATATCCAGAGGCAGCTAGGTCCTAGACTTCTCTCAAATCATAGGAGCAGAGAAAAAGAATTTTCTTGCTCCTGTAGCTGGAAAATATTTTTCCAAATAAATGCTATGATACAGTATTAGCTTGAAAGCAATTTTATATCTCCAGCTAGAAAAAGGGAAGAAATTGGCGTCTAAGGTTATTTTCAAAACTTTAATTGGTGTTTGAAACAAAGGCCTTAAATTTTAACTCAATGACTTAGATTTAATGATTTGTGAGCCTTAGGATACTATTTTAAAGTTGAGATATAATTTACTGGTATGGGAACAAACTTTTTTGTAACACCAGGCTGGATGAATCGTGGTAGTTAACGTATAAGTCAGGCTCATTTTTCTCATTGAGCAAAAAGTGAAATCATTTATCAATCTGTGTCTTCCTATTGGGTCTTGCACAAAGGCACATTCCTGATCTTGGACAGTTATTTGGACGGGTAAAAACTAGCTGGATTTAACTTTAATTTGTTCTCTAGGGGTGGCCTTATTGGTTTGAATTTTATCTCAATTTGTAGTAGAGGAATGCTCTTTGCTTTCAGCTTTAATATTTTTATTTTTTATTTTATTTGTTCATGAGACACAGAGAAGCAGAGACATAGGCAGAGGGAGAAGCAGGCTCCATGCAGGGAGCCCGATGTGGGACTTGATCTGGGGCTCTGGGATCACACCCTGAGCCAAAGGCAGACGTTCAATGGCTGAGCCACCCAGGCGTCCCTCAGCTTTAATTTTTATTTTTTATTTATTTATTTATTTTTTTATGATAGTCACACAGAGAGAGAGAGACAGGCAGAGGGAGAAGCAGGCTCCATGCACCGGGAGCCCGACGGTGGGATTTGATCCCGGGTCTCCAAGATCGCGCCCTGGGCCAAAGGCAGGCGCCAAACCGCTGCGCCACCCAGGGATCCCCAGCTTTAATATTTTTATCTACAAATTACCTTAGACGTTTCCACGGAAATGTGGCTTTGGTTACATAGGCGAATGCCTTTAAAAAGGTGCTGCTACCTGGGTAAATAAAAGCAGAACATTTTTTAAATGCAAAGGCCTCAGTTTGGGGGGTTGTTTTTGAAAGGTACTTAACCTACCAAGACCATTAAAATTTTTCAGATCACTACAAAGTAACAAGGAAAGAGAAAACACAGAGAACAAACAAGTGGCTTGACCTTAGCAGCCTCTGCCCTTTATTCCCCCCTCCCCTTTTGGGTCTCTACTGGAAGGGGGGGAAAGTTTTCATGTTTAACCCCAAAATCTTTTTTTTTTTTAAATTTTTTTTTTAAATTTTATTTATTTATGATAGTCACATAGAGAGAGAGAGAGAGAGGCAGAGACATAGGCAGAGGGAGAAGCACGCTCCATGCACCGGGAGCCCGACGTGGGATTCGATCCCGGGTCTCCAGGATCGCGCCCTGGGCCAAAGGCAGGTGCCAAACCGCTGCGCCACCCAGGGATCCCTAACCCCAAAATCTTAAGGGGTATTCTTAGTGTGAGTGCAGAGACCTGACCAAAAAATAACAACCAGGGGGACCCATGTGTCATTACAATTAGGATTCTCTAGACCCATTTATCTTAACTGATAAGAATTAGCTGAATATTAGGTGGTTTTTTTTTTTAATAGTGTGGATTTAGATGACAATGGGAATAGTTAATATAATTTTTCTAAAAGTATCTTAAGGCTCTTAGTTTTTGCCCTTTCTCATCTTCAGTCTGTCGGGAGGGTAGGAGGTACATTCCAAGGGACAGAAGTGTTTTTGGTGAAACTGTTAGGGTGTGTGTTGTGTTTAAAAACCTTGTAGCAAATGAACTCTGAAATTAACTTCTAAAACAGTCTGTTCAAAGTAGAGGAGCCGGCCTTTCCAAAATTAGTCTGATTTTTAGCATACGTTTTAAGAAACTTTGCTCAGGCGTAAGTCCTTGAAGTGTGAGTAATACATTGCTTCAGCCCACAGCATAAAAAGCTGCACCAGGCAGTTTCTTACTGACACTGAATGTTAAGTTTGTTAAGTAATGAGTACACACGTGTTTTTCTACAGGTTAGGATTATTTTTGGCCTGTTGAAATTTAAATAAAATGAAGTGATAGTAGAGCAGTCTAGGTAGGAAGGAACTTAACATTGTGTGGTCCTACTTCATCTTGTAAGGGAAACTGAGACACAGAAAGGATAGGCTCTTTACTCAGGGATGCAGAAGAGCAACCACCTGCATTGTCTTTCCTTGCATAGTTAGAAAGTGGTTTTAATTAGCCCACGGAATTCATTTGGAATCTTACCGCCTCGCTGATAATAGCAGACTTGGAGCTTTCTTAAATCATTGGGCACTTTGGAAGCACAGAACTTTCCATTAGATGCTCTGACAGACTTGGCAGGGATCATCTCTTGCATGTACTCCAAACTCTGCAGTGGACTTAGAAGGCACTTCATCATGACCCCAGGAAGGGCGTGTGTGCGATGAGCCAGAGTTGTTTGGTCTCTTGAGGCTCATGTAAATGGAAAAGCACCAGTGAATGGGGGAGATGGAGGCGATGGGAAGCTGGGAGTTAAAAGAAAATCAAATACACTGCCAGTCTGCTTTTCCAATTAAGAAGAGAAAGTGTGCAGCTCTAGGTAATAAATAGACACATATTCTGGTTCTCCTTTTATGAAGCAGAGGGACTCTGTAATTAATATTCCTGTCTGGAGGGCCTTCTAAAGATTATTAGCATGAATGGTCTTTAGAATTGTTTTGTTTCTACCATGGGCATCACATCACGGGCTGTCTCTTAAACTGACTTCGCCCCCTGGGAAGATGGAGCTGGGTGGAGGGGAGGCCAGGCTGAGGGGCCGAGAGTTCTTGACCTCTGCTCTAGAATTTCGGTCCTGTGGATGGTCGGAGAACCTGAGCTCCCTAGCGTGCCTTGCCTCAGGGTCAGGATTTATATAACACACGCTCTTCCTTCTGCTGCGGGAAGTGCCCCTCTGCCTTCTGTGTCGCTCTGTCTCCTGGCGAGGCCCCTCAGCGACCCCCCAGTATGCCTCCCTTCTCTCAGTCCCTCCAGCGTCGTGTCCCCGAGTCTCCTCTCCACCCTGCCCGTGCTTCGGCTTTCTTCCCCTTCCCCAGTCGGCTGGCTGGCGCTGTTCCATCTGCCTTCCCTCCTCCGCTCCTTCCCTCTGGACCCCAGTTTCCTTCCCAACACCCCTGAACCGTTCCTCAAGGCTCACCTGTGCTCTTTGCATTCAGCAGACACGTACTGAGCACCTAGTACTTTGCCAGCTCGGTTGTCTCTCCTTGGCCTGTGATGCACCCCCTTTGATTGACATTGCCTGCCACAGACTTCCCGCGGGCCTGCTCTCCTGCTCGAGGCGCAGAACCCTCTTCCTGCGTGGAGATCTGAGCAGGTCTTCTGTGCAGACTTCAGGGCACTTGGTCATCGAGCCATACCCGCTCATGGATAGTTCATCTGACCGACTGTGCTGGAGTGGCCCGCCACGGCCCGCCCTTAGCTTTACCTCCCCAAACACTCCTTCCTCCTGGTTTTGCTCTCCTTGTGCTCCCAGTTTGTCACATCCCGCTTGCTGAAACTCTTCTTCGATCTTCTAGGCCCAGTTCAAGCACGTTTCATCTTAAGGGAGGCTCTCCTAGTTCTTTGAGCACCTGGTGCTAGCTTCCTGTCACCAGAGTAGCAGTGATGGTATGATCGTGATCCGTGGCTGTATCGCCACCATATTCTTGGCCAAGCCCAGCACATTCTTGTTGAATTCATCCTAGTCAAGATGCCATCTTGTACAAAGCAGGCACATGAGCATTTGTGTGGACAGTAGTTTGGCCATCAGAATAATCTGCGTACTCGGGCCAGGTTTTCCAGAGCCATCTGGGGCACTGGCATGTGCACTTTTTTAAAAAAGCCCACAGGTGATTCCTGAATAGACTGACCCGTGGTGGTTCTCGGTCCTGCCCAGACATCTTCGCTTGGAGACTTCATGAGCTCTTAAGCTAACCAGGTGTCCTCGCCTTGCACGCACATCTTCTCCCCTGGGTTGTGAGTTGCCTTGGCGTGTCTAGAGAGATCCTGTTGGTCGGAATCGGCATAAATGTAACTTTATTGTGCTTGTACACATGGATGTGCGAGGGGTTCTTATTTCATGGAGCGTGACCTTATCTCTTTTGGTTTATAATATAAATCTGTCCTGCAAGTACCCGGGTCGGATGTCAGCACGAAGCCTAAACTGAAAATTCAGAGGAAAGAGGTAGAGCTCTGCAACTGCCCACTGGGACAGTGTGTGCTGAGTGGTCTCCTGAGGTGCAGGGGATGGGTTTGAGGACTCTTTCTTAGCCCCAAAGTCTGATAAAGGAATTCCTAAGAACGATATTAGTAACAAGGTAAAACTTCTGTCTTAGTTTAGCAGTTGTAATTTTGAAACTGTACTGTAAAGGAGCGCCCTCTCCCAAGCAGTTTGATACTAAAAAGCTCCACGAAGTAGGGAAAATACGATTTCTTTTTTTATCTCAAGTTTTTTGGTTTTACTCATAAAACGATTGTCTTCTGTGCAGATCTTAAAACGTTGACAGAGACTTACTTCTTAGTCTTAGGGTTGGGAGGAAATAATGGTTTTCCCTTGTCTTATAAAGTAGACCTGGGTGACAGTGTTCATATCTAGTACAGTAACTTCCCCATTTTTTTTTGGCCCTGTCCCATAGAAATGTTTTGTGACCCAGCACATACCAAATATATTCATGAACAATAAAACAAGTTTCTCAGTACAGTTACCCTTTTCAGTGTTTCGCTGTTGCTGTTTTTTTTAATGCTGGCTGCTAATGGGTTTCCCCTTCAGTTTCAAAACCTCTGGTTCATCCCTAGAGGGTGAGATACTCCTGAAAGCCTCCCGTGGTGAGAAGACTTTGTTGCAGGTGGCAGAAGATAGGAACCAAAGCATCTTTGAAAGGTGTTTTGCTTTTACCTTTGAGGACAGTAGTACGTAGGTAATAACGTTTTTTGTAAATGTGAAAAGAATAGATGAGGCGTGTTTACCCTGATTCCTGGATTCTAGATAGACTCTTTTATTAGTTTATAGGTAGCATTGGCCTGCTCAGTGCAAGTAAATGTAACTGTGAAGCAGTTTCAGAGGCTCTTACAGGAGGCAAATAGTCTTCTGCAGATCCCACTGACAGTATCAATATGGTTTTTAAGTCTCGGTCTTGAGGTCAGAAGTACCTGAAGATCTCTCACTGTTTGGTAGCAATGTTCTTTATTCTCTTAATTGTGAAGCGATTTTCTTTCCACAGAAATCTTTTTTTGTGGAAGGTATAGAAAATAAAATCATAAAAAATGGAAGGTCCAAATTCTAAATATTCTGGCACATATATCCTTCTAGACTGTTTTTGGTGTACATATATGTCTGTCTACACTAAAGAAAAACATTTAAAAAAAGCAGCTGGCATACTACTTGTAGTATGTAGACTTCTTTCTTGGTGTGTATATATGCATTATCATTGTTAGTAGCTGAGTAGAATTTCATTGTTAACAATTATAATTCACGGAGTCTAGTTTATATACACGTTATAATAGAATTCGTTTCCCTACTGTTAGATATGTAGGTGGCTCACACTTTTTTGCTGTTAAAAACAAAGCCACATTAAACATTCGTGGACCTGTCTTTATAAAGTTGGTATAAACCACGTCTTTACATGAGGTTTTTAAAATGAACTAGAAATCACAGATGTCTTTTCACGGTATTGTACAGAAATCTCTTCAAACCTGTTTATTTTGAAGAACTTTAACCTTTTCTCAGAATAGTGTCACCTTTGCTATTATAGTGTGAAATAAAATTTGAGATGGAAACTTGACTTCCTAGAAACTGATTCTAGTTCTTGCCTTAATTTTCAGACAGTACCTGTAACGAAAAACAGTAAAGAAAACAGACTAAGAGGAAACAAAGTGTTCTGCGCGGTGGGTTTCTTACCTAGTGTAGTAGCTGACTCGTTAACTATTCACATTACTGGGTGCAGGAGAGCTGCACATCTGGGCTGTTACCTTCTAGGTTACAAGAGGCTTTTGTGGAGAAGTTTTTGGTTTTGAGTTATATTTGACTTAAGTCTTTAAGTACTTTTTTTTTTTTTAAGATTATTTATTTACCTGAGAGAGAATGAGCCAGGGGGAGGGGAGTGGGAGAGGAAAAGGGAGAAGCAGACTCCCCATTGAACAGGCTAGATCCCAGGACTCTGGGATCAGGACCTGAGCCAAAGGCAGCCGCTTAACTGACTGAGCCATCCAGGTGCCCCAGTCTTTGCTGCAGCAGCTAACTCTGCCATCTGACTCCATTCAGCCCGTTACAATGCTTTTCATGTTTGTGGGTTTTTTTGCAGAAAGATTGTCTCTTACTGTCTGTGGGCAATGGGATATGTGACCTGTTAAGTAGCTCCAGATGACATATGGACCATGATGATCCTTCCTTTAAGTCTTATTAAGAATGGATATCCTTCATGGACATTGCTTTCTTGGCTGTTTGTTATGTTTCTGTACATATCATTAGGTACAACTTTTGATCAAAAATGGATAAGCTAGTATTTTAAAAATCACTTTTAAATGATCTATCTGGAAACATTAATACATTTATTTTTATTTTTTAAAGATTTTATTTATTCATGAGAGAGAGAGGGAGGGAGGGAGGGAAGTAGGGAGACAGAGACACAGGCAGAGGGAGAAGCAGGCTCCACGCAGGGAACCTGATGTGGGACTCGATCCTGGGACTCCAGGATCACACCCTGAGCCAAAAGCAGACACTTAACCGCTGAGCTACCCAGGTGTCCCTATATATTTATTTTTATAGCAAAAATACAGAATAACCACATTGCAAGAAAGTTCTAGTGTAGGGTAGGAAAAAAAAAAAGCAACTGTAATCCCTCCATTTTAACACGACTACTATGGCTAGTTCTTTTCCAGTCTTTTTTTCTTACATGTAATTTTACATAGTTGTATGCAGACTTTCCAAAACCAATGTCTTTGTATAAGGGTGTGTGAATTAGGATAGATCCAAGGGCTAAGTTAAGAAAAGTGTATGCCAGATCATTAATTACTAGAACTTTAACTTTTCTCATGGATTGATTCTTTGTACAGTATTGGATTGAGTTGTGAATGGAGGAAGGGTACTGCTAATCAGGTATTTGAAATACAATACTTAAATGGTAAAATACCAAAATTCTTAAATAAGATTCTTAACATTGCCTTCCCTTTTGGGAACCCTAGTTCTTAGGGATTTCTGCGTAGCTTCTTAAGACAACTAAGACACCAAATCATATTTGTTACATTAAAAAAATTAGGCACACACATTTATCAAACTGTAAAATTGCTAGTGTAACTTTATAAGAAGTATGTTGTAGTCTTTCAAGAAAAGTGTTCTGCATTCAGAGAATACCATTTTGTGTCCATAAGATAATGAAATTGTCAGACTTTTTAAAACTTGTGCCCAAGAAGCTGTTTTATGTTTTTTTTTTTTTTTTTTAAGATTTTATTTATGAGAGACACAGAGAAAGAGAGAGAGAGAGAGAGAGAGAGGCAGACACACAGGCAGAGGGATAAGCAGGCTCCATGCAGGAAGCCAATGTGGGACTCGATCCTGGGTCTCCAGGATGAGGCCCTGGGTTGAAGGCGGAGCGAAACCACTGAGCCACCCGGGCTGCCCGTTTTATGTGTTAATGACACTTATGCCCTATACCAGGGATGGATACTTTCCCTTGGAGGCTGAGAACTTCCTCTTTGATTAGTTGGAGATTATTGGGATGAATGATGAAAGCAGGTAGAGAAGATGTGGAAAGGAATGAAGATGTAGTTGAGGGGCTTTGCGGTCAGGCCTGCACTTGATCCTGGACCCTGCCGCTTCCTGGGGATGTGATGGGGATCATAATCCCATGCAACCTCACTTGGCAGTCAGAACGAAATACCTTAGGTGAAAGCTCCACTGTATGTTTTGATGCTGGTACTCCTCAAACCAAATAGGAAGAATGCTCTTACATGGGGTATTATAAATGAGACCACAGCGACGTTCTTAAGAAACCCAACAGTCTAATGGTGGTCCTGTTTGTTTTTCCTTCCAGTCTTCAAGCAGTGATAGTGGTGGGAGCAGCAGCAGCAGCAGCAGCAGCATCAACAGCCCGGACAGGGCAGGCGGGCCAGAGAGCAGCTTGAACCACACGGCTGCTGGGTCCGGCCCTCACACCCCTCAGCCTGTTCCCGAGCAGTCCGCACTGTGCCAAGGCCCTTACTTCCACATCAACCAGACCCTGAAGGAGGCCCACTTTCATAGCCTACAGCACCGAGGACGGCCTCCAACATGATGTGCCGGCAGTTTCTTGCCTTCTGTGAAGGGACAGCGCTGTGCAGATTTGATATTTCAACTTATGATGTTTTAAAAAATTGCACAAAAATATGCCTGTTGGCTTTTCAGTCTATATTTGAAATAACAGGTTAACAGGCAGTTGTTTACTTGTGGTTTTGCTGCACTATTGCAATTTCAAAGGGGCTTTGAAGCAATTTTTTATAGGATTCTTTTGAGGGTGGGTATCGAATCCATGTCAAGGTAATGGTATGAGGAAATCTCATCTGCGTGTTGAATCCATAGTTTGTCCAGTTCAGATTGATTTCCAAATCTGTCAATTAGAAATTCTACTTTATGTATAAAAAGGCCTTTTAAAAATGCGGGATCTTCAATTTTTTAAATTCAATAAACTAGTAAAGAGTATCTAGTTTCCATGAAAAAAACCTAAGTTGTTTTCCAAAATATAGAAAGCTTGATTCAGTCTTGCACTGAAATTAATTGCCATACTACCTCTTAGTATGTAGATGTCCTGTTGAAAGTACTCTCTCCTCCGTAACAGGAGAACAATCAGATCCAAGTTAGACTGTGTCAGTGAAGCAGCCTTGCTAATAACCGTCTTCTCTCTTTGTTATATATTTGTATCTCCAGAGAGAATGTCTTTCAGACTTGTATACCCAGCTCACTTCCGCTACCGTTAGTCCTCCAAAGCCTCCATCTCAGACTTAGGAAACACGGCACAGTTCTGACAGTCAAGTACGTAATGACCCTTTGTCTCACTCACAGACTTGTTTTACCAGCAGCTTCCGAAATCTCGCTGGGAACCCACATTGGGGTTCAAGAATTAAGGCGCTGAGGAATGCTGACTGAGTGTGAGCTATCTGAACTGCTGTCTCACATCACAAGTATTGTGAAACTGTTGGACAAGGATTCACTGTATACTTACAGTAGCCCCTGACAGTAATGGGGGGTGGGGGTGGGGGGAGCCATGTTTCCACCGCTGAAACTGGAAAGACTGGTGTGGGTTAGAAACAAACAAGCAGAGACACCGGTAGAAGAAATGATGTAGTATTTATTTAGAGAGAGACGGATATGTTCCCATGTTATTTAGTCATACTAGAGAGCCAACCTAGCTTGAATAATGAAGGCGTAGATGCGTCTTCTTCCTCACTGACCAGCTGTCTGAACAAGGAGCCAGGATGCGTTGGGTCACCTGCTCGGGAGAGTGCCGGGGGGACAACCTGCCATGCATGTAGAGGAAAGTGCCTTAGAGTCTACCCAAACCCTCCTGCCTGCTCACACCCTTCACTCCACTTGGGAGTCCACACAGCACACACAAGCAGATCTGAGAAGCACGGATAGCTCTAGTCAGGGGACTTTGCTCTGTGGAGACCAGCAAAGGATCTAGGGGACAAAATGAGATCTGATCATGTGATAGAACTAACATCTGAAGATAAGGACTATCGTAGGAAAAGGGTAAAACACAGGGACCTCCTTTCCGTGGTCTGAGCCTTTACAATAGACAGAACTTACAGGTCGGTTACTTGTAGGAGATCGAGAGTTCTGGGGCAAGTGCCAGCTCAGGTCCCAGCTTTCAGAGGGGATGGCTTGGGCTTTTCACTACCGCCTCCCAAGTGTTAACGGCCAGATGTTTAAGGAGAATTTTGGTCTTACTGGGTTTGATGGCAGGGAAGGTGGAAAGGACACGTTGCTAATATTTTTGTCCAGCAAGAAAGCAACAGAACTAAATGCCAGAAGAAGACAAGCTGTTTGGGCTCAAACACACGTGTACACAACACAATTCAGAAATACCCAGGAGGACTCCTGCGGGCTTAATGGATGGCAGTCTACTGAAACAAAATGTGTATGAAGAAGAAAATGTCAAACTTGAGAAGCAAATTCCCTTTTATTTCCCACCCCAACTGCAAGAAATGGAAGATGAAACTACCACCAGAACAAAAGTTCTTTCCAAATAAGTACAGTCGTAGTACTGGGTTAGCGGTTAACTCTTTCACCCTACAAACAAATAATCTCCATCCTGTCCTGCTTGTTTTCTACAGCGTTGGCAGCCTGAGATGACGTTTCTATTATGAGGCTACTAATAACGTAAATGGGCATCTTTTAAAACTTCTCGCAGCTCAAGCTAGTGAAACCTTGTACTTCTATTATTGCGCCGCCATTAAAAGCAGCATTAGTGCATTTTGTCATTCAGTTCTTTATCGATTATTTGAAGGGGAGTGAATCAGGTGGTTTGGCGGGAGAAGGGGATAGGATTGATGGGGGTGAACCCCCGGCTCTCTGCACTAACCTGGGCTTTTGTTTCCATACTTCTGCTGGTTGATTTGGCCTTTCGGGTACTTGTCATGCTCAGTGGAAGAAGTCCAAACCTCCAAGACAAGATGCAGAATTTCAGGGGCATGAACAGGAAGTTTCAGATAGGCCTCAGCAAAAGCATTTTGGAATCATTACCTGATCTGACTCGACGCCAGGGGCAGTATATTATGGGGTTCTTGGGAGTTGAATGTGCAGCTCCTGGGAGTGAAATGATTCTCTGTCCCAGTGACCAATCCAAATAGGACCTGACAGACAGGAAATGGGGGACAGTAACAGGCTAGGTTTGTCGCTGTCTAGCGAAAAGAGAAAATCACTCCTCTTGCTAGTAATCAAGCTCTACTTTTATTTCTCACCATCCTTTTGGGGAATGTTGCTTGCAGTGTGTTCATGCTTCAAAATTTCCTTTTTCACTGCCCCCAGGTCAGAATCTGAGTCACATCGCTTTTATTTTATTCCCCTGAGGCCTTGATAAAACCTTAGTAATCCTTATCTACAACTGTAGAGGGGCGAGATCATGGTTGCCTCTACAGTGAGACTTTATCTAATCCTCTTTCAGCCCTTACTACTATGGTGAGCTATTTATGTCCCACCCTGCTCCTGACACTGCCCCCAGGATTACCAAGTGCTGGAGCCTATAGCTCTGCACACAAACTGAGCATGTTTCTCACGTGACTTACAGAAGTTCGTTGCACTAGGCGATTAAGGTTGCTGTTGAGGTGTGGTGTGAAAACATCCAGGTCAAACGGGTCAATGAGTGCCTCCAGATAGTCAGCCACTTTCTCAATTCTGAAAAGAGGATTATGATTAGTCTCCACACTTTTCAGGTCAAAAACCAACCTTACAGCATTTCAGTGCTAAAGAAACTCCGTATTTGGATTTATTCTTAATTCCTGGCTTGGTACCACTTGTCACTGCCCATCGTGCTTAAGTAATCAAGAGCTTTAGCCTGCTAAGATGTCGGAGTGAAGTCCATTCCTTCCTCATGTTGTTAGGGACAGTGCCAGAGGCTCAAATTATACCCGGGAGTTGGTAGGCTGACTCAGAAGAGAGAGAATTGAGATTCCACCTACCACACTCCACCATGGCATTTATCCAGCAGGTGGCCACTATTGATCAAGCTGGTAATATGAGCACTTCCTGGTTAAAGCTAACCACTAACACACAAGGAGAGGCTGTTTTGTGGCTTTCTGGAAGAGGGGCTGTGTGTGCTTGGGGGAGGCAGCACGGGGCAGAGCCTAGGTGGGGTGAGCATACCTGGAGTCCTGTTTGCTGCGGCCACTTTTCACCTCCTCAGTCCTGGCTGTCAGAACAATGTTGAGATAACGCAGATCATAAAGCAGTTGCAGGGCCCGATTCTGGGTCATCGGGAAGGCACCTTCTTTCTGTAAATGAATTTCCCATCCCCACCCTTGAAGGGAGGTGACTTGTAACAGGAACAAAATCAACAACTTTATACTCTGAGTTACAGCTTGTTGCTTCAGAAGCAGCAGCTTTGTATACTCATAAAGGGCGGTTTGATGTCACAATGACAAAAAGATTGGGTTATACTCAAAACTTTGTCTTAAACCAAACTAAAAAACCTTACAATAGAGGCCTCGGGTGCTACAGACTGCCCTTTTAGAAGAAAAAAGCTCAAGTGAAGGAGAGGCATTCTGAGCAGCTCAGGAGAGGAGACTTCCTCTAATTCTTTCCCAAATCCAGAGTTGGTTCCCATCTTAAAGATGTCACTAATGAAACAGGAACATCCAAGGGCAGAACACTTTGGGAAAGGGGTGAGGGGAGTGGAGGGCTGGGAGGCAGGAGCTCCCTTAGGTAAGTGCCTCTGTGTGCCACACACTGCACTGGGCATGGTCCACCCCCCACCCCGCCCAAGCAGTTCTCCAAGTGACCACACCTGACCCTGGAGAAACTGAGACAGCTTCACGTTATGCCCAAAGCCACAGCATGCTCGTGGTAGTGCTGGGGTGGGACACCAGGCCTTCTCCCCTTCCCGTTCAACCGCCTTTTAGTGCAGACCTGCTCGATCCTTGAGAAGGGGCAGGATGAACTCGCAGGGCGGGAAGCCACTACCGATTAGCCTGCACTGAGTATAGACACTTGGAATCCTCTATGGGAACTGCCCAAACCCAAGGGAAAAAAACCTCAGGTTTTTCTGTTTTTAGTGGGAAAAAATTCAAACACCTACCTTCACATGTTTTTCTTCTGCAAGTTTCTCATAGGCAGCCACCACTTGGACCATACAGCTTTTCAGCATCTCTTGCAGTGTCACTTTTGGCAAAGCATGACCTCCAACCCGATTAATTTCCTGGCAAAGGCTAAACAGGAAGGACTGGACGTACCAGGATGGCTAAAAGAACAAAGGAAGGTTGAGTCACCAACTTGTGCCAGTTGAATGAGACGTCGTAAAAGTGGGTCCACTTCTCCTTACTAGGCTCATGCACCAGGACCTGGACCTCCCCAGGCAGCCCCCCACAGCAGTCCAATTAACAGAAGTGACCACTGCCATCACTGGTTCAGTGGCTGGGGGGTGACCTGGCAGGTGACACTGTGCTCTATGCTTTTGTCACTTTGGGGTGAGCAACTCTCCAGTGAGCAGAGGCTGGGTTACACAAGGCAATAATCACTAGCTGACTTCTTGAACAGTCTACTACCTACTTGGCCCTGTGTCTACTCTGCCCCCATGGTAGAAAATCATGAATTCGGCTTTTGGCTCTTCCTCAGAAGCTGTGTATTGGCTGATTTTCTCACCTCTTTCCTCTCTGCAGAGTGGGCTATCTGGTCTGGTCCAGCCCCTGGGCACTCTGATGGGTGCATCTGCTCACCTGTATAGGGAGTCGGATTGTGGATGTGACGCTGCTGCCAGACTCCGCTTCCTCTTGAATTTCTAGTTCATCCCAGCTGGTGGCTGTGGCCAGGACTGAGCCAGCATCATCTAAAAGTAACGACTGGGTGAATCCGTGAGCCAAAACCTGGTAATAAAAGGCAAATATCCAGTAGACCACTTAGCTCCTTTATAGAGGGTTTCAAACTGCCTGAGTAATCTTGAGCCAAGATTCTGCTGCGTGGGTCATGTGCGGGGTAGCAAGTGGAAATGTCATCTTCCTGGACCAATGACATACGTCAGTAATGGGACTTTTGTTGTCACTACCTTATAATGTCAGGGCCACCCCTGAAGGCACCGGGGGAGACCATAGGGAATATGCCATTCAGGTGGAAGAGCAGGAAAGCTAGACCCATGTCCAGGGAGGTCTTTCATTCTTATCTGGTGGAAGGACAAAACCCCAGAGTTTCTGTCTATAGATCTAGGCTAAACCTTTGAATGGAAAAATTTTTACATTTGTGCTATCTCCTTATCACAGAAAAATGAAGGTAATTGCACGAAATAACTGTTATTCTCTTACTATGAAAAGACCTCCCTGAGGTTGGCCAGCCTGGAACATGGCAGAAGGGAGAGAGAACGGGGACTGCCCTGTGAGCTCGGGAAGACCACGTGTATGTCCCTCACCTTCACAACTGCTGAGCTCCAGACGCGGTAGCCCATCACGCTCTGCTGGAGAAGGAGCTCCTTAACTTCCTGCCACTTGGCCTGCATAGGAATTACTTCCCGAGTTTTCCCCTTTCCCTGTTTTTTCAGAGCCCTAGGATCCCTTGCTGTTTTCTCAGAGCTCCCTGACCTTCCCAAGATGCACTGCTTCAGATGGGGACACAGTTCTCCCAGTGACTGGCAGAGTCTGGCCATGAAAAGGACCGCGTGCAACTTGACACCGTTGAGGACATCCTGCTGCCCCTGCACAACCTGTTCGATGCTTTGCAGCTCTGCCTGGATGCAGTCTGTGATGTACTTGATGCACACCACGGAGTGAGTCTGCAGCATCTCCTGCACGGTCCCGGCATCTGCGTACCTGTCAAAGGCACAGCTCTTGGCCTGCCCGGGGAAGACATCTTTGGGCAGGGGTGAGTCATCAGAGGGAAGGTAAGCCAGGAGGTCGTCCAGTTTCACCTTCAGTTTAGAATCGAGGGCAGAGCAGAAGTTCTGGACACAAGGGCTAATGGCCTGTGCTTTCATGGAGAGCCCACTGCTGGCAAACTGCCCCCGGTGCGCTACGCTAACCCAGGCAGCATCAGGAGGCAGGTCGTGGGGGCTCTCGGACCAGAGGAAGAGAGACATGTTGTGCTCAAAGTGGATGTGCTTATTTGAAGTGGAGTTGCTGGTGGTGTTCTCAAGCTCCTGCAGGGCTGAAATGAGGAGTTCCTTGGAGCTAGTGGAGATGGAGTCAAAGCCTTCTTTTGTCAGAGTCTGAAAGAAAGCAAGAGAAGAATTCCAGTCACGACTCCTGTCAGGAAGTCTCAAGGCAACAGCACCCAGTGGCAGTCCACCCTAGCACTCTGCACGTTCTGCAGCATGCTCAAGAAGTTGACGTTGTGTCAACAGAGAACAGAGTCATCACTGATGGCCAGGGACACGTTCCTGACCACCTGACAGAGACCTGGTCTCTTTCTGCATCAGAGCCAGGATCTCTGTTCATGTCTATGGCTCGCTATCCCGAAAAGCCATCCCTGAGTCTGTGAGCTGAGAGAGTACACTCAGGAAGGAACAGAAGTCCATCCAGTCAAAAGATCATACCAGGATTGGCCAGAAAACAACTGGACTATGTGATCTCCTCACCTGTAATCGGTCAAGGAACAGCTGCTGCATCAAATCCTCCCAGAACAAGAGCGGCTTCTCTAGCAGCCGCTGACATATCACATCCCAGCTGTGATTGGTGGATTCATTGGTAAGTAATTCCCACATAGCATCTCGGATACCTGCAAGACCTTTCATGCTCTTCACATACAAAAGCAGGTTGGTGATCCCATTTTTAATGTCTTCATTACACCTGCAAAAAAATCATTTTTCTTAGGCCTTATTAAGATTTATGGTTTTCACATGTTTATTAGGAAAAACAGTAGGACTCCATATGAAAAACTCTTACCTGGGTCCCAATATAAACATTTATCTCTCTCAGAGTGTTTTTTTTTTTTTTTTTTTTTTTAAAGATTTTATTTATTCATCAAAGATAGAGAGGCAGAGACATAGGCAGATGGAAAAGCAGAGACATAGGCAGAGGGAAAAGCAGGCTCCCTGAGGGGGGCCTGATGCGGGACTTAATCCCAGGACCTTGGGATCATGACCTGAACCGAAGGTAGACGCTCAGCCACTGAGCCACCCTGGTGCCCCATCTCAGTTTGTATAAATACATATAAACACAGCATTTCTGCCTAGATTGGGGGGCGGGGTCCCTACCCTTACCTCCCTGAAGGAACTATCTGGAAGGAAGTTTAGAGTCTCCTAAAATGGCTTCAAAACCCACTGCTTTAAATAAAAGTTTAGGAGTGACAAAACTCTTACATAGAATTTTAAATCCCATAGGTTATATTTAAAAGGCAATTCCCTCTTGGTTCTCCCACAATGGGGGTACCCACCACGAAGGCAGTGACCAGTGGCTGAAGGAATGACTAGCATGACCCAGCAGGCAGCAGGCAGAGCATTATCCAGAAGATCAGGCCTCTCCCTCATTCCTCAGTGGCCTCATTGGCCCTTGTGTGGCTACACGGGTGGTCCCTGCCAGCCTTAGGAAAGTTCTGGCTACTTACATGTGGATCCATTTCTGCAGGGTGTCTTTCAGGTATTCCTGGCTGATGGGCTGCGCGAGTGTTCGGAGAGCTGGCTGGAACTGGACGATGGATGCTGGCAGGTATTTGAACCAGCTGCAGAGCTTCATCTCCTCTTGCAGAACGCCAGTGCCCTTTCCTAAGAGAAGGCCAAGTGACAAGTAATTGGGGCCATCCTTTGGATGTCATATTAAAAAAGACTGAGAGACAACTTCCAAAAATCATCTCGTATTCTCCTAGGCAGGTCAGACTGGACATCTGAGGTAGGGGGAAAAGGAAAGTAGAGGATGTACACTCATCCGGGTGCTGGCAGCTTCCTGCCAACTCTGGGCACCATATTAGTTGAGAAGGTGAAAGACAGGGAGGGAGAGGATGGGGCGGGGCAGGGGGAGAAAGTATTACTAAGCGCCGCGCTGCTCTCCAGGCTGTAAAAGCGGAACTTAAATTGTCACAAAGAGAAGATGATAGTTTCCCTTTCTTCACCATCCTCTGACCAACAGCTAAGGAACAGCTGTTCCAACCTGGAACAGCTAAGGAAACAATGGAAGACCACTCATCCTAATCGGTGAGTTGTAGCTCTTCAGAGGTGACTTCCCAAGGACACAGGCATCTGTGGGGTGACTCGGGGGAAGCCCCTGCATGGTATTTTGTGCGTGAACCCTCCAGAGCTTGAAACACAGGGGTCTTTCTAAGGTCCCTTGTACTTGTTGTTCAGAGTCACAACAAATGAGCCCGTACTCACCTTTCATAAAGGGGGTAAAGCATTAAGTGGAAGCCAGGGCATAAGGAAGAGGCACCCTAGTTGGAAGATAAAGTAACACCAAGAAGAGACTACATAATACACACACACTCTCTCTGAAAATGACCACGTGGCTGTCCCCACATTCTCCTTGTTTCCGTTCTACCTTTGGCTGTGTCGCCTCCGCCTGACCGAAATCCTGGCGTCCTCTGTTATCCTCTCTCCTTCCTGATGACATCACCCATCCCCACAGCTTGACACAATAGCCCTATGCACAGATGTGTGTCCAGCCAGCCCTCTTACTCCTCTGTTCTGGAACCACAGTCACCTGCCCACTCCACATTCCCGTTCCAAGGGCTCAATCGTCTCCAAAGCAATATTTTCAAGAGTGAACTCCTTGTCAGCCCTTTCAAACCAGTTCATTTTCTAGTAAACTTGGACATCCTCTTTCCACACTCTCCACAGCCAATCCACCAAATCCCCTGCTAAACAGATGTCCAAGTTGTCCAATTAGTCCCCATCGTCTGCCACCTAAGTCATGATGACAGCCTTCCCAGTGAGCTCTCAGCATCCACTCCAGACTCCGTGGAGATCCACTGCCACATAAAAGCAAACTGCATTTAATTCCAGCTAGGATAAATGCTATCAAATAAAAGTATGGGAACATATAACAGAAGGAGGAACAGGCCTGGAAGGTCCTAGAAGGCTATCCATTGTAGTCTGGATAAAGTCCAAACTCCCTAGCCTGGTCCACAGAGCTCTGCATCATATGGTCCCATCTAACAGACTGGCCACATCTCTTCTCATGCAGTTCTTCCCCCCACCCAATCCCCCTTAGCCTCACCTGCTTACTTTTAGTTCCTCAAATATATTAACATCTTCCTTGCCTCAAGACCCTTGTACGTCCCATCCCCTTTGCCTGGAACTCTTCCTTCCCTTCTTCACCTAACTCTTTTTTTTTTTTTTTTTTTTTTTTACTTTATTTATTTATTCATGAAAGTTGCAGAGGGAGAAGCAGGCTCCATGCAGGAAGCCAGACACGGGACTCAATCCTGAGACTCCAGGATCACACCCCAGGCCAAAGGCAGATGCTTAACTACTGAGCCACCCAGGCATCCCATTTCACCTAACTCTTAACCAAACTTTTGGGTTTTGATTTAAATATTCTCCAGGGAAAGCATCACTGGTGAGGTCCCTCCTTTGAATGCTCCTAAGTCAGTTTGTACTGTGCCTTTATGGTAGTGGCCACTACTGTTACTCAATGGATAGGCGCATATTTCTGAGTTTAGTATTTGCCTCTACCACTAGACTGTGCCCTCCACAAAGGTAGGGGTCCTAATTTGTCCAGTGCACTGCTATACCCCCAGAGCCCAGCTCAGTAGCAGGCAGATGGTAGGTGCTCAGTAAATAACAGTTGGAAAACCTGAAAATAAAAAAGCTTGGCTAAGCTCACCGGTAGGATGCTGGCCTGTGATGGTCTCCAGAGTTGAGAAGAGCAAGCCACATGGCAGGGATGGATCTGGCAGCTGACCTTCTGGTAAAGTGTAGAAAAGAGCATGAGCTTGGTTCAGAGTGGTGGCCAACAGCTCCACTAATGAGCAAATCTGGGCCTTGATGCTGGCACCTATGAGAAGAAACCATCCTCCTGTAAACAACTTCCTTTAGTAAAGTCAGAACCAGAGTACACTCTAGGGGCTTCAGTTTCCCTCAGCTCCTCCTCCATTCCCTTGTTTAAGGATCACATTTTGGAAAGAAGCCAAACCCACCATGATGTGGCTGGTTGAGAAGTTTCTGTATAGCTGCCTTTCTGGCCAATAGGAAGTCTGTTAGGGCTTGGCGTGGAGAACTCTCTTCTAAGAGCATTATAGCACACAGGGCCTCAGCTACAGCTTGGTCAGACACGGCTTGGCATTTGAGCAGCATCTTACTTTCATGCAGAATAGTTGACCTAGAAAGATGATGACAAAGGTCAACAGGGAATTTTTTACATCTTGGGAAGAAGAACCTTGGTACATCCAGATGGAAGACACATTCCATAAGCCAGTTGTGGTGAAGTGTGGCCATCCTCAGAACAGATCTTTATGCTGGACCCACTTACCGGAAATGGCTGGCTGCTGCTACCTGACGGATGAGTATAGGGAATCGTGAGAGGACAGGGCTATATCGGGAAGTAGAAGAATCCAGCTGGAGCAGGTTGTGAAGGTGGCAGCAAAGCAAGTAGAGCTGTGTGGCGTGAAGATATTGAGAGGCTTCCATCGAGCTCCAGATCTTCTCGGGAATTTCTAAGAGCAGCTTGATCTGGGCAGCCATGCTGTAGAACTTCTCCTGGGACGGCTGCTGTGGCTGCAGGGAAAGGCACAGAATGAAGGAAGAAGAGCAGACCAGTGCAAGACCAGTATTTGGCAGGCTTGGGGAGAAATGTGCGGGTACTGTAAGGTACAAAGCTTTTCTTAAGCCCAATTCCATGCCACTTGGCAAGCTCTCAAAGTTTAGTGTAGTAGAATTACTGGAGTCAGGAGTGCTGTACAATCCCACTGGATTTTGCTCCCAGTCGGTGCACCTGTGCTCAGTCTCATGGAGACACACACTTCATCTGGTCATCTCAGTCTGGTTATCAGCGACTCTCGATATGTCTCCACAGCACGGAGCCCTATGGACCACTACTCAAGTGAGCTTTCTCCTTCCCTGTTCTGATGTGCAGCCTCCCTACATTTGCTTCTGCTTCTTTGAGTGCATCACGGACTTCTTTATTACTTGTCCATCAACTCTTCATCTGGTGCAGTCCACCCTCCTACTTCAGGACTCTCTATCATCCACCACTACCACGTCTCATTTTTAGTCCTCGCCACTCCCAAGTCCCAGTGGAGCCTTTTCTGCTGCTGCCCTGCTAAGTTTCTCTGCCATTCCATCATCAGTATGTTCAAAACTAAATTCATCTCCCTACCAAAAATTTTAGTCATCTGACCTCCATAAGTACCTCGGCATACCACCACTCTGCTCCCATGTTCCAAGGAGATTCATATCCTTCCGACGGTTCTGTTACCACTTCCAGGAGTCTAATGCAAGTCCTTAACACCTCACACTAAGATTAATCCAAAAACATTCTCTACCCCTTCCAATCTATCCTTTCCCCTTTGCCTTCAGATTAACCTTCCTCAAAGGGCATTTAGATAAAAAAAAAAAGGGGGGGGGGCATTTAGATCATATCTTTGCTCAGTTTTAAAAAGCTCCTCACTGTTTGGTATCTTGGCCTGGTGGTCACAAATTTCCTGTCTGTCCAGTACTTTCTTCCAGGGGCCCTTCAATCCATTCGTTCTCATGTGTAGGAGAGGGGAAGAATTTCATCCCCTAGAGCAATATCTGGAGACATTTCTGATTATCGGCACGGGGAAAAGGGGTTGATACTACTGGTGTCTGGTGGGTCGAGGTCTAGAGGGATGCTTATAAACATCCTGCAACGCACAGGACAGTCTCTACGACAAAGAATGATCCAGCCCCAAATGTCAAAAGCACCAAGGTCGAAAACCCCTGCTTTAATCAAATTGAATACCTGCTTTTCATACTCCAGACATGTATTCCAAATCTCATGTCATGAAGGCCCCTCCCTAGTAAGGAGGACTCAAACCTCAAGTGACTTCCTTTGGAAATCTTATGGTAAATGTACATAATTATTTTGGAATTAATTACACGTTTTCCTAAAATGCTTTCTACTGTTACTCTGAATTATTGCCACGGACTTAAATTCCTTGACTGGATTGTAAGCTCCTTCAGAGCAGGAACTAGGGGGCTTCTGTTTCTTGGTGCCTGAAAGCAGAGGGCACTCAAATTTTTGTGGGTCTGCCTGAGAATAAATCAGATAAAACAACTATAGAAAAATACATTTTTAAAAGTCAGGCACAGCACAAGTTAGCTTTTAACTAAACTGTGAAGCGTGACTAGGTTACAGGAGAGGCTGGCCACCTAAGAGGAGGCCTGTAAAAATGCACAGCTTCCAGGAGAGCAGGATGGAGGAGGTCTCTGGTTGCAAAAACTGACCGGGTTGTGTGAGCCCTGCCTACTGACCCAGATTCTCCCCTAAAACACATGTTGTATTAAAAAGTTCCAAACCGGGGCAGCCCAGTTGGCTCAGCCGTTTAGCACCACCTTCAGCCCAGGGCTTGATCCTGGAGTCCTGGGATGGAGTCCCGCATCCGGCTCCCTGCGTGGAGCCTGCTTCTCCACGCAGACTGGAAATGCTGTTCCAGTATTGGGATGTACTTAGGGCCGAATCCTTCCACACCAGGTCTAATTAATCATTAGGAAAAACAACAACAACAACAAAAAAACCTAAGTCAACAGTCTTTAGAAACGCAAAAATGCAAAATGATGCTCCAGTATTGGGATGTACTTGGGGCCGAATCCTTCCACACCAGGTGTAATTAATCATTAGGGAAAAAAAAAAAAAAAAAAAGAAAGCACTCGGGATAACTTGGCTAGGACGCCCTTCGTTGCCCCCAAATGAGCATGTTCCGCTGGTGAAAGAAAAGGGGGGCTTGATGACACCCGACAGCTGCACCCAGAGGAGAGCGGGATTTGGAATCCTGGAGGTTGTTCCCGGGAATGGGGTGGGGCTGCGGGGGGGGCCGAGCTGCAGGAGGGGACGTCGTCGCACCGGGGGAAGCGTGTTGGGAGAAGTCGGGGACGCTGGGCGGGGGCGGGGGGGGCGCCCCCAGGCCGCGCTGCAGGGGAGCCCGGGGAGCCGGGGGAGGCGGGGAGGGGGGCGGCCCGGAAGTCCGGCGGGAGCTGCGCGCGGCGGGTGAGCGGTGAGCGGTGAGCGGCCGGCGGGGGGGGGGGTGGCGGGGGCTGACCTGCGGGTCCCGCGGCGGCCGGGGCGCGGCCGGGCCCGCCAGGCGCAGGCGGAGGCGGGCGCAGTACTGGTCCGTGGCCTTCACGGCGTCCACCAGCCCCTCGGCGCAGCGGCGCATCTGCCCGATGGTGTCGGCCGCCTCGATCAGGTCGCGGTACCGCTCGCCCACCATCTGCCGCAGCTCCTCCTTCTTGTGCTCGATCTCGGCCCGAACCTGGCGCTCCAGCCCGCGGATCTCCTCCGCTCCATGCGTCTCGAAGAGCGCCCCGGGGTCGCGCAGGTCCAGCCGCTTGAGCGCGGGGGAGGCGGCCGCGGCCGCCATGATGGCCCCGTCGGCGTCCTGACGGGTCACTTCCGCCCGGAGGCCCCGCCCGGCGGCCATGTTGGATAGGGGCGGAAGCGCTTTCGCCCCGCTGTCGGCCATGCTTGTTGGGGGCACGTCGGTCCGCGGGGGTGTCTCCCAGCCTCCCGACCGCGCCCGGGGGCTCGCGGAGCGCCCGCAGCCGCGCAGCTCGAGCGCCTTGGCCCGGGCCGTGCAGCCTCCCGGGGCGTCGTCGTGCCCGCGGCCCCGGGCTGCAGTCGGGGTGCCTTGGGGTCCGGGGGCGGGGTCCGGCGGGTCCTCCTTGTGTGCAGCCCGTGCCTGGGCGCGAAGGATGCTCGGATGCTCGGCGCCCGCGGGGGCGCGGGGCGGAACGCGGGGGCCTGGTTCTCACCCGGACTCCAAGACCCTTTTTTTTTTTTTTTAAAGATTTTATTTATTTATTCATAGACACAGAGAGAGGCAGAGACACAGGCAGAGGGAGAGGGAGAAGCAGGCTCCATGCAGGGAGCCCGACGTGGGACCCGATCCCAGGTCTCCAGGATCACGCCCCGGGCTGCAGGCGGCGCTAAACCGCTGCGCCACCCGGGCTGCACCTGCCTCTGTTCTTTTAGGCAGATCCCAGACTGCAAAGATCCGCCCCCCCCCCCCCCCCCCCGTAAAATGAAACCATTCATGCCATATCTCACACTAGCCCCACAACGTACTGGAATATCCTCATTTTACAGCTGGCTAACCTGGAACCCCCCCGACCGGCAAAAGGATTTACTCGGGAGCACCGTTAACTTTCAAAGCCCGCCCACGTGGTAGGCACATCAGTCTTGCAAAGGAGGTAGAGAGATTTCCAGTCCATGCACAGTCCCTGCAAAACACCAGCTTCTGTGCCCACCCGAGTCGCATATGGCTAATAAGGGATGGGGATCTCATCAAGATTTTTCAGTTCCCGGCTTGTGCCTTTTCTGCTTTGTGGCACAGCTTCCCGGCAGGTTCCCACCAAGCACTCCGTGGTGCCAGGTCTGCAATTTACCGTCAGGTCAGGTGCATGCGGTAGGGGACGTTGTGTTGGCGTTAGGCTGCCCAGCCTCTGTGGAATGCCTTTTCTGCATTTGGGGACATCACCTCTGTGTGGCAAGATCTTTTCCAGGGGCCCCTTACAGCCCTGTCGGGAGCCTGTGGACCAGGGATTGGTTCATCAGACAACCGCTTGGGACTTGAAACGGAGAGCCCGTGATGTCAAGAGGCAGCCCGGAAAGTGGGGATTTCTTCCTGGTGGTGGTAGAGGTGACCTCTTGCAACATTCACTCTCCGGGGGCAGCAGGGGCATCGAACCCAACTGGAGCTCCCAGGTGCGCGGGCTGCTGGTGGCAGCTTTGGGGCGCCCACAGTGAGGCCCTGCCTCAGAATTGATGGCCCAGTGGCATGCTTTGGTTGGGTTCTGAATGCTTTCACTTTCCTTTGTTCCTGTTTGTCCCTTGAGCCTGGTTCTCCAGCTTTCCCAGAGATTGCATGAGCATCTTACTGATAAATTTCATGTCTTTGAGGATCAAAATTGGTTTTGGTTGCTTGCCCTCAGAGTCCCTAACTGACATTTCCTTCTGAGTTACCAGCTCCATAAGAGTTTGGCCGACGTCCGTCTAACAGCCAAGAAGGAGGCAGGTGGAGGCATCGGTGGTGGTGGTGGGGGGTGCCTGGGGGTTTGTATGAGGTGGCTTGCGCTGTGCACACACCTGTCATCTCAGGTAGAGAAAAGGCCGTCTGTCCGCAGACATCTCCACTTCGGAGTGTGTTCCTAAAGCAGAGCTTCTCCTCCTCTGCTTCCCCAGCCACGTTCTTCTGGCCGCCCTGAAGATGCCACTGTTGCTCTTCCGCCTGCAGAACTGAGTGCCCAACAGAGGCCGTTACCAAACCGTCTTGCGCTGGAAAGGCTCCAGGGGTGGAGGTAATGTGTCCTTGACGCTTTACTCTCTCTGTCTCCTTCTCCTTTCCCTTCGGCATCAAGGTCCCACGTGCCCCTCCTTCTCTGCATTGTTGTTGTTGTTTGTTTTGCTCTCTGGCCCTCTGAAGACCAGGGTGGGGGCCAAGAGCTGAGCTTCAGCAGCTGGACAAAGCAAGTGCTGGGGACCGAGGGCTGGGGATGAGAAACTAGTCCTTTCTGGAGAAACTAGTCCTCTTCTCAAGGAGGTGCATGAGCAAAGGGCATTTCCGAGTTTCATTGCCATCATTTTATTTTGGTTCAGGGAGGACAACCGCTTGGGACTTGAAACGGGGTGCTATGCGTGGGGTGGGAGGGTGCCGGGAGGATTTCTTGGTGTCATTTTCTTCTTTTTACCTTAAATCTTTAGAAATAGAAGATATTTAGTGTTTACATTTCAAGAGCTTATGTTTAGATCATCCTGATTACATTCATCCCTATCTTTCCTCCTCTCTCTCTGTTAATCTGCTGTTGGTGCCTCTCCTTTTCTTTTTTCTTCTCTCTCCTTTTCTATCTCTTCTAGTGCAGCCAGCCAGTTGAACTTATTTTGAGCCCCACCTAGGCACTTTGCATATGTTACCTTTAATCCTAACAATAATCCTACAACATAGATGGCCTTTTTTTTTTTTTTTTTTTACTTATTAATGATAGGCACACAGTGAGGAGAGAGAGAGGCAGAGACACAGGCAGAGGGAGAAGCAGGCTCCATGCACCGGGAGCCCGATGTGGGATTCGATCCCGGGTCTCCAGGATCATGCCCTGGGCCAAAGGCAGACGCTAAACTGCTGCGCCACCCAGGGATCCCCAACATAGGTGGTCTTACACTCATTTGTTAGATAAAGCCAGGTTTAGCAGAACCAAGGAACCTGCCTGGGATTACACAGTTAGTCAGCAGCCAAGACTCTCTACCCATCCTGGTCAGCCTGACTCTAAAGTCCTTGATCTTTCTATTTTGTCACATTATTAGCTTCAGAGAAAATTTCAGAACATCAAGAGATGGATGGGTCAAACAATTCTGAGCCACATTCAGATGGTGCCTACACTGCTTCCTACACTCTGCTATTGTTTAAGCAGTTTGGAACCCGAGCTGGAGCGTGATCTGGGGGCAGGTGGCACACAGGGTGGTCAGGCCTCATGGCCAAGCATCTGTGTGCTAGAGGGCTCGCTTTCAAAACCTACATTTGTCCTGACATGTTTGCTTTCTCTGGCCCCATTGGCATTCTGATTTCGCTCAGTCTGTTGAGGGGACAGGTTTGTCCTTACTTTTTAAATAGAAATATAGAAAGCAAGACAGCATAATGCCTGAAGTAGAAGGGTTCTTAAATGGTCTTTGCAGATACCACACGGTCTCCTTCACTTATGCACTGTGTGGTCTGGCATCTGGAAAGGGTCCGGGACACCATGGCTCGCTCCCAGGCAGAATCAGTAAATATTTGCACGAGTGAATAGTGTCAGGCATGTCAGTGTTCAGTGTGAAGAGCAAACCTGCAGCACACCCACCCCAGGGCCCCCGATGATGTCAGAGGAAGGGACATCCTCCCACAGAGTTAGGAGCTGGGCAAACCCAGAGAAGAGAGGACGAGCGGAAGAAGCAAGCTTAACTTGGGAATGTTAAAATGAGTTCAACTCTGGCTGCACTAGAAGAGACAGGAAAGGAGAGAGGAAAAGAAAAAAAAAAAGAAAGAAAAGGAGACACCACCCACAGATGAATGGAGAGAGGGAGGAAAGATAGGGGAATTTGATCCAGCAAAGGACAGACCAGGTCTGTAAAAGGGACAGGAGGCTGGACTCCACATCGCCGCCTGGTGGGATTTGGACTTTGGCTGTCAGCTGGGGGCTGAGATGCCAGTGCCATAAAGGGCCCAATGCAGTCGTCTTGACGTCTTATCTTAAGAGCCACGTTCATCAGCTGTATCTGCCGGGGCTGACATTTGTAGTGGAAGGGGTGGTTGTTTGACTTCACTGTTTGCAGATTCCTGAGACTCTACCTTCGACAAATAGCCAGGCAGGCATCACCCCCGATGAAGGAGCCTGGACGTCTGGGCTACACACATTCTCAATACCTTGACCGAACAAAAAAAGAAAAGGTGGTGGAAAGGGGATGGAAACTGCATGCGGCACATGTGCTGTGCTTAATTAGTGTGTCATTGGATGCTCCCTACGTTCACTGGCCCCGTGCTGGATGAATACGGAGGGCCCAAAAGATTTGATTAACAGTTGGTGACTCTGTAACAGGCTCAGACTTCTTTTCAAGTCCCGTATGTTGTCTTTTCCCTTCCCCACTTTCTATCCTAGCTGATGAGCCTCTCCGGGCTCTGTAATCGTGTGAATGTCCTCATATTAGATCCGCTGAATCTACCAGCCTGAATGTATACTTAGACCTTCCACCTGTTGTCTTGTTAGAAGGAACAGTGTTCCTGCTCCCTTGACTTCTGGATCTCGCTTCTCACCTCTCAAAGGCTTCACTTCCTTCTCTCTGCTGTATCATTTCCCCCCAGTTCAGCTGGATCTTCCCATCACAGGCATTCCCTGCTTTTCGAAAGTTCACATCAGGCCCCTTTGCTTTTAGGAAAGGTAAGCACTGGGTGTTAGATTATATGTTGGCAAATTGAATTTAAATTAAATTAAAAATTAAAAAAAAAGCAGACTTCCATTAGTACCTATTTTCATTAACAGAGAGAAACCTGAAGAGGATTTTCACTTTTATGAAAAACAGGTGAAAAGCACAAACAGGGGCGCCTGGGTAGCTCAGTCATTTAAGCATCTACCTTCAGCTCAGGTCATGATCCCAGGGTCCCGGGATTGAGCCTCACGCTGGGCTCCCCACTCAGCGGGGGTCTGCTTCTCCTTCTCCCTCTGCCTCTCCCCATGCTCTGTCAAATAAATAAATAAAATCTTAAAGGAAAAAAAGAAAAAGCACAAACAGAATCTAAAGCCGGGTCCCAATAGAGGCAGTGCACTGGACCAGTGAGAGGGGTGCCCAGCCCCTTCCCCAGAGCACACTCTGCATCCCAGCATCCAGCCGCTGCAGCTTTGAACTGCATCTGGGAGCATCCAGGCTGTACCTCCACCGGCTTTGTGTGTCTGTTACCAAGATGTGTCCTAAAGTATCAGAAAAGACTAAGGTGATTTTTGGGGTGTGAAAGTGCTGAAAATTTTTCCTATGTGAAGTAATGGTAATTGCTTCTTTTGCTACTGAGAGGTTTTGTGGAACACTTGACTTTCAGATGGTGGGGAAAACCCGGATCTTAAAAACATTCTCTGATGTCTCCCATCTTATAAACATGCTCTGTTGTCTGCACGCCTCTTTTCAGCCCCTGTCCATCTCTCCTCTCACATCAAGACTTCATGACTCTGGTCCCCTCCGGTTCTCTTCCTCAGCTCCACCTGTCGGGGCTTCTCACATCACCACCCCATCCAGTAAAAGCCAGGAAGGCCACCTTGCCAGCTTTAGCAGCTTCCCAGTTTCTGGGCCTTTCAGCATGGCTGACCCACCCCTTGTGGACACTGTTTCTCTCTTGGCTTCTGCGACATGCCCCCCAGGGCCTTCCCTCCTCCCTCACAAGGCACTTCTCGATCATTTTTGCTGGCTCTTCTTCCTGTCCTTGACTGCTGGTGCTGGATGGGCCCAGGCTTGAGCCTTAGCACCAGTCTCTTCTTGGTCCGCGTTCCTTGTCTGGGTGATCCCCTTCTGCCCCGAGGCCCTAAGAGTTAGAGGGTCATTGGGGCCATGGAAATGGAGAGCAAGGAACAATGTCTGCAGGTGACTCCTACATTTGTGACTCCAGCCTGAGCTCCTGCTACATCCCAGGCTGCCTCCTTTAGAATCACCACGTGGGGGATCCCTGGGTGGCACAGCGGTTTGGCGCCTGCCTTTGGCCCAGGGCACGATCCTGAAGACCTAGGATCGAATCCCACGTCAGGCTCCTGGTGCATGGAGCCTGCTTCTCCCTCTGCCTGTGTCTCTGCCTCTCTCTCTCTGTGTGACTATCATAAATAAATAAAAATTTATAAAAAAAAAAAAAAAAAAAAGAATCACCACGTGGTCATCTAAGAGACATCTCAAACTTAATGTGTCCCAAATAATGACTCTCTGCCTGCCACCCATCCTACACCCTCCCCTAGTGCATCCCCAGTTCAGGAAATGGCATTCATGGCTAAGGGACCCAGAACCATCCTAGACCCAACTCTCTCTCACCCTCCACACCCCATTCTACTTACAGGTCCTTCAGACTCTTCTTCCTCCCAAATAGGGGTTGATGAACTTTTGCTAGAAAGAACCAGAGTCAATGGGCTTTGCATGCTCCACAGTCTCTGTTACTATTCAACATGGCCACTGTAGTAAGGACTCAAGACTAGACAGGATGTAAATGAATGGTCATGGCTGCGTGCCAATGACACTTTATTTATAAAAGCAGGCAGAGGGGATCCCTGGGTGGCGCAGCGGTTTGGCGCCTGCCTTTGGCCCAGGGCGTGATCCTGGAGACCCGGGATCGAATCCCACGTCGGGCTCCCGGTGCATGGAGCCTGCTTCTCCCTCTGCCTGTGTCTCTGCCTCTCTCTCTCTGTGTGACTATCATAAATAAATAAAAATTAAAAAAAAAAAAAAGCAGGCAGAGTGGCCATCTTCAGTCCATGGACCATAGCTTGCTGATCCCTGATCTACAAGAGATCCTTGTCCTTCACCTCCATTGTCCATCCTAGTGCATCTCCTGCTTCAAACCTCCAATGGCTTCCTGCCCTTTGGGGACAGAAGCAGACTCCCATCAAAGACCATCCAAGTCCCTGCATGGCCTCTCCACTCCCAACCATCTACTCCTACCTCACCCATCTTCCTTCTGTTTCATAGACAAGGTGTGGCTAACTTCTCCCTAAGAGCTCCACTCTGGCTGTTTCTTTTCTTCTTCTTCTTCTTCTTCTTTCTTCTTTCTTCTTTCTTCTTCTTTCTTTCTTCTTTCTTTCTTCTTCTTCTTCTTCTTCTTCTTCTTCTTCTTCTTCTTCTTCTTCTTCCTCTTCTTCTTCTTCTCATTATTATTATTATTATTAGAGAAAGAGAGAGCATGGGAAAGGGGGAGGGGCAGAGGGAGAGTGAGAGAGAGAGTCTCAAGGAGGATCCACTTGGAGCTCCATCTCACTACCCTGAGATCATGACCTGAGCCGAAATCAAGAGTTGGACATTCAACCCACTGAGCTGCCCAGGCACCTCCTCTGGCTCTTCCTTTTACCAGATCTTCACATGGGGGTCACCCCCTCTGAGAAGCCCACCTGGACCACCCCATCTAAAGTAGGAAGAGCTAATATTTTTCAGGGGCTCAGTGAATGTCAGCCACTGATACAGACTCTGAATATGAACTACCTACCTTATTTCATGCTCACAGTTTGACAAATTCACAAATCCCTCCAAAATAGATCCTGTTCCTATTTTTACTTTTATCGAAGAGGGAATTGGGGCCGAGGGAGATTATATAATTTGCCCCAAGTCACCCAGGAAGTAGCAGAGCTGAGATGTAAATCAGACTGTCTGGCTCTGGGGCCTGTGTGCTGAACCACCTGTCCTTACTGTCCATGTATTTTCATCAGAGCATCTGTCACCATATTGAGACTTGGTGTTCTTTTATTTGTTGTACTTGTTTGTAGAGTGTCTGCCCTACAGCAAGGAGGGGGAGACTTGGTCTGTCTTTAAACTCACTGAATTCCCAGCTTCCAGAACAAGCATCTGGTAACACGATAGATGCTCACTATGTTTTTAGTGCACGGATGACAGTTTAACTTCGTAATAGGTTAATTTACTGGTATGCTGACAAACCAGTAAGTATTCAAAGATCAGTAGCCCCCGGGCACGCACAGCTGCCACCTGAGACGATTCTGCTGCCCTGATATAGTTTGGTGGGACGTTTCCCTCTGGGATACGACACAACTGGAGGAATATTGGGAGGAAGCATTTCCAAGTCTGCCAGGATCATCGTGCCCTGTCTTGGGATTCACACAACCTGAAATTCTAAGTATCAGTGGACGTCAGCTTTAAGACATTGCAATTTCAGGGACTTGGGCCCGACCTCTGGGGAAGCTGCAGAGCCATAGAAGGAGCTGTGCTTGCAGGAAGCTGTGCTAGGCTCTGGCTCTCCTGGGTTGGGATGCTTGTTTGCTCGTGTGGTGTCTTGTTTAAGTTCTACCAGGTAAAGAGACAGACCGAGACTGTCGGCTCAAGACTGGATGAGAGAAGACTCTGGGTCTTTAGACACAAGACAATGTGAAGTTGGGTAGTTGCAAAGATAATTTGGGAGCACATTGCTGGGTTAAAATGTATTGAATGGCTGGTTTTTGATATGCTTTTGGTGTAGGTAGAGGTAGTAGAAGAGTGGCCTACGTGACCTTTACATTTGAGAAGTTGTGCACAAGAATTGGTGTATGTATATACATATATATTTTTTAAAGATTGTATTTGTTTATTTATTCGAGAGAAAGAGAGAGAGGACAAGCAGGGGGAGAGGCAGAGGGAGAAGCAGAACCAGGCTCCCTGCTGAGCCTGAGCAGGGAGCCTGACGCGGGGCTTGATCCCAGGACCTCGGAATCACAACCTGAGCTGAAGGCAGACGCTTAACCGACTGAGCCACCCAGGTGCCCCAAATCAATATCTTCCAAAGGGAGACCATAAAATTATATTCTGAAGTGTGAGTGCCCCAGGCAGTTAAATCTTTGGGAGTTAACCACCCAGAGTACTATGTGGTTGGAACTTGAACCCTGGACCACTTTTGTACTACCTAAGCCATCCGATGCACACAACCTGAAATTCTAAGTATCATTTTCAGATACTGAAACCTCCACTGAAAATGGAGGTTTCTGAAAATCCAGTTTATCCTCTTAGGAATTAGAGAGTGAAGGGCAACCCCCCAGGGCCCTTCAGCTCCCCCCCCCCCCCCCCCCCCCCGCCATACCTAATGTGGAAATTCCCTCCAGCTGTGCCAGCAGACTGTAGGCAGCTTTGAGGGTGCTGGGGTCCTGACATGGGGCTGGTCTGTGCATTGACGTGCTGGTAATTTTCCACGTGCCCCCTCCCTGCCACCCTGTCCACATTCTGTGCCTTAAGGTGGACCTCTGTGGGCTGCCTCACTGGGCTCTCTGCCCCTCTGGCCCTGGCCGAGTTACCTTACAGCTATAGCTCCCATGGAGTCCCACCTTCCCCATGGCTGTGGCTCTTGCTGAGCTCTAGAACATCATCTCCTCCCTCGGCCCTTGAGCTCCAGGGCTGGTAAAGGCTTGCACCTGCATGGAGCGTCCGGGCGCCTCATCCATCTCTGGCTGATGCCCTTACGCCCACCCACACCTCTGTGCATAGTTCCTTCATTACATTCATTTCAGTTAAACCCCTTTGAGTGTGCCATCTGTTTCTGGCTGGACCAAGAGCGATACAGATGGTTGCACACCGAGGATTAGTGGCACGATCCCCTCCTTCTGGTTAGCACCAGGCCCCTGGCCACCCATGGTCTCACACTGGGGGCAAAATAAAGGACTAACTCAGCAATTTCTAACATGTCACGAACTGCTAAGCTTCTAGAATGTTTCGGCAGTATGAGGCTCTGTTTAGGAAGGCGGGAAGTGGTATCCCAGGTCCGTTCTGGAGGAGACCAAAGTTTAGTTAGGCTTGGCAGGGAAGGAAAGCCCCTTCTCCATAAAGGAACACTCCGTGTAGACAGAAGGCGTGTACACCTTATCGGCAGACACACATAATGCATTTACTTTTCTGCTCTGGACCGGCTTTCATCTTGCATCACGTGGCTGGTGGTGTTAGTGCCAGCTAAGCTCTCTACTAATGGCAGGATTAGAAGCTACAGTTTAATATTAGCCAATTAGAAAATGGTCAGTTTAACAACCAAGAAGTTTCTGGTCTTTTTTCTTTTTCTTTTTTTTTTTTTTTTTTTTTTTTGCTGTGATTGAAGGTGAGGGAAACCTGCTATTTACTGGGTTACTTCTGTGTGCCTGATAACATGATAAATTATTTAAGATATTTCCTTTGATCCAGACTCTTACGCAACCCTGTGAGGTTCGTACTGCTATCCCTGGTTTGCAGACGAGGAAGCGTGGGCTCGGGACGGTCACGTGGAAGTGTACTGTGGCAGAGTGGTTCAGAGTGCAGGTTCTGGTTGAGTGGTGCAAGTTTGCCACACCTCGGTTTCCTCGCCTGTGGAGTGGGTGTTAGCACCTGTGGGAACTGAATGAGATGACGCCTGTAAAGTGCCCAGCACAGAGATTGGTCCATTTTGAGCACTCCAAATATTAGCTCACTTTTCTTTTCTGGTTTCAGCGGTCTGATTTGTAACTAAGACCCTGTTTTAAGCAGCTAGACTTTTTCATTAGGTTTTGATTTTGAATGACTGGAACGAAGATGAGAGGGTGATAAAAAAAAGTTCTTTTTTTTTTTTTGACCTAATTCTAAAGCACTTGATATTTCCCTGTAATCACTTCTGCCATCAGCGGGACCTGGCACATCCGTATGGCACTCTGGGAGCACCCCCTTCACCGTGTGCTTTGCCGTGACTCAGCCGTGCTCTTTAAACTCGGCCCCAGAATCTGGAGGCCATCATATTGGGTCATTAAGGATCAGTCTATGGACCAAATGGCACTCAGCAGTGGTTATCTATTTTAAAATGTTGTTTTTCTCTTCTACCAAATGATTGCTAAGATATCTAGAAAACATTTTTGTCGGCTTTTCTTTGGGCTTAGCGTTAAAAAACAATTCTAAAGCTTCTAGTTCAGAGTGTCAGGAAATCTGGAAAGTATGGGTTATCTCGTGACCTAGGACCATCGCCCATCGTCCTGAATGTGTAGAGTCTCTTTCAGGGGTAGATGGGAGCAGAGGGGAGCTCACATAGGTGGCCTAGTGAACAAACTTCAGTCTAGGTCCCTTCGATGGATAGTATGATTTCATGTGAAGGTAGTTTGTAGTACGGTACACTTGCAAATAAAAAAGAAATAAAGTCACTAAAAAGCAGTGTTTGCTTCTTGCTTTCTGGTATAGACAGGCAATTACAGCAGCAAAGATAGAGGCCAATTTATCTGACATACAGAGGAACGTACACATTCACAAAGACAGAGCTTATTTGAAGGCAAAGGCAGTTTTAGCAATTTCATCTCAATACTGGACATGCAGGAATTACACGTTAAGAAGAATAACCACATTCAAAATACCACAGGAATAATAAAAATAGCTTGCGTGCATACCTATTCCTGACATATTAAAAACATCAATCACATCACGTCACTGACAGTGTTTTTGCAGTCGGGGCTGCTGAAGGCTTTTCTGGATGTCCCCAGTTTCCTTGTCAGGAGCATGGAAGGAGAAAGAAAACTCAGTAAAGCCTTCCTGGGAAGGTAGGAGGGGGCCCAAAGGTTCGGATTTCCTGACCCCCCACCCCCCACCGTCCAGGAGGAGGATGCAAACCATGTCAGTGCTGCTCAGAAGAACAGAGAGGGGTGACGGGTGGTGTGAGTGCCCGTGTAGGACGGGCTTTCAATCTCCCACGATAGTAATTGATGTACTATTTGTAGAAACCCACTGTTGTTCCCTGGTGAGTGACAGCCAGGGAGTGATGGACAGATTACGGAGTAAGTATACTAGGAAAGACGCCACACGCGTTAAACTATCACCGAACATGTTGTCAGAGTCAAGCCCGTACTCTGTTCTTTCTTGCTGACATGATTCTCAGGCTGTTGGAAGGTGGAATGGAGATATTTATTTATTTTTTTATTCCTGGAGAAATGGCTTCCAAATCATTCTGGAGAGTCGGATTGTCTGCTTTGGGCTTGCCATGGGATAGGGTGAGTATGGAGGCCGCTCACAGCATTTGGTTGTGTTGGCCGGGCTGGTGGATTCTCTCCTCCTCCAAACCGATGGGAAAGCAGCCTCCATTAGCTGGTTGCTCTTATTAGGAACCGTTTTCTTCCATTCAGCTGTGCCGTGGCCCGCTCCTGTCTGAGGCCACACCACTAGCAGAAGCTGGGGGGTGGAAGGGGGCAGGAATGAGGCCTGGCTCTGCATCATCCACCGGGGGGATGGATGCCTCTGCTGACTATTTCCTTCAGAATTGGTTCCCACTTTCTCATTTTGTGAAAACTAAGGTGTGCCTTTCTATTGTTTAAAGGTGGGCATTGCGGACTTCTCAAGAGAAGCCATTTAAAAAATTTCAACGTAGGTATATGTTTCCATAAACCTTAGAGAACACTGTTTTGAAAGACGGGTGAACGAGATGGCTAAAGGACATGAACTCTGATGAGCTAGATTTTTAGAATGTGAGACTTCCTGCTCACAGGTGCCCTGTCTCCTATCTTGACGTTACCCGAGGACCTCTGGAGCTCAGCGGACTTGGCATTCCTGAAGGCCGCCTCTGACATTAGGCTTCGCCGCTGACACAGTCTGTCACTTCAATGCCTTGCTTTGGCGCTTCTCCAGCAATGAGGGTTGACTTCATTGATCCTGGAGGCAGTTAAGGAGGCCCTTGAAATCCCAAATCCTCTGGAAACCCATTTCCACGTTGACCCAACAGCCCAGAACCATGTTGCTGATGGCAAACCAGATTTTGTATCTGCTCCATTGGACCAGAAATACTCTGTTTGAGGTTGAGGAGGGATGGGTTTCCCCGGCTGCAAAGACCGCCCCCAGCAGCAGCCACATGCAGCATGGTTGAGGATGTTGTCACCTCTCAGCCCACAGGCCCTTTAGAGTGAGGAGAATGCAAAAGAAGGTCATGTGAAGGTGCAGAGGAAAGGAAAAATGAACCGTCTGTGGTTAGTTGCCTCCCAGAGCAAGCCTGTGGTAAATACTATAGTGCCTAGCCACCTGGGAGTTTGGAAGATTCAGGAGACTATTTTAAGCTGCTAAAAAGCATTTCAGCTGAAGCCAAACAAAGTGAGTCTTTATCCAATCAGAGTCTTTGCTCCAGAAGTATCTGGATTGCAGATGGGCAGCACAGCTCTCTTCCCCATCGCATACTGGCAGGTACTTAAAAAGCACACAAAAGGAGTTGATGTAGATATCCTGAACCATGGAAATGCATTGTAGCGGGATGATGGACAAGGGGAAGACTTCTTTTATGGTGGAGAGCCTCTTTGTGGAGGTGTGCTCATGCCTGAGGAAGAGAACTGCAGTTCATTTTCTTGGTGGCCAAGCATCTCCACTTCCCCCAAAGTGTTCAACCTCAGATTTCTATTAAGAATCATGGAGGCACAAAGCTATACTAATCAAAATAATATGGTATTGGCATAAAAACAGACCAATAGATCAGTGGAGCAGCATAGAGCACCCACAGATAAACCCACATATACATGGTCAGCTATGACAAAAGAGCCGAGAACAGACAATGGGGAAAGGACAGTCTCTTCAATACACGGTGTTGAGAAAACTGGACAGCCACATGCAAAAAAAATTGGACCTCTTACACCACAGACAAAAATCAACTCAAAATGGATTAGAGACCTAAAAGTAAGACCAGAAACCATAAAACTCCTAGAAGAAAACATAGTAAGCTCCTTGACATTGGTCTTGGCAATGATTTTTTTAAAAAAGATTTTTATTTATTTATTTGGAGAGGGAGAAAGAGAGAGAGTGAATACAAGGGTGGGGGGGGGAGAAGCAGGCTCCCCACTGAGCAAGGAGCCCAGTGCAGGGCTCGATCCAGGGACTCTGGGATCATGACCTGAGCCAAAGGCAGACACTTAACTGACTGAGCCCCCAAGTGCCCCTTGGCAATGATTTTTTTGTATTTGATACCCAAAGCAAAGGCAACAAAAGCAAAAATAAATGAGTAGGACTACGTGAAGTTAAAAAGCTGCTACAAGGCAAAGAACAGAATGAAACAGCAGCCCACTGACTGGGAGAAAACATTTGCAAATCATATCTTTGATAAGGGGTTAGCATCCAAAATATATAATGAACTCATAAAACTTAATAACAACAAAAATTTGATTAACAAGTGGGCAGAGGATCTGAGTAGATATTTTTCCAAAGAAGACATACAGATAGCTATCAGGTACATGAAAAGATGCTCAGCATCACTCATCATTAGGGAAATGCAAATCAGAGCCACAATGAGATACTATCTCACATTTGTCAGAATAGCAATTATCCAGAAGACAAGAAAGAGATATTGGCGAGGATGTGAAGAGAGAACCCTTCTGCACTGTTGGTAGGAATGTCATTTGGTGCAGTCCCTTGAAAAACATTATGGAGGTTCCTCAAAAAATTAAAAATAGAACTACCCTATGGTCTAACCGTCTCACTTCTGGGTATTTATCCATCCAAAGGAAATGAAAACAGGCTCTCAAAGAGGTATCTGCACCCCCATATTCATTGCAGCATTATTTATGATAGCCAAGACCTAGAAACAATGGACGAACGGATAAAGAAAATGAGATATACATATATATCTCACGTATATCTCATATATAATATATATGTGATATATATATAAAATGTGATATATATGTGATATATAGACACACACGCTAGAATATTCAGATATAAAAAAAGAATGAAATCTTGCCATTTGCGACAACATGAATAGATCTTGAGGGCATTATGCTAAGTGAAATAAGTCAGAGAAAGATAAATATGATATGATTTCACTTATGTGTGGAATCTAAAACAAAAGAACCCACCAAACCAAGCTCATAGATCCAGGTGACAGACTGGTGGCTTCCAGAGGCAGGAAATGGGGTGGGGGCGAAATGGATGAAGACGCTCAAAAAAATAGATTTCCAGCTATAAAATATGTAAGTCAAGGGGATATAAGGTACAGCATGGCCGCTATAGTTAATAATACTGTATTGCCTATTTGGAAGTTCCTGACAGTAAATCTTAAAAGTTCTCATCACAAGAAACAAAGAATTCTGGAACTAGGTATGGTGATGGATGGCCATACCACTTGGACTTGCTGTGGTGCTCATTTGCATTTGTGTGCAAATATCAAGTCGTTATGTTGTATAGTATACCTGAAACAAATATAATGTCTGTCAATTATACCTCAATGGAAAAAAAAAAGCAACACAGTGGGGAAGAAATGTCTGTTAGGATCTGTCTTCTGTGGGTATCCATTTGAAAATTGAGTGATTTTTCTGTAAAGAAATTGTGTGTTTTTCTTGTGCAGAACTATTGCCGTTAGCAGAATATGTGCTTCCAGTTGGTTGACTAGTGGGGATGATTTGTAATTTTGCCAACTTTACTTTTATTTATTTTTTTTAATTGAAGTGGCCTGCTATTTGCAGGGACAGCAGGGTGGGGCAGGAATGCAGTCGATGACCTGGCACGGAGTCTTTGCGTGAAAAATTGGCTTATACACGACATCCCCTCCCATTAAAAAAAAAAAAGGAAAGAGTGTATATCCCTAGACTTTAAATGAGTTAGTCAAATTATAGTTCTGTTCCTCCATTGAAAGCCTTGGAGAATCCCTGCATTGGAAGTCTTGCCTACAAGATGTAGAAGGCGGATTGTGTGTGAGTACGTGTGCATCACGTGTGTGTGCCACACGTGGGCTCCACTGCATCACCTGTGTGCACTGCATCACCGGGGTACCTGTGCCTGAGAGCACAAAGTGTGGTGAGCCTTAGGAGACTGTCCCTTTGTCCCGAGAAATAGGATGCCGGTGAATGTTGAGTAAACAACCAGGCCTTGGTTATGTTGTCAGAGAGCCACTTGGGTTTCTTGTTGAAAATAATACCCATGGGGAAAAATATCTGCCCTCTCAGTGATGGCCACAATCCCTCGCTTGGGGACAGGAACCTCCATGGGAACTGGTACCCCAACCATCAGCGAGGAAGGGGGAGCACCCCAGGAGTGGCATTGCTGCTCCTTCGAGGTGCCTGGTGCATGGACAGGGAGCCCTGGAGAGCAGACGTGGTGAGCTTGCAGGTCGTCCAGTAGAGCTAACCGTGGGTCCTCCTCTTTTGAGACTAGCAATTTCCCTCAGGGACCCTGTTCTGGTCACTTTGCAATCTGATCTTTGTAAGGTCCTGGGACAACTGTGTCTCCTGTGTTTAGGGTTATGACTGTCTGATTTGGTAAACCACAGCTCAGCTGCCTTTTTTCCTTCCATGACTGCCCTGCAAGGGACCTGCTCTGTTGCTTAAGCAATTGGAGGCCCCAGTCACCGAATAATGGGAGAGGGCAAGGCTGTGACACGCCATTTCAGATTTCTCTTGGAGTAGATCTTGCGTTAGGCTCCTCAACAGGCTTTCCTAGCAAGGACAGGGCCATTTTGTCTGACCAGTGCTGGTAGGCCCAGGGGCAGACGTGAGCCACCTCTCCTCACCAGACACCAGTATCCTGGCAAAGGGGTCTTCTTTCCCTCTTCCGTCCTCTCAGTAATACCAGGGAAGAGGAGGGATGAAAAGCTAAAGCATCTCTCCCTTCCTCTCCAAACACCTGAAGTTGGGTCTGTGTGATCCATCTCCTGCTGAAAATCTCTGTCCGACAGGAGGCAGACGCCCACCGAACCCAGGGAGCAAGCCACAGCGTTTCACTTACCATACTCACTTTTAATCCCAGGGGAATCAATAGTTTTATATTCAGCTTGCTCAAGTCCTGGCTAATGTTTAACTCTGTTTTGAAGCAACAGCCCAGATACATGCAACCTGACACATCCAAGGGAGAAAACTAGCTGATCAGCCTGTGCCCGGTTGCTGAGGAGTTAACAGAGGCACAGTGGCCGGTAGGGGTGGGGGACATGAACACTTGTCCCGCAGTTGCTATTCCCAACCCTAACCGGTCTGCTGACTCAGGTAATAGACCCACGAAAGCTTTTCGGCTGTGAAGTAGAATATAATCCCCGGTGCCTGCTTTCCAGATGAGCTGCTAGGAAAAAAAAAAAAATGAGACTCGGCCTGTGGGAATGTTCCAAGAAATCCACATATTAGAAGGAGAATAACCAGTGAGGTGAAGATTTGCTCCGATAGGATATTTGATAGAGAACTTGATGTTTTTGAACCTGGTAGAAATGGGGATCAGACAAGTGACCAAATATAAATTATTACTTACAAAGCTCAAATGCTTGGCTTGCCACCTGTGGTGATTTTTACGATGCCACATGGTCCAGAAACACTAATGGGACCTTCCCAACCATATATGGAGCCTTTCGATGATTCTCTTGCCACCTTCCTTCAACTAGGCAGGAGTTCATTTCTGCCTTCCCTCCTCACTTAGCTGTCTTGATTGAACAGTCACACTTGGAGCTGAAGAGGAACATGCATCCCCACAGACGTTCCTTCCTACCTCTCTCAATGACCAGACTGTACACTTGCCCGGCACGGTGCTCCTATCTAGCAATCAATGCTTGCATGCTGCCGTGGGGAGGAGGTTAAATCTGTGTAAGCAAATAGACTCCAGTTCACTGCCAGCTCTGGAAGTCTCACTCACCAGCCCACATTTTCTTCTCTGCATAGCATTTGTGATAGATAAGTAAATCCATGAAAAAAAAAAAAAAAGAGGTATAGTTTAAAAATGAGACTGCGGGAAAAGCTGCTACCCGCAGTGCATGCAGTCAAATCCCACCATATAACTTAAGGAGAGGTCAGCTACAGGTTCTGCTCAGCACTTGCTAGCAGCCTCAGCTAATCGAGAGTAAGGATTCCTCTTCTTCCTCTTCCCCTGCTGCCTCCTGCCTCCTCCTCTTTCTTCTTCCAAAAACAAAGGAAGGAAATGCAGTGTCCTCTATCCCCCAGTGGCCTTCTCCTTGTCCACCCAGACTGTCCCAAGCTATGGCACGAACTCCACGTTCGATAGTCCTCAACCCTCTGTGTTACCGAAACACAAACCAGCATCATTCAACACAGGCCACAGTGTCACATTCTCTTTCCTGATAGCTCTCTCACCAGATCCACTGAGGTTTAACCAGCTCTTAATTACCCACGTTCATGGGTAGGTTAAATAGTAGCTCGCATGATCCAAATGATCAGCTGCCCTCACATCAATGGAGTGGCATTACTTTTTGTTCTCTCCCAGCATCCAGCAGATTTATGTTCATAATTAAATGTTGAGTTGAGGCTAAGCTTACATATTAGAATTAAAATCGTATTAACATTTAAATTGAAACGCTTATTCCCTCTTTCGGAAGAAAGAAAACCACCAGAAAGCAAGTTCTCCTTGAAAGAGGTATTTCAAGAAGTAGAGGATTCCTTTTCATAGAGAAGCAACCTGCCTGCTGATTTGGACAGAATTATAGCTTCAGCCTTAAAGGCCCATTAGAATGACCATCGTGCTGATGAGCACCGACTGTATACCTGGATATGCATTTTGTTTGAAGACTTTAGATGGCTGCTGTGGGCCGTGGCCTCCTTGGAGGCAGTGTCTGATTGCAGGGGCCTGAATGCTACAGAGTGAGTCTGTCTTCCCTGAAATTATTTCCACCAGTTCTTGGTCCCTTGGAATCACTTCCCTAAGTAAAAACAAACAAACAAACAAACAAAAATCAGCATTTATTCAAAGGCCCTGGGACATCTCATATTATTAGTAATGGTAAAGTTGGGTTTAAAGCATTTCTTTCCAAATCTCTGCTTGTTTTTATGGCAGAGGAGGGGGAGGAGGAGGAGTCACCTTCTATCAGTTGTGGCTGGTAGGAAGTCCTGAGCGGAACTTGTAGCCAACCTTTCCCTCGGTGATGGCCAGAGATTTTACTGCGTGCACTTCTGGGTCACAGCTTTCCTTAGGGTTTCATCTTATAATTGTACCTCTTTTAACTTTTGCACGGATTTACTTATCTATCGTAAATATTACTGAACACGCTTATCTAGGCTGCAGAAGTGCTCCAGGGAATGAGGTGGCATGAATAATATAGACAGAATGAAGGCAGCACATTACCAGCGAGAGCCACAGGTAGAGAGTTCTTACTCATCCTGTCAAACAGCCCTTGCTCAGGGAGCCAGGAGAGGAAAGCTCATTTTTACGATAAAATCTATATGTGAGACACTAAGAGCGAAGCTTTCATAGAAACCCAGAGATGATGGCATCGGTGCAAACACCTGAGTGTGTATTTCTTCCTACCCTGGAAATGGTGATCAGTGAAAGGGGCACCATCTCTTTTCTTAGCGTTTGTACGTGAGCCCATCTACCATTTCGGGGACAGAAAAATGTCACTGATGGTGTGAAGTGCCTGTCTGTGATGACCGTGCTTGAGGAATAGCTCAGAGCATCTGTAGCATTAAAGGTGGATGTCTAATGTGTCTACCCTGGGCGAGGAAGGTGGCACAGGTGTACCTGAGAGGCACGGGACTCCCTCCGACACTCCTACCTGTGCACCTGCTCTGGGCTACATATTGTGGGGCTGGCGGACATGTTCATGTTTTAGGGACTGGGTCCTCCGGTCTTTAGGGCACTGATTTTTTTTTTTTTTTTTTTTTTTAGTGCCTAGCTTTGTTTCAACTCCTTAAAAAAGAAAAAAAAACATAGAGGAGTCATTGAACTGTACGTAGTTCCATCTTCTTTCATTAGGAAGCCATGTCTGGCATTTTTTTTTTAAAAAGAATTTCATGGTTTCTCGTAAAGGTGTAATTTTGCTTTATTCTTATTCATTTATTTTCATGGTGGGGAAAATAAAATGCTTTCCCCTCGAGAATCGAGAATCGTGGTCCATTTTTTGCCTTTCGTATTGGTGATTTCCTCCACTCTCCCCTTCCATGGCTCCCTAAGAAAGACTAAAGCAAATTAAGAAAAAAATGCAATCTTATTACAAAGCAGGCTTTGTCTTGGTAAATACAATAATGGATGACCCCAACCATTTAAGTCCTTTTGGATAAATGTATAATTCTTTGATTATATCTTAAGAAGAGAAAACACATGAATTTATGTTCTGGGTCCTCAAATATCTTCTTGATCTAACTCACCTGATATTAGTAAGGCTAATACCCAGGGTGGGGTCGGGGTGGGGGAGCAGAGAGGGGTTTGAGATACTGGGAGCTTTAAGGAGACTTCCTTAAGAAAAAAAATACAAAAGTATCTTACTTTTACGATTTTTTACAAAAACACGTGATCATGTGAAAATACTGGCCAAGCATGAGAGATCCCTGAAGCTTAAACTTTATTGGCTTCATGGCAAGTCCATTTCTGCGGGTACCATATTGTAATAAACGTCCACCTATACTAGGCACACTTCAATCTGCTACTCGTGTACTTTTGAACACAGGAAACATAGGTAATGACTACACAGGGACTAGAGAAGAGTAGAATAGATAAGTATAAATATAAGACCACAAGATTACATATTAGGTTTTAAACACGCAGATAGACTTTTCTATTTTTGTTGAGCTTCACCATTTCTACATATCAGACCCAAGCGTGATCTCTTCTTCTCCTGACTTGGAATTGTCTGCCTGCATTTAAATGTTCACTTTAAGTGGGGGGAGGGGTGTCATCAATTTAATACATTATCATTCACTCAGACACTGTTCTCTGATTGGACTCATGCTGAGCAATTTCCTATTCTAGAAGCCAGGTGTGATGGGTGGGAGGAAGGAAAGGGGGCAGAGGGGAGGGAGCACTTGCCACTTGGCAGAGCTTGGCATTTTATTTATTTATTTTTCAGGCAGTTCAGATACTGGTCTGGAGGTCTCCATTGAGGAGGGTCCTCTGGGTCTCCGTGGTCTCATTCAGCCGGGATTTGTCCTGCTTACTGTCACTCCGTTCCCCGTCATCTGGGCCGCTCACCTTGACCAAGCAGAGGACATTCTGGAAGCTCTTCTTGAAGTTGTCAGACAAGAAGGCATACAGGATAGGGTTGGCACAGCTGTTGGCATAGGTGAGGACCACCACAAAGTCGAACATGCCTTTAAGGGCTGGTGTGGGACTGATGGCCACAGAGACAGAGGAGACATTGAATATATAGAAGGGAAGCCAGCAGAAAATGAACACAGCCACCACTATGGACACCATCCGGGTGACCTTCTTCTCAGACTTTTTCCTCTTGGAGGAACCCACGCGGATCCCAGAGGACTTCACCTTGATGATAATGAACAGGTAGCAAAGACAAATGATGGTGAGGGGCACCAGGAACCCCAAGATGAAGGTGTAGATGATGAACCCTGTGTACCACGCCCCAGATTCACCTGGCCAGTTGATGGTACAGCTGCTTCTCCCCCATTGGTTGCTCCGAAGCCCAGCATATATCATGATAGGCAAGATGACCAGCAGGGAGACTCCCCACACGGCCACATTGACCATCTTGGCCGTTCGGGGTCTCCTCCACTTGGCCGACTTGATGGGGTGGACCACAGCCAGGTATCGATCGATGCTCATGACCGTCAAGCAGAAAATGCTGGTGAACTGATTGATGCCATCCACAGTCATGACCACCCGGCAAATGGCCTTGCCAAAGGGCCAGTGGACCAGAGCCACCTGCATGGCCAGGAAGGGCAGACCCAGCATGAAGAGCTCATCTGCGATGGCCAGGTTGAGGATATAAATGTTGGTGATGGTCTTCATCTTGGCATAGCGGAGGATGACATAAATGACAAGTGTGTTGCCACACAATCCAATGATGCAGACCACAAAATATATGAATGTGAGGACTGCATTGCTGGTCAGGTCATAGTATGGCTCTGTCTGGTTTGAGCTGTTGGCCGCTACCACAGAGCCATCGAGGTCAAAAGGAGGGGAAACCCAAGTGTGGCTCTCATTGAGTAGCTCATACTCCATATCCATGGCTGCCTTACACTCTTAGGCTAGTTCCAGCCAGCCAGAGATCGTATTCTCACCTTAATGTGTCCTGAAGGCAAAGGATCCGGTATGACATCTGCAAGGAAAACAGGAAGATGGGCCCATCAGTCAGAGGCTACTTAGGCTTTCACCAGCCTTCCATGTTTCTGATTTACTCTCTCAGACTCTTCAGTTGAGAAGTGTGTTATCTGTCTACCTCAACATTAGAGGGACCAGCCCATTCTACTCAGGATGCTGACTTTTTGAGTTGTTTTTCCAATGGGGGGAGGGGGAAGGGTTTGGGTTAAGTCATCATAGTTTATCTTGTCATCTCTGGTGACGCACATGTGGGAGATGGCTGTGGCTGCAAAACACACACATACACACACAAAAAAAAAACAAAACAAAAACAAACAAACAAAACAACAACCCGTACTTTGATTCCTAAGAAGTTGACTGGTCCAGACGGTAAAAAGGCAGAGTGTGAAGTCCAGCCCCTGACTCAGAGGGATCTGACACCGGCATTCTTGGCCTGCTCTCGGTGAGGACATCTCCGCTGACTTGCTGACTGCTTTGGAGTCTTTCCATTCTGAAAGCCCCAGAATGGAAAAATCCTGGACTTTAGAGGTAAAACAAACCAGGGTTCCACCACGAAGCCTATGTGACCTCGTGTCGGGCGCTTAACCACTCTGACTCTCGTTGGTTAATGCGCACGTCAGGAAGGTTAAGGGATGAAATGTGTGTGGAAATGCCTAGCATTGTGCTAGGCTCATAGGACTCAAAAAACCTCGTCTTTCCCCCTTTTGTCCTCTACCGTCTCATTTATCTGTAATTTACCAAAAGCTGCCCACATAATGAACAAGTTTATGGTCTTAAATATTAAAAATAAAAATCTGGCTGGCTTTTATATTTCAAACGCATGATTTAGTTTATTTTGTTTCTTCTGTTTTCGTTTCTCCAATACCCAGTGCTTGACCTCCACATGCTTCAGAGAGTCCCTCAGGGGGATACTGCTCCAGAATGCTCATCTTCTAACACTCAGGCATATTTGCCTGGGATCCCACCAATTAAGGAGGAAAATAGGAGCCAGGCCTGAAGGAAGCAGGCTCATTCACAGAAGTGAATTCCAAACAGGACCGTTGCTCATTTACACTCATTAGCCCTTTGATCTTCCCACCCGTCCTATGAAGTAACCATCCCCATTTTACAGATGAGAAACCAAGGCTTAGGGAATTGAAGCAATTTGCTCCCAGTCCCTATATATAACTGGTGGAACTGAGATTTAAACACGGGACACCCGACCCTGCTGCACTTTTCACAGCATCCTATCTGCTGCTCAGTGGGCTGGAAAACGAGTGGCAGATAATTAGACTTCGGTTTAAAACAGCTGACTCCTGTTTGACCATCATGCTGGGAAAGTAACTGTAACACTACCGGCTTGGCCTAAGATCTAAAACAATAGCTCATCACATAAGTAAATGAATATCTACTGTCATGCAAAAATCAGCACCGGTGGGGCGGGGAGGTGGGGGGCTTCTTTTTCTGCACTCCAGGGATACAGGAATGAACAGGACAGGGCTGGTGCTCTCCAAGAGGTGACAATTTAGGAGGGGAGACAGGCAAGGAAGCCAGCTCATCTAGGGTGTGAATTGTGTGGAGAAGTGAACGCAGGGTTTAAGAATGCCTTCCTTGGGGCTCCTTGGTGGCTCAGTCGTTAAGCGTCTGCCTTGGGCACAGGTCATGATTCTGGAGTCCTGGGATCGAGCCCCCCCTCTACGGGTTCCTTGTTCAGTGGGGAATCTGCTTCTCCCTCTCCCTCTGCCTCTCCCACACTCATGTTCTCTATCTCTCTCAAATAAATAAATAAAGAAGAATGCTTCCTCTTCTGGAGGATTCAGAGGAGGCTTCATAACAGTAATATTTGGGCTGAGTCTTGAATATATGAAGAGTGAAGCAGGAAGGGCAGGAAGGAGGTCATTCTGGGAAGAGAGAGGATGGTAAAGGCATAGTGTGCCCAGCATACAGTGGGAATAATTCACTTGGCAGACACATTTCTCCGGAGCAGGGCACTTTCCCTGGTGCCTGAGTGAAGATTGGAGATTGCTCCTTTATACTTGGAGAGATTGCTAATGAGCTAGGGGGGACTTCACCAGCAACAAGTACTCCACGATCCTTGGCCACCTTTGCCTCTGATTCATTCTGCACTGCCAGGCGCCTTGTTTATCCTCTCCATACTAATTTCCTTACCAGACTGGTCTGGGCTTTGTGGCTGACCTTTCTGCTAAGTACGTTGGGGACCCTGGTTTAATGTCTGCATTGGTTGAAAAGCATAAGATGGCAGCCATTAAAAACAAAAGTTAGGGGACCAGGGTGGCTCAGCGGCTGAGCGTCTGCCTTTGGCTCAGGTCATGATCCCGGGGTCCTGGGATCGAGTCAAGCATCAAGTCAGGCTCCCTGTGGGGCGCCTACTTCTCCCTTTGCCTGTGCCTCTGCCTCTCTCTCTGTGTCTCTCATGAGTAAATAAATAAAGTATTTTTTGAAAAGTTATAAAGAAACCATTTTGGGTATCCCTGGGTTAATTTGGGTTGTTTCCACTATTTTTCTGTCTTATCGGTACTTTAATTCTACAGACCCAGAATCCTATTGAAGCCGCCTGCACTAGAGCATACATTAATCACTAGCATTTTCAGGGGCCCATCTGTGTACTAGGCAAGGTCACACTTCAATGTCTGGGTGAGTCTGAAGACCGGTGAGGGGCAAAAGCTCTGCCTCGAGCTTTGGGGATAGGGATGATGATGGTGCAGGTGAGTGAGGGAAGGTCAAACGCTGACCTCCAGCCCTAACTCTGCCTTTTTGGCTAGAGTCTCACTCAGTGGGATGGACTTGCACCTGGGGTCACTGTTTTTCTAAATAGGCTAAGAAGCAGTAATAGCGTGCACAGCTTTGTGAAAGGGCCAGAGGGGGTAAGCTGGGCAGCCAGTCCAGAGTGGGGAGGCTCCTCCAAGGAAGAAATGAGTTTAAATCACAGTGACTCTGATTGCATTAACAATGAAGTCTGCTGCCCCAGGTCTCCGAGGGACTTCTGCTTCATTTGGGTCCCGGGGAAAGTGGAGCCCAATGCCAGGCAATCAATACTTGTTGGATTGCAGTTCGATTACACGCACAAGGAAGTTTGGTTTTCTGCTTGCTTTATTTTTCCAGCCTAAGACTTCCAGACACTGGAAATGGCTGGTTTTCGGTTTCCTCTGAGTCTGAGTCTGGGCTGTGTTGGAGAGGAGGGGGAGAGTGGTCTGGCGCATCCCTTCCTCTTCCCAGAGCCTAAGAATTAAGCGTGGGGATGAGGTCTGAGCATCAGGAGTGGTGCTAAATCTTGTTGGCCTCCAGCCTTTCCTTTCTCACCTGCAGTCCGCCCCCGCGCTCCCCCCCCCCATTCATTCCCCACAGCCACTTCTCCAGTGACCTGCTTAACAGGGAAGGTTTCCGGGGAGCCAGAGCTGAGCCCCAGTAGGGGAGGGAGAGACAATAGCCAGGTGCGGGCCACCGCGGCGCTAGAGCGCCTAAGAGAAGCCGAGGCGGCGCTGGCCGAAGGGCCAGGGGGAGAGGTGAAGGCTCAGGACAGTCCATCCGCTTCCCCGGCGCTGGCACAGATAAGCCTCACCACCCAACTCCAAGGCTCGCAGATCCAAGGGTTTCCTAAAGAATTCCCTGCTCTTTCCAGGTGATGATGAGGGGGAGATTAAAGACTGCTGTGCCAGCACCTCAGTTTCTAAATGCAGAGTGGGGGGTGGTGAGGCACCAGGGACGGCTGGGAGCCGGCCACAGCTGCTTGGGGACTTGGCCAGCGCCCCGCGGGCGCAGGCCACTGAGCGATTCGGTCTTTCCAAACATAGGCAAACTGCCCTCTGCTTCTGGGCTCCGGCGGAGCGGACCCTAGACCCTTCGGGTTCTGTCCCCCAGGCGGGGAAAGGAAGAATGGAGAAGCGCTCCCTTTGCCCCGCCGCCGCCAGCCGCTGCCAGCTCGGATCTGGGGATGGACGCCTGCAGGGGCCCCCAGCAGGGCTCGCTGGACGCCCCCTCCCACCCCAGCGGCCTGGCTCTCCTCGCGTGGCGGCTCTTCTGCAGGTGGCTGGGAGAGAAGTTGTCCCCGTCGCAGCCACCACCTAGACGAGTGGGCTGGGGGACGAGGACTGGACGAGGGCGCATGCCACGCACACCGGCATGCGGTGGCGCCGCATCTGTTCCCGCACACACGACCCGCAGCCCCCACTCACGCCTGGACACCTGCTGTCGTTCATTGCCACCAGAATCACCCCCCGCAGAAGGGAGAACCGCGCACCGGGACCTACTCTCCAGCACACGGAGGTGCGAACCACCACGCAGCGCAGATGCACCCAGGTGCCCAAGTGCGTCTCTCTCTCTCTCGCTCTCTCTCTCTCTCTCTCTCTCGATCTGTGTCTCACACACACACGCCTCACCTTTGCTTTTCCGCTGCAATCCGCTAGCTCGGCTCGCCGGCACCCAGCGACTGTCCCCAACCCAGCCGGGCGCCCAGGCGCGCAGCAGCTCGGCCGGCACCTGGCGCCTGGCGCTCGGCGTCCTGCGCTGCCGGCTGCTCCAGCCCCTCGCGCCGCCCAGAGCCAGGGCCCCGCGGACCCCCCGGACCCCCCGGACCCCCGGACCCCCGGCGCCGAGCGCGCACTGGGGCTCGGGGCGCGCGTGGCGGGGCGAGCGCGTGCGCGCCCGGGTGGCTGCGTCGCCGGGACTGGCCCCGCGGAGCCCGGGCCCCTCTGCACATTTCCCCGCGCCCCCCCTCCCCCGGGTTACGTCACAGCAGCTTCGCTCCGCCCGCTGGTCCGTAGGAGGACCGGGCTGAGCCGCGCGGAGAATCCGCCGGGGGCTGCGGGTGGAGCTCGCGGGCGGGGGGGCGTCGGGGGTCGGCGATCCCGCGCCCCCGGACGCTCCCACTCGTGGCAGGCTCACGCGCTGCAGTCCCTCGTACCGCGCTCACAGAATCGGGTGTGTCTCACCCAGCGTACGGCTGCTGGGGTGGCGGCCCAGGTGACCCAGACTCGCCTGGGACCCTGTGCCATCACCTGGGTCGGACAGGTTGGCAAAGCCGTGCCTGCCGTGGGTCATCCCAGGGCGCAGGGCTGGCGGGAGAGCACCTCGTGCGGGCCCGGCTCCCCTCCCTTCCCGGCCATCCAGCCGGCACAGGGGTTCCAGAATTCGGTTCTGGGAGCGCCAGGGCTCAGCAGAGCAGCACTCCTGCCCCCTCCCAGCTGTGCACGCCCAGAGGTACAGGCCATGCGGCCGGTCGCTGGGCTTGTGGGCACCTGCTGGTGCGACTCAGCTCGCTCCCCGGCCACCTAACATGTTCCCGCTGTGTGCCAGCCGAGGGGGACACGTAGGAAGTGGGAGCTGAATCGCCCCAGTTGAAGCGATTTCGTTTCTGACTGCGATGATTCAGCCTCTGTTGCAATAGATTAATAAGTCATAGTCCTGCAGCCTCTCCTTCCTCGTCCTCCTCCAGGTACAGACAGGCACTCACCGTCCCGCGGCCAGTTTTAGCAGGTAGGGAAGGGAGACAGCAAACACGACAACAGTTTTCTCCATGGGCTGCGCTGCCTGCCTTGCACTGGCCGTTCTGTTGTCTGACTTCCAAATCCACCCGTTAAAAGTTCAAGTCCAGAGGCTGTTTGGCAGGTAGGGTGAGCCCTAGGGATAGGTGAGTGACCCGGGAAAGAAACCACCAGCAGAGGTAGCGGTCAGCTGCAGGTTTCCATCTGGGCTACACTGTGTCTTGGGGGTACCTGCTGCCGGGGTGGGGATCAGGACTTTTCGTTGGATTTGTCTCTTTCTGAGATGTTGGTTATGATGGGGCTTGCATTCCTCATGCGGGAGCTTAGGAGCTAGACAGCATTTTAGCCAGCGGTCGCCTTATGTTCCAAGCCATCTGGGAGCCAGCTTCTCTTTAGACTCCTGTGTGTAGGGTGGAGGGGCTGGGGCAGGTAGCTCACTAGCAGGGGGACGCCCCTGCTGGCGGGTGGCTGGGAGAGGCGGAGTGGTGAGAGTCCCAGGAGGGCAGAGTGGTGATGAGCCAGTATGGGAGATACGCTCAAGGCGCGCAGTTACCGCAGCAATACCTGATGTCATCTCCAGTTTAAAACCGGTGACCCGGCTGGTTTCTGGGAAAAAGAAGATTGACAGAGTGCCCACTCCACACTCTGATTTCTTTCCTTGTGATCATGTTATCTTCAAGGTGTTGAACGTGTGCGTGTGTGTTTTAAAAGGCATCAGTTTTGTAACCTACACAAGAAATGGACTGCTGGCTTTCGATGCCCCGATTCCCCCCCCCACCCCCGCCCCCGACAGTGACCCCAATGGCATGATGCTTGCTTTGGTTTTATTCCTATTTTAGTATGAGTACGATACCAGCAGAAGCAGACTGCTCCCGGAAGATGAGGATCATCGCTTCCTTCAAGGCAGCTTGGGTGGTTAGTTGGCACCCCTCTGTGTGATTGCTGGTTTGCAACCTCGGGAGTTCCCGGGGTGACCTCTGAAACTGGCCCCTGTACACAGAGGGCAAAGAAGGATTGAAGAAATTGGCAGGTCACTGGTGGGTAGGTGGCGGTTTTAGGAAGCAAGAGAATTTACCTAGGAGGCCTGTCTTAGGCACTGCAAGATGAGGACGTCTCTGCACCCATGGCCAAAATCTTACAAGTTTCTACAGAGGCTTTAAAGGCCAGATGGTCTCGGTAATACATTATTCTCTCAAGGCTGCATCCTTGAAGTGGCTCCTAGTATGGGAACAATGGGTGGAGCGTACATTCCAAGGACAGCGGAGGAAGATCAGGGGCCTTCAGTTGCCAGAGGCCACCTTGCAGGTCAACCAGACAGTAGTAACCTCCTCTCGGTGACCCACCTCCTCCAACAATGTTGTTTATCTCAGAGATGGAATACAGTGAAATGCCCCTTCCTGTCCTTTTCTTATGACATCTCCTTTCTCTTGCCTGAGTCAGGTTGGGTCCTGGAAAAAATACTGGCCCGATCCACTTCAGGCGCACCTGTCTCTTCTGTAGGGCCCAGCGAATGGGGACTGAATAGCATTGACCTTGACAGCAGAAAACGTGTAATCAAGAATGATTGTTGATTTTGTCTAGATAATGTACGCCTCCCCCTCCCTGCTTTGAATGCCTCGAAAGACCTGTTTGGCTTTGCTGCCACCTGTACTCAGCAGCCACCCTGGAGGCTCTGGTTCCCTGTTTGACTCCTCATGGCTATTCTTTTGACTCCCCCACCCCACACACACACACACACTTGCTGGATGAAGTCTGCCCTGCCACACCTGGGGCTGCCTCTACTTCTCTGCCACGCTCGGTTAGTAACTAAGTAACCCAACCTTGAGCCAGAAAAATAGAGGCGGTAGGGAGGAGATAACCCTGGCACTGGCTTGTTTGATATCTTTAAAGCAATTAAATAATAGCCTTCCCTCTGTCAGCACTTATCAGAGAGACAATAGACAACAGGAAATAAGAACAGAAGCAGGACAAAGGGTCAGCTGGGTGCTCAGCCTGTAGTTGGGGAGATGCTACTCCGTTTGCTGTTTGGGTGAGAAGTTTACGGCATATGAATATGACCAAAGTAGGTCACTTATGCCTCTTAGTGGCTTTAGTAAGTTAAATGGGGGGGGGGGGGGATTGTCCCTCTGCAATCATTTTACTGGACGGATTTGTCTCGCTATGAAGCCTGAAGGGGAGGTGGGATCCCTGAGACAAGACTTGGACCTCGCTGGGAGTGGTGGATGCCAATCCAAGCATACGGTATGGTTTTTATTATCTCCGTGGGAATGCCCGAGGATGCAGCTTGCCATTTCCACTGATGTAGAGGGATCAACGCTCCTGTTGTGTGGAACACACCGATGTGCAGAGGAGGAGGAGGAGGTCCTGGGCGTGATGATCATATTATCCCGACTCCCAGGAGAGACCCTCCTGTTTTCAGCTGTTTCTGTCCCTCGTCCCCACTAAGCAACTGCATTTTTTTCCCCAAAACTGAAATGTCAGCTTCCTTATCCTGTCTCTGAGATGGCATCTTCTACCTGGTGGCACAGAAAGTCCCTTCCAACATCATGGTCCTGACATTTAGTTTGTGGAAGGTACAGAAGGTGGTCACACCAGGTTTCTTCAAAAAAAAAAAAAAAAAATCTGGCCATTTGGTAGAGTGCGTTTAGGGGTACAGATACGGAAGGGGTTAGCTTGAGGACCAGTCTTCATTTCTCTCTCCCCCACCCCTTGACGGGTATGGCCTGGCTTGACACGTCACCCTTTTTCTTTATTAACATCCTCAATCCACACGGAATACAGCACCTGAGTGAGTGAGCAGGTGTTAGAACCTGGGTGGAAACCACTGCAAATAAGCGTAGAATCAGGGATCGTGGTTAGAAGCGACCACGACTTAGACATTCTTTTTCTCTCCGTCTCCCCCGTTTTGACAGAAATGTACCCAAACAGAATCCTGGACCCAGAAGGGAGTTTAGAAATTCTCAAGTTTCTAACCCACCTCCCATCATTATACAGGGGAAGACACCGGGCCCCGAGAGGCTCAGTGACTTGTCTGGGCTCACCCTGATAGACAATGGCCAAGCCAAGATGCAAATTAGCTCTTCTGGGTCACAGACCCACACCCCTTCCACAGGCACGCCACCCCGCAGGGCATGGGGGAGCTGGAGGAGACGGTTCCCCAGCCCTTCCCTTCCCATCAGGCCGTTATCCCTGCTGCTCTTGCCCTGCCCAGCCTCCTCTTTTCCAGTCCCTTGGCAACAGGGTTGGAAGACATGTGGCCACCCTGCTCTGTGATTTTTTTTTTCCAGAATGTTTCCTAGAGCACTGATTCTGTTCAATCCTCTGTAGGAAAAAGAGAGCACAAATCTGGAAAATGCTTCTCCTTCTCTTAAAGATCCACCATGTTTATTAATAACACTCATAGGGAACATTTCCTAAGTACTCATTATGTGCATGGGGGCCTGAGGGTCTCGTACATTCTTTATCTCATTTAATCCTCTTAGCTTTTGAGGTACCTAACATCATCATCATTATTAACACTGTTATTTTGAGAAGCTTTGCAGTGAAGGAGGCTATTTGTCTTAAACTCAGTGTTTCCTTGAGTTGTGCAGCCGTGAGAACTTGCCGTGGGAATAGTTTTTAACACTAACTCAGTGTTCACTGTGTGCCAGGCACTGTACTTAGACACCTTGTACTTACTCATTTATCCTCACTGAAACCCTATGAAGCACATCGCCATTATTACTATCCTCGTTGGTGAACAGAGCAACCGAGGTCTGGAGAGGTTAAGCAACGTGCCCGAGGCCACACAGCTCCCGAGGGACAGAGCTTAACCATCTGTCCCCCGGCCCCCAGGTAGCAGTGCTGAGGTATGATTACGCAGAGCCACACATGTTGGAGAAGGGGCTCCTTCCCATCTGTAATCACCCTCAGAGGCTGACTAAGGTGAGAGGGATTTCTTCTCCCCCCCATGAATAGCCTTAGTTGTTTTAAGCTCTTTGTCCCTTCAGTGTGCCCCTGAACCTCACGATGGGTTGGTGAGTTCTGGACTGCATCCGAGTTCTCTGAGGCCCTGACAAGCATCCAGCCCTCCCAGAACCCCTTCTTCCTCCCCCTTCCAGACACGGCCAGCTGCCAACAAGTATCCGGCCCTCTCCTGCTGCATGACGTGCCTCTCCATGCTGAACTGCCCCATCAGGCTGCTCCCTGGGCAGGTCTTTCCCTGCAAAGAGGAGCTGCCTTTAGGGTTGGATTTATCGACTCACAGAAGCCCGGTGGCCTCAGGGAACACCTAGTTCAGGGCTTCACAACCCGGCTGCACACCAGAGTCACCCGGGGAGTCTTAAAAACTAAAGGTACCCTGGCTTCATCTGATTTAATGGATCTGGGAAGGGCCCAGATCATTTTTCAAGGTTCCCTAGGTGATTTTAATGTCAGCTAGAGCTGAGGACTATCTGTGGATAGTACAACCTTCTCATTTCACAGGTTAGAAGAACTTTGGATGATCAGAGGTGGGGCGTGGAAAGTCTGTCCTGGGTCAGACAATACCCCACTCAGTCTCTTTATTCCAGGGCCACTGTGGACTCACAGCCCACTCCACAAGCCCAGGAACCCTGTTATGTGTCTAGAGGGAGCACTGGGCGGGGCCTGTGCAGGCTGGGGCCTGGGAGCCTCTGCCCTACTGGCAGATGGGACCGCAGCTGTCCCTCTCATAAGGAAAAGCCCTGTTGGGTGGCAAATGCCCTCATCTCAGAGGAGATATTGGAGTGAAATGGGGGGCAGCACCTCAGTTCCCTTTGGCAAGTGTCCATTTGCAGACGCACCGTCTCTTGTAGGGATGGGCATTTCTCAGCTATGAGAGGCGGGCAGCAATTTCATAAATGGGCCAGAACCAGCCAATGGGTCTCAGTGGTTTCGTTTTTCTTAAGAGCAGGGGAGATCAGAGCCAGATTTCATCCTGGCCACGGTGCTAGAATCACTGCACTGAATCACACTGTTCTTTCTGGCATGTTCTTTCCCGGGGTCTGTGCACCTGTGAGCCCCCAGGGACCTTGCTGGAGAATCCCACTGGGTCCTTTCTCCATGGGTCACTCTCGCCGGCCCTGGACATTCTCTTTGTCCTTTCCTCCCTGCTCTTGTGGCTAAAATGATAGTTCATCCTGCATGGGACATAGAGTATTTGCATTTGAAAAGGATTTTGGGGGGTGGGGCCCAGGTCCACAGGAGAGGCTCTCCCAGTGGAGAAACTGGCCTGATGTTGGCAGAGGAGTCTTCGCTCCTAGTGTCTCTGATGGCAGAGCCCTAGCTCCCTCTCCTAAGCTCAGGGATTTCTGCTGCCCAAGGGCCTCTGTTCCCCAAGAAGCAAGAACCACTGCGAGAGTTAATCCAGTAAGTGCAGTTAATAGAGTTACATCCTGTTCCAGAAAGGCTGCAGTTCCTCTGCTGGCCTCAGGGTGGGGTGAGCGCACAGAAGTCACCTCCCCATCTGGTCTTGGCAGCCGCAGGCACCAGGCCTTGCAGGATGGGGCCCCAAAGCCCACCCCCCCCACTTTTCTTTGCCCCCCCACCTGCCCCACTCCTCCCATCCCCCCCACCGTCTCCAATCCGGGGATGGGATGCAGCCTGTGGGGTGGCCACAGCTTCTTGCAGCCTTGGGTGGGCTTCCAGGAGGAGGAGGCAGTGAGGGCCAAGACAGGCTGTGCCGGGGAATTAAAGCCAAATGGGTTTGGGAAAGGATCTTGAAGAGCTGTCTCGGGAGCTCAGTACCTGTTCTTGGGCTGCGTGCGGGAGCCCCAGATGAGGCTGTCACTGAGCGACACAAAAGTTTCTGCAAGGCAAAGAAGACAGATTTTCCTTCCTTTCCGCAGGCAGTGTCTCCCTAATGACCCATGGGCATTGACAGGGGTCTCAGCTGCAAGGGCGCGAGGGGCTTCGCTGAGCCAGGTGAGGCCCCAGTGATGAGACTTGGCCACTTTCCAGAAGTTGAGAGTTGACCGAGGGCTTCTCCCCTGTGTGGGGGAGCCAGCGTGTTGGTTGTGTTTGCTGATCCCACCGGCTGCCAGTCCCAAGCGTCGTGGTGCCTGTCTGCCCATCAGAGCAGAGCAGATGGCTGGACTGGAGAGGGGGACCGGGGGTTCCCATGTCCCCACACGACATCGTGTGTACCACCCCCCTTCGCTCCCACAGCCCCCAGAGGCTGCTTCTGCCCCCCTCCCTCTCCCTCCCCCCCTTCCCTCTTCCACCCCACTCTCCTTCTGCAGCCAGATCTCTCCTCTGACAGATTGTCCCTGTGGCTGCCGCCAAAAACTAATTTCTCAGTGCCACTTCAGACACTCAATCTTTTTCCCTGGCAAGACCCTTTTATTAGAAGTTGTGAAGCGTGACAGTTCCTGGGTTTTGTTTCTAGCCTGCTGGAACATGGAACCCTTTTGAGTAACTGGAGTCAGGGTTTAGGAGGTGTCTTCGCCGCTGGTAGAGTTGGGCAAGCGCATGGGGCGGGAGAGCCCCAGCCCGGCCAGACCCAGCTGGTGACAGGGGACATAGGATTTGGGCTCACCTCAGGATGCTACAGAAGGACTCACTTTAGGGTTCTTTCCATAATGAATTCACTTAAACAGAACTTCAGGATTTTTTCCCCCCATACAACTCTTCTATGTATACACGATATACACAAATTTTAAGTTACTTATCAAAATAGGGCTGGTTGCAAATATCAGATCATCCCTAAAAAAAATAAATAAATAAATAAATGATGACTTGGCATCAGCGAGTCTATTCTAAACGTTGTGCTTTGAGCTCCAAAGTGAATTTCCAAAGAAGAGTTCCAAAAATGACTTGGCAGTGGTGATACTGAGTGCGTTATCTAGTTTTCCAAGAGGGGCACCTCTCAGGGCTGTCAGATTGTCAGACTGTTCAGGAATAGCCAATACTCACTTTGGTGTTCGGCTCTGATGTGGTTGGCAAAAGAAACAAACCCATAATATGAAAAGGCGCTGGTAATGTGATCGTGCTTCTGAGGATCGTATCTGTCCGAGAACGTCCTACACAGATACACACCTTCCTTCATTCACTTGTTCATCCGTCCGTCCATCCATCCAATAAACAAGAGAGCTGGTCAGAGGAAAGGGGAGAAAGAGGGTTTTCCCAGCTCTGTGATGGGACTTCTGACTGTGTCCTCTATGCTCAGGGACCTCAGAAGCCCCCACCTAAGGCCCTAACTCCTTAGCAAGCGCCCAGAAAGCATGCAGGGCAATAATTGCATGTGAGGCGCCTCTGTGGGCCTTTTGGAAATCAGATATTTTTTCATGGTTTCTTATATCCCACACAGGAGAGGGGCTAAAAGGGTTGTCATCTCAAAAACCGTCTTTGTCTCCGTTCTTGGCGTGTTGCCACAAAGCTGGCAGTCCATCAAAAAGCAATTAGTGGTGCATGACTTAACGAGCATCTGATGCATTTCTTCAGTGGGGTAGGAGGGCAGCGCCGCAGCCCTGAGTAGCAGAGGCTGCCTAGTGGGCTGGAGTTACTCATCCTGGGTAATTTCTTCCAAAATGATATCATTGCCTATAATTTGAGGTCCAGAGAGGAAAAGATAAGCTGACAAAATATGCTGATCCTTAGTTCCAGCTGATAGAAGGGTTTGTTCGGCCAGTAAAATATTTTTATTTTAAATTTAATTTTTATCGAGGATCCCTGGGTGGCTCAGCAGTTGAGCGTCTGCCTTTAGCTCGGGGCGTGACCCTGGAGACCCGGGATCGAGTCCCACGTCGGGCTCCCTGCATGGAGCCTGCTTCTCCCTCTGCCTGTGTCTCTGCCTCTCTCTCTGTGTGTCTCTCATGAATAAATAAATAAAATCTTTAAAAAAAATAAATTTAATTTTTATCAAGTTCTATATGTACGTGGTCAACAAGTCAAATAGTGGGAGTAAGCTTCTAGAATGGAATAGCAGATCGCTGCTCCATCCTTTTCCATTTCTGATACACTGCCTAAGGGTGAACACTGTCAATCAATCTTTTTTTTTTCTAGTTATTTACCTCCATGTTTATAAATGACACATTCACACTTCTATTTCTTGATTTCTCTGTTTTAGATTTTTTTTGGCCTCCTACGAGGAAAGACCCCCAACCCAACCACTTATACAATGAATTTCCCTCCCCATGCTCCTCTTGGTATAGTTACCATCCTTTTGGTCAATTCAGTGGCCAGTGTTTGCATGGTTATAACTATGTAAATATTACTTAAAGCTGATCAAGCACTATTCTCTGCTGGTCTCTTCTGTCTGTAGAGCCTGTGTTTTCCTTGGAGTTAATGATTACCTCTTAAAAAAAAAAAGATGAAAAAAAAAACGTGCTTAATTTTCCATGTTACTGTCTGTAACTCATCCTCAAATTCTGGCGGAAGCGGAAGTCTTCTCTCAACGTATCCAGCCTGTTGGTTTCATTTTTGGCTTGGAGGCATCCTTCCTGGATCTCTTGGTCCTTCTGCTCTGTCTGGACCAATTGTCCTCCACATAGACTGCGTGGCTCACATGTGGGGACTTCTCTTCCCCATCATCCTGAGGCTCTTCCTTCTTGCTTTCCAGCGTTAGTTCTTTGTTCCCTCTTGCTCACTCTGTGTCTGGATTGCATCTTTGTTATACTGGAGCAGCTCCTCCAGGAGCTTCTTCTTTTTTCAAAGATTTTATTTATTTATTTATTTATTTATTTATTTATTTATTTATTCATGAGAGACACAGAAAGAGAGAGGCCCAGGGACACAGGCAGAGGGAGAAGCAGGCTCCATGCAGGGAGCCTGACGTGGGACTCGATCCCAGAACTCCAGGATCATGCCCTGAGCCAAAGGCAGATGCCCAACCGCTGAACCACCCAGGGGTCCCCATCCTCTAGGAGGTTCTTGAGAAAAAGCATGTGGTATCCACCCTCTAAGACAACCCCCAAGAATCCACATCTCCTGGTCCCCTTCCACATTGTACTAGGATTGGTCTCTGTGACCAACAGACTATGACAAAAGTGACGACATGCTACTCCAGAGGTCAGGGGGGTGGGGTACAAGACACTGTGGCTTCTGTCTTGATGACTGGCTTGCCTTCCCCTCCTCTCCTTCATTCCTCTCCCCTCCTCCTCCTTCCTCTTTTCTTCCTCTTCCTCTGCTCATTCTTTCTGAGGAAACCCAGTTGCCGTGTCACGAGCTGTCCTTTGTGATGAGTGAGCTTGGATGTATATCTTCCAGCTCCAGTCAAGCCTCAGATGACCGTGGCTTCCCTGATACCTTCAATGCCCCCTCATGGGAACCCCCCCCCCCGCCCCCAGTACCACCCACTCAGTACTAAGCCACTCTCAAATTCTTGACTTGCAGAAAGTATGTGACAATAAATGTGTGTCGTTCTGAGCCACTAAAATTTGGGTGATTTGTTTTGTGGCAGTAGATAGGACAGTGGCAAATTTTTCGGATACGCTGATTATCTAAAAACGTCCTAATTTTGCCCTCACTTTCAACGGATGATCTGACTGTGTGTAGAATTCTATTCTACGGTTGGAAGTCCCCTTCTCTTAGAATTTTGAAGGCAGTCACATATTGTGTCCTGGCTTCCAGGGTGGATGCTGATGTGCCCAGCTTTTCCCCAAATCTGGTTTGTATCGTCTCTTCATTAGGTGTTCTGACATTTCATGAGGTTATGCTTTGGTGTAAACCACGTCTGTTTTTACCATTTGTTGGGTCTGGCCTCAGTTCGGCGGGCCTCTTTAATCTGAAAGCTCATGCTCCTTGTTTTTGAAAGATGCTGTTACATTCATTTTTTTTGGAAAATATTCCACTTCTGTTGTCACTGGTCTCCCTTTCTGGAGCTTCTATTTTACAGATAGACTATTTCTCCAATTCCCTTGGTATTTCTCTATTTCCCATCCCTTGCTGTTTTCGTTTTCTGACTGATCTTTTATCTTCTAACCCTCCTGCTGAATCTTTTATTTCAACTATTATATTTTTAATTTCTAGGAACTGATCCTATTCTCTAAACATGCTCTCTTTCATAGCCTTCTGTTCATGGTTCATGGGTGCAATATTTTGCCCTCAAATTTCTGAGGATTTTATTTATTTTTAGTTTTTTTTCTACTTCTAGCTTATTTGTTTCACTCACATGCCTTTCCTTACTTGTTATTATCTGTGTTTCAGGGCTTTCTGTTTTATATTTTGAGTGAAACATTAAAATGCCTATTGAAGGCGCTTTGTGCACAGGGCTGTCAAGTGGTGGATTTCCTTAGAATTCTCGGGTGGAGGAGACAAGGTCACCTGGCTGAGGAACACACCTAATCTGTAGATTGTTTGTTAGCCTGCCAGCTTTCTGGAAAGATCTCAAGCTGGATCTTAAGGGCTTTATAAGCCTGGCTACCAAGCTCTTAGAGCCATGCAGGAGAAGATGGTTGAGGATTTCACTAAGTATTCAGACATTCGTTTAGTTTCCCTGTTGGCAGTATATTGTACCACAATCCTGACCTTTCCGTGGGGCCTGCATCCCCAAATCCAGAGCCCGGCTCTTTCAGCCACTTCCCAGAGTAAATGTCATCATTTTTTTTTTTTTCAACTGGGATAGAGGAAGCTGTAGAGTCATGGGGAAAGGACCAAAGGTTCTGAGCACTTTTTTAAAAAATTGAGCTATAATTGACATAACATTGCATTAGTTTCAGGTGTACAATATGATGATTCACTCTCTGGAGATATTGCAAAATCACCACCACCATAAGTTGAGCTAACATCCATCACATACATAGCTACAACAAAATGTTTTTTTTTTTTTGTGATGCCTAAACACTTCTTATAAAGTCATTCAACCATTCTCTTCTTTCTAACTCTGCCTGGATCCTCCATTTCCTGGTCTTTCTGGATATCGACAGCTTAAATTGGCTTTCTTCCTGGTCGGCTTTACCCATTCAAGGTCACAGTTCATTTTCTCTATCCTACAGAGTCAGTTACCTCCCTGGTCCCTTTCCAACTTCCTTTTTTTTTTTTTTTTTTTTTTTGTATTTTCTTGCGTATTGTCATTTCTGCTGTGTTTCTCTTTACAAACGTTTGCTTTTTAAAATTTCTTTACCGTCACTTACAGCAATCCAGAAGGGAAGGGGAAAACTGCATGTGTTTAATCTGCCATATTTGACCAGATGCCTTCATTGGTAGTTTGCACTAGAGTTTTGTTCATTTGCTTGTTTGGTTTTATTTTGTTTATCTATGTGAATGTTTTTCGTTTTTGCTTGTTTGTTTGTTTGTTTGTTTGTTTTTTAACCAGCTAAGTATCAGTGACTTGGTTAGCTTCAGACTTGGTTATCTGTGTGGTTCACTGAGTGTTACTGATCATGGATCAACTCACTGCTTGGTCAGACATTGGGATGACTTGCTGCCCACTCCGTTCTGCATTCATTCATCTGGTAGTAGTAGGGATGGTGGCCAATAAATCCTCCAGCCTGGAGAGGAACTATTTTGGTGTCCATGGTGCTTTTTCCCTCTGGACTGACTTAGCTTCTGATGGACATATCCTTTGCTGGCATTGGTTGGGACTATGACTAGCAAAGTGGGGTGGCTCCCTCAGATTTGAGAAAATGTAACTTTTTTTCTAGTTAGGGCACCTCCACATGGCAGGCAGTTGTCAACTGGTCTTCAGGGCCAAAGGGTATAATTGACCACTGCCTACTTCCTGAATTCTTTTCCTTGAACTGTCCTTCAAGCTAGCTACCTTTTCCTGTTTCCTTTCTCCTGACTCTCTGATCCTCATCTGCCCATCTATTCATTCAACCAATACTTTTGAGCATGTGCTATGTGTCAGGTCCTGTCTGAATAAGACACAAGCACTGACATGATGTCGTTTTCACAGAGGCAATGGTGCCTATGCTATGCATGTCATGCTTAGGAGTTTGCATTTTATGCTGAAGGAAATGGGGGCTGTTGGGGATTCTATGAGGAGTGTAATGTCATCACTTTCTCCTTTCATGGAGACAATTGGGCTGAGTATGGAAGAATGGATCAAAGGTTGATGACACTAGTTGGGGGAGAGGGTACCAGAAAAGTCTGTTCAGGGGATTCAGGACAGAGCTGTTGAGGGCTTTGAACTATAGTGAATGATGTGAAACCAGGGCTACAGAGGAGAAAGTTAAGAGGGAAGCCTTTGGAGAACTAGAGACTTATGGGGTTTAAGGAATGAGGGAGCAGGGGTGCAGTGGGGAGATGAGGATCCCAGGTTTCTGGTTTCAGTAACGATGGTGGTGGTACTAGTTACTGGAAGAGGAAGAGAGGAGGAGAGCACAGTGGGGACAGACGAAAGTGAGTTCCACTTTGGTTGTACTCAGTTTGAGATGCCTATGGGACACCTGGAGGAGTGCAAAGTGAATAGTTTGATCTGTGAGTCTAGATACCTTGGGAGAAAGAAACTGAGCTAGATATTTAATTTGAGAGTTAATCTCTAAGGTGATAGTCAGAAGTGGTGGAGTAAATGAGGTCAACCAGAGAGAATATAGGGATGAGAAGAGAAGAGAATGGGGAATGCCAATGTTTAAGAGACAAGTCCTTCAGGAGAAAGAGAGAGAAGGAGGAATGGAGGGAGGGAGAGAGAGAGGGCAGGAATGCAGAGAGAGAAAAGCAGGAAATGAGCCTGATCATTGTCTTGGATGGCAAGAAGAGAGAATCTCCCAGGTAGGGAGGGCTAAGGAAGTACAGTTATGAAGAGGAGAATTGAAAGATGAATGTTGGATTGAACCCCCAGGAAGTCATTGGTGCCTTTGGAGGTGGTGTGGGCAGAAGGCAGATGACAGCTTGTTGAGGAGGGAGGAGACATGGATGGAAAGGTGGTTGAGACGGCAGGTGCGTTCAGTTCTTTCAGCACCTTAGTTGGGAAGAGGAAAGCATCTGGCTGAAACAAATGTTGTTGTTGTTGTTTTTAAAAGGTGTTAAATGTTATTAGATGTAACAGGAGAGAGAGGGAGAGGGAGACTGAAGAGATGGTAGTAAGGATGGATCCAAATAGTAAATGGGACTTCTCTTGCATTGTGTTTGGAGAAGCTCATACATACAGAAGTGACTGCAGGCATTAGAGGTATGTGGGTGTGAGTGTGGATGCAGGGTGCATATGGAATAAGCAGAAAGAATATGAGAGGTTTTTTTTTTCTTTTTTTCCCAAGAATCATCCATATAACATTTTTTGGAGTATTTTCTGAGTCCCAGACACTGTATTTCTTACTGGAGATAAGGAAATGAAAAACACACCTGGTCTTAGGGAGCCGTCTACTGGGGCAGACTGATGTCAATAGACAAGTGTGCAAGATGTTAGGGGGATCTCACCTCTGGAGTGGGGTGGGGGTCAGGAAGCCTGCACCAGGTGACTGTGGTGCCTACCCTGGAGCGGGGTCTGAAAGCATGAGAATTTTCCAAGTGGACAAATGGGGAAGCACATGCTCCTTGGCCATGCAGTTTAACCATAAATATTTATTAAGCACCTGTACATATTATGCACCACATGTGGCACACTGGATGTAAGGGCAGATGAGATGCTACTCCCACTGAGCAGTGTACCGGATCGGGTGGAGGAGATATACAGATGGTTTCCATGTAATGTGCTAAATGTTCGGGCAATAGAGCAGGTGTCCTTTGGGGAGACAGAATGTCATTTGGTGTAGAAGGGACATAGAGTATGGGAGAGGAAAGGCAGGCAGGGCTAAGGTCAAGGTTTGGAAGGTTTAAAGGGTCTTAGGTACTATCATATAGTGGATTGGCTCCTTGGATTGACTGTAGATTGTGGGTCAGAGTCCTCTTTTTATATATGGTCTGGCCATTGTCTATTTGCCTATTCAATCTCTCACATGTGAAGATGAGGTCTTCAAGGTGAGTCCTAAATTCAGTATGACCTGTGTCCTTATGAGAAGAGACACAGAGACACAGACATACAGGGAGAAGGGAGATGGCGGAGGCAGAGATTGGAGTGATGCATCTTACAAGCCAAGGAACGCCAAGATAGCGGGCCACACCAGGAGCTGGAAGAGACAAGGAAGGATTGTTCCCTAGGGCCTTTGGAGGGATCATGTTCCTGCCAGCACCTTAATTTCAGACTTACAGCCTCCAGAACCACGAGAAAATACATTTCTTTGGCTTTAAGCCGCCAGTTTGTGGTACTTGTGAATAGCAGCCCTAGGAAGCTGATATGGGTATCCAAGGGCATGTTACCTGGGGAGAGTCAGAGTCTCTCGTGCATGTGGTCTGTGGGCCCATACTTAACCAGGGGGATTCCTGAGGAAGTTGATTCCAGGACCTTTGCACATTCCTTTGGAACTGGAATCTCTGGAGAGAAGGCTGGAGAACCTGGATTATAGCAAGATTCCCGGGTGCTTCTGATGCTCACTGAAGTTCTAGACCGTGTTCACGGGGCATCAGGAAAGGGCTTGGAGGAAGGGAGAAACACCATCAGACTGTGCCCAAGAAAGCTCATCTATCTATCTTACAGGACAAGCAATCTGTTTCAACAAATATCCTACAAGGAATACAGAGCAAGATGGAGGGGAAATCTGTAGATTAAAAATGTCTGAGAAGATATATCCACGAATTTAGTGGTTAGTAAGTGACAGAACCAGGCCGGGCTATCCCTGAAGCACCTACACCAGTCCTCCGAGAAGCCTCTCTGACCTGCCAGGACAGAAATGCTCTCCTTCTTTTGTGTGCGGAGCAAGGGTTGCTCCTGGGTCCTTCTCAACAGGCTGTTTCTTGGGTCTTTGTCCATCCGCTAGTCCTCAAACATCAGTGTGTGCGAGAACGGCCTGGGACGCTGGCCCAGACCTAACTGAGTGGATGGGGAGGGGCCGAAGAATCTGCATTTAAATCATCTCCCCAAGTGATTTCTCTGAGGTCAGCCAGTTCCTGCTCTACAGTAAGCAGTGGGCACTGGGTGGGGGAGCCATGCTTGCATCAGTTCCCATCTGTGGGTGAGGTGCAAGCCGCCTTTCCACCCAGTCCTGCTTCCATAGCTTGCCACCTGTCTGTTTGAGTTGTAAGAAAGCACCACAGCATGTGTGTGTGTGTGTGTGTGTGGGGGGGTTTCACTTAAACAACAGACATTTATTGTCTCACAGCTCTGGAGGCTGGAAAGTCAAAGATCAATGTGTTGGCAGGTTTGGTGTCTGGTGAGGATTCTTCAGGCTCCATACAGACAGCGGCCTTCTTGCTGTGTCATCAGAGAGAGAGAATGAGAGAGAGAGAGAGAGAGAGAACCCATCTTTCTTGTGTGTCTTCTTATTCTTTTTTTAAAAGATTTTATTTATTTATTCATGAGAGACACACAGAAAGAGAGAGAGGCAGAGACACAGGCAGAGGGAGAAGCAGGCTCCATGCAGGGAGCCCGATGCGGGACTCGATCTCAGGACCCCGGGATCATGCCCTGGGTCAAAGGCAGGCACCAAACCGCGGAGCCACCCAAGCGTCCCTTGTGTGTCTTCTTATAAGGGCACTGGTCCCATTCCCTAATCACCTCCCAAAGACCCTACCTCCTAATACCATCATGCTGGCCGTTAGGAGTTCAATATAGATTTGAGAGACACACAACATTGAGTCCCTAGTACCACTCCAGGTGGGAATGAAGCTTTGGGCCATTTTTGGGGGGTGGGGTGGGTTGGGAGAGGTGGTGGGAAAAACCAGTCCTATATATATGTTCTTACTTGCCCTCCTTCCTAGCCCCGCCTCCTGCTCATACTCACTTCCCTGTTTCCTCACAGGAGCACATCTCTTCTTGAAAAAAAAAATCAAATTATTATTATTTTTTAAATATAAAAGAATTGTGTGTTCAATGAAAATACTCTGAAAATGCAGAAAAGCAGAGTAAAAAAAACTCAAGCAGAAAAAAACCCCTAGCTATCCTCTTATCCAGACCCAGCCTCTGCAGAAATGCCACGTGTGGCCTTCCAGTCTTTTCTGTACGTGGTGTGGCTTCACAGAAACACACCCTCTTCTTCCAAGCGCCTCCAGCAGCTCGGTTTCCCCAGCCATCCCACTCTCCTCAGCACCCCACTCGCTTCTCCAGAATTCAGACCCATCTGTGCCACCCGCCGGCAGCCTGCTCCCCCGCTTGTTCGCTCCTTCCCTAGGAATCACTGTCTTTGGGGGACACGTTGCAAGCTGATGATGCCAAGTGCTTTGCCGACAGCACCGAATACACCATCTTCCCTTCTCCTGTCCTCCTCCTCGGTGCCCATGGACTAAGGAGGAGGAGAGAGGACATCTCCTCCACTAATACTTAAAATTTTGTCATAGCAAATGAAAGGGTCTAAGACCCAAATATTCCCTCTGCTAATTGAGAATTAAGGATCTCTGCAAGGGGTTTCCCTCTGTTTCTCTGTCTCTGTCTCTCTCTTTTTAGGGCAGAGATGTCCTCTTGAAGTCTATAGACAGGGTGTCCAATCTTTTGTTGAAAGCACAGAGGCTGGCCCTCAGCCCCTGCAGTCTTCGTGTCTCATGTTGCCAAGAGTCACCAGATCACAGTGACTGGAGAGAGTTATGGTTTTATTTGGGGGTAATAAACACGAGCTGCTTCGGAACCGAATCCTGTTTCCATGCAAATGTAGTTTGTAATAAAAACCTGCCAGGACAGAAGTATGAGGGCTGCTCTTCCCAGCAAATTGCTCCCTTTGACGGAACATTCTTCAAAGTTATCCCGGGAGTGATCACAGCGGCTGTCAAAAAGGTTCCCATCTCAAGGGTTTGGGTGTTAGGCCACTGCTGGTGAATTATGAAGTGTGAGGAGGCAGGAAGCTGGCCGGGGCCAGTAGGGATTGCAGAATGAAAGGCAGACAGCTGGCCCTCTTGCTTTCTCGCCATTGTCTGCAAAGCCATATTTTATTTTATTTATTTATTTTTAAAGATTTTATTTACTTATTCATGAGAGATAGAGAGAGAGGCAGAGACACAGGCAGAGGGAGGAACAGGCTCCATGCAGGGAGCCTGATGCGGGACTCGATCCCAGGTCTCCAGGATCAGGCCCTGGGCCCAAGGCAGGCACTAAACCTCTGAGCCCCCCAGCCACCCAGGGATCCCAAAGCCATATTTTAAAGTCGGATTTATATTCCTACGTTTCAGAGTCCTTCCAGAACTCGCACAATGAGTGCTTTACAGACCCTCCAAAGTGAAGTGCACAGAGACTGGGGGCAGGAGGAGAGGATACAAATTCCGCTTCGTCCCCTCCGCACCTCCTCCCAGTGATGTTGCTTTAGGCGCAGAAGCCCAGCAGATCCTCAAAGCAACACGGGGGCTCTCCCCGAGGGACAGGAAGGCCCTGTCCTGCTCCTGAGAGGTCAGTGCCTGCCTTCAGGTCTCCCGGCTGACTACGCTGCCATCAGAGCCAACAGCTCTCTTCCCATGCTCCTGCTCACTTCTGATCCTAATAGACGGAGCCCAGAGAGAGAGAGAGAGAGAGAGAGAGTGAAGGTTATCCCAGAGGTACAGAGAGGATGTTCTCTCAAAGCAAGGGCCCCAGCTCGAGCTGGCACCAGATGAGCATTTTCAGGAAGCAGAGCAGACAGCGGACAAGACCCCCTCAAGGGCTCTGAGAGGTCAGAGGTGCTCCTGGAGGAGGGCAGTGCCCAGGAAGAGGGGGGCAGAGCCTGGTGGGGTGACGGCAAACAGATGGCCCAGACGTCACTTCAACATCATCTTCCTGACCAGCTGTCACTAGGAAAATGCGCCCCAGGCTGGAAAGAGGCCAAATGAGGAGAGGAGAGAAATTCAACATCCAGAACTTATTTGTTTTTACTTCTTCCCCCACCCCCACTGCCGGGTGATGGTGGTCTTCATGGGGTGTAGACAGCGGCAAGAGAATTCCAAGTGGAGCAGGTGTTGGCTTGCTGGGGTCTGGGGGTTGGTCTTGCTGGGCTCTGGTCTCCGGTCGGGGGTTCGCCTGCCCCCACCTCTCCCCGCTGCACTCACTGTGGGGTCATCGCCCCTGGTCCATGGTGCTAGGCTGCTGTTTGTATATGCAAGCGCTGGCCACGTGTCCAGCCAGCAGATGACTGCAGGACCCAAAGGGTCACAATAGCATTGCCAGGCAACACTTGAGGACTTTCCCACAGATCTGAATTCAGCTGTTAAGCTCCTTGCAAAGCCCCATCTCTGCCCAGCCTGCTGCACGCCAGTGTCTGTGCCAGGTCAGACACAGTGCCTCCCCCACTCCCTGCACTGATCACAGGGGATGTAGTCAGAAGCACTTTGACTGACAGGGTGATTATTGTCGCCGAGTACCGTGTGTGATCTATGTGGTACGTGTTCGAATCAATAATTTTGGTGGACCATGGTCACAAGTTCAGAATATTTTTACAAACTTTTTCGAAAAAGATTTTGTCTTTGGACTTTTAAAAAACTTAATTAATTAATTAATTAATTTTCATAGATTTTATTTATTTATTCATGAAAGACACAAAGAGAGAGAGAAAGAGGGAGAGAGAGAGAGACAGAGACAGAGACACAGGCAGAGGGAGAAGCAGACTCCGTGCGGGGAGCTTGATGTAGAACTTGATCCCAGGACCCTGGGATCACGACCTGAGCCAAAGGCAGATGCTCAACCATTGAGCCACCCAGGGGTCCCTTGACTTTAAAAAAAAAAAGAATTTCCTCCCTATTTAAAAATTTCTGATTAAAAATAATTTTTTTGGCAAATAATTTCTGCTCTGTGCTATTGGTATTTATATTTGGAGACCCTTAGGTGTTCAGTAATGGAGGCTTGATGAAATGTGCCATTTTAATAAAAATAACTACATCCAAAAAAAAAAAAAAAACTACATCCATGCATGAACAAAACTCTGAAATAACAGCCAGGGTCAGGATCCCTGGGTGGCGCAGTGGTTTAGCGCCTGCCTTTGACCCAGGGCGCGATCCTGGGGATCCAGGATCGAATCCCACGTCAGGCTTCTGGTGCATGGAGCCTGCTTCTCCCTCTGCCTGTGTCTCTGCCTCTCTCTCTCTCTGTGTGACTATCATAAATAAATAAAAATTAAAAAAAAAAAGGAATTCATTCTTTAAAAAAAACAAAACAACAACAAAAAAAACCCAGCCAGGGTCTTGGAAGCTTATTTTATGCCAGGTGCCTGCTCAGGATTTGGTGGGTCTTATTTCATTTAATCCATACAAATCTTGTGAGGGAAGGGACATTAATATTCTCTTTTAATAATAAATGGGAAATGGAGGGCATGGAAGTTAAGGGACTTACCTAAGTTTGTGGGGGTTTTGGTTCAGACAGTTGAAACCTAGAGTGTGGGCTTGAAGCCACTGTCTTCGAGCTCATGCTACTTGTCACTGGGCTGTGAGATTGGAGACATTTTTACATTTGTCTTGTCTTCATTTTCTTAGTTTTAGCATGCACACATCTGCTTCCACTATAGGGAAAAATATCCCCCAAATACATATAAATATTTTTAAGAAGAGTCTGGGGGCACCTGGGTGGCTCAGTTGGTTAAGCATCGGACTCTTTTCTTTAATTTTTATTTTTTTAAATTTATTCATTTTTAAAATTGTTATTATGTTTTTAAGCATCGGACTCTTGATCTCAGCTCAGGTCTTCATCTCTGGCTTGTGAGTTCAAGTCCCACCTTGGACTCCACACTGGGTGTGGAGCCTACTCAAAAAAAAAGTGAAGTTTTTGGACCTTGTGGAGTTTAAAAATTTCCAACCCACTTTCATCCAGTTATTCATACTTCATTGTTTTGGTAGTGCTTCATCAGTTTTTAAAATTTGCCAAGTTGTTGCAATAACCAAGTATGTTTTTGTATCTTACCGTGGTATGCATCTCACTTTGTCATATACCCTAATTTGTTTTAAGGAACTGATGGACATTTGTCTTTTTGTGACTTTTTGCTGTTCTGTATACAGAGCTGGAAATAATGGACTGGAAATAGATTAGAGGCAAAAAACCACAAAGTGAGAAAAAATGGAAGTATCGAAGAAAATGAAATGTCATAAAGTATCATAAAACTACTCCAAGGTATTCTAGAATTGCTAATACTGGGGAAGACATTGGGCAGTAATTTGCGTAAGATCGTTATCCTGAAAAAAATTATATTCGTATATATCCAAGTCACACTGAAATGGATACTTGTTTTTGTGGTTGCCCAACATGGGAACTGTTTTGTGTATGGGGACTTTCCCACTTTATAAGACAGAGCTCGCCTCTGGAATAACCAGATTTGGGACTTCGTTGGGACTGGGGCATGCGTGCCATGATATGGGAAATGCTAATCATATGCACCTACATGTGGCTTTGGATGAGAAGTCGGTAATTGAAACAAACAGGGACCATGCTGAATCCATTCTTGTTAGGGTGGTAGCAACAACAGCTATTATGTCCAGGTTCTAGAATGTTCTGGAAATGGTTCCAGGGGTCTTCTGGTGATATAGATGGCAGTGTCCAACTCCTAGGGGTTGCAGTGTGGCTGTCCTCACTGGGTTAGTTCTATAATGTAATTATTTGATTGTATCTGTCTGTTTAATCTTTGTTCCTCCTGAGGATTTTGCCAACAACTCAATAACCATTTAATAAAATTTATTTCTGTTTAAATAAATCAGAGTTAGTTTCTATTACATGCAAATAAAAACTCTGATGGATACACACATGCTACCATTTACTTCCATATATTTGCCATGTATACTTTAATCTAATTCTTTCTTTATACAATAAAATGATAGCAGGGCCAGGAAATACATTAAGGACCAAGGAGTTTTTCAGAATTTTGGAGCCTTAAAAATTAATACAAGATATTTGCATGATTTATAATTTATGAGTGATTTAAGCTTAAGGTTTTGTGGAAGTCACTGAAAACTATTCTAGAGGGATCTTGTTTCTTTTAGCTAATAAATTGGGTCATATATTGAAAGTTTCCAAGAGCCGTGAAGGTTGGAATGAAAACATTATTTATAATGAATCTCCTACTTCGTCATTTTCCCAAGTGGTGGTTCATTTACATAATAGTGGGAGTTTTGTGATGAAGTCTTTTGATTTTCTATGTTGTTGCAATGCCAGCTCATTTAGTCCAATACCATATTATTAATAACTCATCTTTGCACACCATTGAAATCTCAGTATCTGGGGGATATCCAAGAAAAAGAAAATATTCTTTTCCCAGCTATCCTTTCCTTCTCTGACAAAAGCATAAAATTACATTTAGATGTACTTAGGTCAAGGATTTTGTGAGGGGTTTTCTCTTTCTTTTCTTTTCTTTTTTTTCCTTTTCTTTCCCATGATCTTATTGGGGTTTTACATGAGGTTACTCAGGGGAGGAAGTTCACGGGCTAGATCTGGAATGCGGAAAGTTGTTCATCTATGCAGCAAGCTTCCTTTCAACACACTTTCCCTGAGTCTTCCTCCGAGGCCTCAGCACCTCCCTGCTCTAGGTGCTCAGGTCAGGCATAACATGATTAAGTTCAACTCCAAGAAATAAAAACCCCAAAGAACAGTGGTTTCAATTAGGTAGAGAAAGGTCTCCAAGGAGTCCAGGGCTAATATTATGTCCCACAGTATTAGTGTCCCAGTCTTCTGTCATATTGCTAAGCTCAGGGTGCTTTCATCCCTGAAGTCCCTTGCGATCCAAGAAAGTTGATACAGCGATGGCCATTGCATTGCATTTCCACCAGCAGGAAAGAGGAAACTTTCTCCTTTCAAGATTCTTCCAGGTTAGAGCATAGTCACATGAACTTGCATAGCTGCAAGGGATCCTGGGAAATGTAGTCTTTATCCCAGGTGGCCATGTTCCCAGCTAAGAATTGAGGGTTTTTTGTTGTTGTTGGTTTTAAGATTTTATTTATTTATTTATTTATTTATTTATTTATTTATTTATTTATTTATTTATTTATTAGGGTAGGGGCAGAGGGAGAGGGAGAGAGAGTATCCCAGGCAGGCTCCACGCTCAGCACAAAGCCCAGCAGGCTCAATCTCATGATCACAAGATCGTGACCTGAGCTGAAATCGAGAGTCCAACTCGTAACCGACTGAGCCATCCAGGCACCCCAGAATTGAGGTTTCTTTAACTGAGGATACAGAGGAGAAAGGATTCCTAGAAGATAGCTAAACAATTCTAAAGAACAGGATAATTTTTTTTTTCCCTGAGGAAGGAAATCAGCATGTCTACTTGTTGACTGCCATGCAATGTACTAAATGTGCTAATAGTGATGTAGTCAAAGGGCTATGGGAAGACAGGAAGGGAGAGGAAGCATGGAATAGTGTAGAGGCCCATGGGACCTGACCTTCTGGGCCTAAATTTATTTTGACATCTCCTAGCTGTGTGACCTCAGGCAAGTTCCTCACCCCCAACCCCTGCTTCCTAGCATTGCTACATAAAATACAAGACACCTGGTGTCCCAATACTTTGGACATGCTTATACTAAAAAAATTATTTGTCTGAAATTGAAAGTTTACTGGGAGTCCTGTATTTTTATTTGCTATATTTAACCACCCCATTACCCCTTCCCTATCTGTAAAATAGAAGTTATTCAACTCTGTAAACAAATATATATTCCCTGGGAGTTTACTATATGCTGCATACTATTTTAGAAATGGTGATAAAACTGACATGATGGGGTCATTAGAGGATTAGATAAGAAAGCTCATGTAAAGATTTGAGGTGACTTAGTTGGCAATTTCTCATCAACTGCTTTGGCACAGCTCTTTTATTTCTCTCTGTCTCTCTCTGCTCTGCATTGTTTGATGTTCTGTGCTCTCTCATCCTTATTTGCAAACCTCCCGAGTTCCAGGGCTGCGGAGCACAGTCCATGAGAAACAGCCCTTCCAAGTTCAATAGCAGCAGAGTGCCTTGGCATTTCCTAAGAGGTAGACCCTACCAATCTTTCAAGTCTTTGAATGAAGAGTAAGTTTTAAACCTCCCTTCTAAATCCTCACCACCATCTCTCCCTCTCTCTCTCTCTCTCTCTCTCTCTCTCTCTGGGCATCCACTGAGGGAACCTGTAGAGCCTCCCCTGGTCTGACCATAAAACCGTCAGCCCACTGTATGGCTTTGCCAGGAATGACCTCAAAAGGTACCATGGTGGGCAAAGGGAGCAGAAGGAGGGAGAGAAGCCCTGCTTCAAGATACTTGGAATATTGGGTCTCTCCTTGACATTCCAATTGAAGAAAGGATTGCTTAACTGATAAAAGGAAAACTTAAAGCCTCTGTTCTAGATGAAGGGTTAACGATCTGGTTGGTGTTTATGAATACATTTCAAGGCATCAAGTATCTCCCAAATTTATATGCAAAATTGGGATGTTTATATATGTTTGCACCGTTCTGGAGAGCGCATCCATAATTTCTGTCAGCTTTTCAAAGGAGTCTCTCTACCTAAAGAAGTTTAAGTGATCATTTTTAGGGAGAGCTCCTACTTCTTATTTGCATTTCAAATTTTTCCGGGCCCTGTGGGTCGTGGCCCATTCCTTTGGAGCTCGGCTCCCTATAGATCATTTCTGAGTTCACCTCTGCCTCAATACTTTGCAATCCATGGGGTGGTGGAGAGTGCTCTGGGAGTGTGGATGCATCTTAACATCAGCCTGAGTCATGCTTGATTAGCAAGATAAATCTGCTTGGGGAATGCAGGGAGATGGGCGACTCCTATTGGCATCTGAAACCAATTATAAATCTTTTGCGTTAACTGCAGCTTGGGATTTTCTGGGCCATTGCGTGCACAGTTGGGAGTTGGCCGCCCTAGGAAGTGGAACAGCGGAGCAAACAAAAGGGAGCAGGGGACTTGTTGGCCTTGGAATAAGGAGTGAAGCATATACCCTTTCCTACCATAACACACGATTTTCTTTCCCTAGAGCAGAGGTCAGCCAGTTCTGTCAATGGTCAAAGAGTAAATGCGTTCGGCTTTGTGGGCCATGTTGTTGCAACTACTCCACTCTTACGCTGTTGCAGAAGTGGCCACAGAAAACATGTAAGTGACCATGGCTGTATTCCAATAAGATTTTATTTAAAAGAACAGGCAGTGACCAGACTTGGCCTGTGACCTGTCATTTGCCCACCCTTGAACTAAAGTTTATGAGAGCCCCGTTTACCCTTGCTTCCTCCCTTCCTTTGGAAGTTTCAAATAGTGCGGGTTAGCATGCCACCATGGCTCCCACTCAGGTCCTCCTGGGTCCCTTTGCCCTCTAGGAGAGATCCATGTTGATTATCAATTGATTGTGACACTTTCTGGGTGGCGTTTTGTGCAGCCGAGTTCTTGGCAAAGAACGCTTTAGCTGACTTTTCTCATTAACAACTCTTGTTTCATAAGCCTGTTTGGATGGTCCCCTTGCAACTCTATCCAACTATATAACGCTTTTCCAATCTGTGTGGATGGGTTCCTGGAGGCAGGAGATGGAGCTCGGGCCTCCTCAAGGGTGTTGCTGTCCAAAGCCTCACCAACCAGGGTGGTCTGCACTCAAATCTAGGTAGCAGGGCTCTCGTAGGTGTAGCTGCTCCCTCCAAGGCCCACTTATGAAAAAAATTGAAGATTCATAAGTATACAGTCTTTCATGTGTGCATCGATAGCTTTTTAAAATTGTGGTAAAAAACATATAACATCAAATTTACCATCTGTGAAATAATAGAAAATATATATTTGGTATCTGTCCCCAGTTCCTGCTATAGAGCTCCAAAACCCCTTGTAGTCTCTTAAGTGATAAGAACACTAGGAGCATTTCTTATTCTCATATTTATCTTTGGCCCTGTCTCTGACACAGGCTCCCTGAATCACTTGTGAATTCCTGAGTGCTAAGCCCTAGAAGCATCTTTTGTTCTAATGAAGTGACTCTGGGTGGGCTCTGCATGGCTTCTGGATGGGGGCTGGTCGCTAGAAAGACCAAGCCATGATCAAAAGCTTGGTATTTAAAAAAAAAAAAAAAAAAAAAAAAGCTTGTTATTTCTAGCCCTGACTCTCACGACTCTAGAGAGGGGAGACAAGTTGGATGTGCAGTTAATGATCAGTCGTGCCGATGTGAGGAAGTCCCCATAAAACCCCAATGGTACTGAGTTTGGAGAGCTTCCAGATGGGGGAACACATCCTCATACTGGGTCACACACACCCAACTTCACGGGAACAGAAGCTCCTGTGTTGGGGACCCTTCTAGGTCGTGCCCTAAGTGTCTCCTCACGTGGCTGTTCATCTGTATCCTTTCTTATATCCTTTAGCGAACTGGTAAATAAATGTTAAGCATTTCCCTGAGTTCTGTGAGCCACTCTAGTAAATTAAATGAACCCAAAGGTGACAGGAACCTTCAACTTGTAGACAAGTCAGACGGAGGTTGTGGGTAATCTGGGGACCCACTACTTGCAGTTTGCATCTGATGTAGGATGGGGCGCGGTCTTGTGGGATGATGCTCTTAACCTGCGGGATCTCACCCTACCTCCAGGAAGACAGTGTCAGACTTGAGTTAAATTGGAGGATACTCAACTGGTGTCGTGGAGAACCCCTTGGTGTGGGGAAAACCCACATGCCTTGAGTGACAGTAGTGTCAGAGGTGAAGTGTTCTGAGTGAGTCATGAAGGAGACACTGAGTTTTTCCTTTACACCATTTTTAAGTGTGTAGCCCAGTAGTGTTACCTGTATGCTCGTTGTTGTAGGATAGAGTCTAGAACTTTTTTCTTCCTGCAAAACTGAAACTGTATCCCTGAAACAGCAGTCCTCCCCTCCCAGCCCATGGTAAGCATTCTACTTTCTGTTTCTAAGACTTTGACTTCTTTGGATCCCTCCTCTGAGTGCAATCGTAGAGTATTTGTCATTTTGTGACTGGCTTATTTTGCTTAGCATAATGTCCTCAAGGTTCGGCCATGCTGTAGCATATGTCAGAATTTCCTTTGTGTACAGGCCGAAGGAAAAAAGTCCATTGTATGCATGTCCTGCATTTTCTTAACTCATTCATCCGTTGATGGACATTTAGGTTGCTTCCACCTCTTGGCTACTGTGAATAATGCTGCAATGAACATGGGTGTGCAAATATCTTTTTAAGACCCTGTTTTCAATTCTTTTGGACATATGCCCAGAAATGGGTATATGGGTTTGCTAGATCAAATGGTAATTCTATTTTTATGTTTTTGAGGGACTTCCATTCTGCTTTCCATAGCAGCTGCACCAGTTTACATTCCCAGCAACATATTTATAGCTTTTTTCTTTTCCAAAGGAAAAAATGGAAGCAGAATAGTCTATATATTCATTTAAACGTACTTACTGAGTCTGCCCACAGCTAGGCCCTGGGGAACTCTATTAGACCAGGTAAATCCTTGCCTTCCTGGTGTGACAGTCTGGTTGTAGAGGCAGTCAATAACCAATAGACATATGCTGCCACTAGAGAAATAAAAGAAGAATTTAATTTAGCTATGTTTGTTAGCGGGGGAGTGGCACTGGGCCTTCCAGGATAGAAAGGGACTCACCACCCTTCCTTAGTAAAGTAAATGCATCTGCAGAAGCCTACAGTTGGAGCTTAACAATGGGGAACTTGCTTATCATAGATACTTTAAAAAATTGGAATGAAATTCATATAATAAAAAATTGACCATTTTAAGCAAAGAGTTCTGTGGCATTTAGTACATTCACGATGTTGTGCCACCCCCAGCTCTATGTGGTTCCAAAACATTTTCATCATTCCAGAGCAAGACTCTATACCCATTAAGTAGTTACTCTCCATCCCTTTCCTTCCAGTCCCTGACAACCACCAGTCTGCTCTCTGTGTCTGTGGCTTTACCTGTTCTGCTGATTCCATATAAGTGGACTCATACTGGGGTACCTGGGTGGCTCAGTTGTTTAAGTGACTGGCTCTTGATTTGGCTCAGGTTGTGATCTCAGGGTCATGGTTCCCAGCCCTCCATCGGGCTCCATGCTCAGCAGGGAGTCTGCTTGGGACTCTCTATTTCTCTTTCCCTCTGCCCCTCCTGCTCATGCTTTCTGTCTCTAAAATAAATAAATCTTTTTTACAAAAAGGACTCATACTACAAGTGGTCCTTAATGTCTGGCTTCTGTCACTAGCATCATATTTTGAATTTCATACACACTATAGGATGTATCAGTACTTCATTCCTTATAATGAGTGAATAACATTCCATTGTATAGATAGACCCATTTGGTTTATCCATTCATCCATTGATGGACACTTGGGTTCTTCCCATCTTTTTTTTTTTTTTTTAAGATTTTACTTATTTTTTTCATGAGATACAGAGAGAGAGAGAGAGAGAGAGAGGCAGAGACATAGGCAGAGGGAAAAGCAGGCTCATCGCAGGGAGCCCGATGTGGGACTCGATCCTGGACCTGGGATCACATCCTGAGCCAAAGGCAGACGCTCAACCGCTGAGCCACCCAGGGATACCTTCTTCCCATCTTTGGGCTACTGTGGATAGTGCCACTGTGAACTTTTATGAACAAGGATTTGTCTGAGTGTCTGTTTTCATTTTTGGGAGAGGGATCGCAGATGTTTATGGCTTCACGATCACTCAGGTTCCATCCCATGATAGCAAGCAGAGCAATGTCGTGAGCCACCCCAGTGAGCTGGTGGGAAACCAGGAACCAGGCTGTATGTGATGTTACTTCCATTCCTTTCTATCCCATCTGGACCAGCGTTCAGTCTCTCCATCCTGTTTCAGATCTTGAAAAGTTCCTGTCCTCTTCACACAGTCCCCAACTTCCATAAGCCACCGTCACTCAAAGAGAAGACCAATCCACAGTCAGCCACTCTGGAGCTCCAGAAGCCCCTGCCCGCTCTGGCTCCCTGGCCCCCCCATCTGCAGCCTCTGTAGGGTCCTCTGGCAGGTGGATGTCTCCTGATGCTCCAACTTCCCCCTATGGTTCCCGAGGGAGCTGGAGGTAGGACCAGGCTGTTCTTGAAGATGGGAGTGGGCTCTGACTTCACATCTGCTCCGAGTAAGTCCTTATTTGGGGCAGTGATAGATGTTATGGGCCAGGGGAGAAGATCAGGCATTGTTGTGGAAACCCCTCCTTCTATGGGATGCCCCGGGTAGATTCCCCAGGACAGGAAAGAGATATTTGTCTTGAGATTGAAGTTCAGAAGATTCTAGGATTCTCTAATCAGGTGGCAGAGGAGGCCAAAGTCCTTGGTTCTGAGCTTCTCTTTTCAAATGCTTCTGTTTCAGGGTGAGTGATTTGTTAAATTCCAAGGATCACTGTTCACTGTTTGGTGCTACCTGGGAGTGCCACCACTGGCAGGGTTAAACATAAGCCAGAAAGAGGAAAATGGAGAGTAGAAGAGAGAAAAGAGCAGAGCATACACAGTGGGAGAAGACACACACCCAAGAGAAACATACCATGGTGAACAGGGCCATTCCTCCATGGGGTCAGTGGCCCAGCTGTCTCCCTGTCTTTGGCCTTGAGGGGCTGACATTTCTCTAGTGTTTAAACCTCCCTAGCACTCAGCAAAAAGCCCAGTGTGTGGTAAATGCTCAGTAACAAGTCAATTACTCTAAATAAATGACGTCTTGCGCTGGAACGAGGCTAGGATGGGGCACGCGGAGCTCACCAACCTGCCACTTTGGTCCAGACCACTGGGATCTCCCCTCCCCAAGAGGGTAACTCACTCGTTGGGCAAGCAAATAATGCAGTTACCTCTGCTCCAAACAGAATCAAAATGAAATGTCAACTAGCAGTCTGGGTTCAATTCTGGAAACAATAATGTTTCCTTCCCAGGTCAGCCTGCCTTCAGGTCCTCAACGGTCTGATTGACAAGAGTCGCGAGAATTCTGTTTTCGCTTATTAGTCTAATGGACAGACTGGAAGGTGGCTTCCCAGGGCAGATCTGCTTTTATGTTCCCCTGTTTTCCTTGGGCATCACTTACCACTGGGGAACATCTGCATTATCTAATTTATTGCTTTGAAGCATTTCATTTTTGTTGATTGCTGCTTAAAGGTCATTTCCAAGTAAACATGGAAGGAAAGGTCACTGCACCCAGTGGAAAAATCGGCTTTGGTCCTGTGCAATTCTAATGCAGACCTCCTCACTGGCAGAGCCTGTTCTTTTGGTTGTACATGGCCTAATTGTATTGCCCTTTGCTTCTCGGCTCTGGGTTTGGGGGTGGGGATTAGGAGTTGGACAGCAACAGGTGCAAATCTCACTGCGAATCTTTTTTTATGGAAGTGTGGGCGACAGGGTGGGGGCAGGAAATGGGGATTAAATCATTTCCAGAAATCACTAGGGAGTAATACAAGTTCTGGCTGGCATTCCTGACAACTGTGCTCCTGGCCCAGATGAATTGGATGCCCACAGAGTTGTAGATGAAATCGGGGATTTGCTGAGCAGGATTTTGGGAGAAGACGAAGAGAGATGATGACAAAAGACCAGGGATGTTCACCTTTGTTCTGTTTTCCAAATGGTTAAAGAAAGAAAAGACTTCAAGGCTTGTTGATTCACTGCCAGTCCCAGGTGCTTTTTGTTTTGTTTTTTTTTTTTCAATTTAAGGTTTTACTTATTTTTTAGAGAGAGAGAGAGAGAGAGAGAGAACAAGCAGGGGGAGAGGGAGAGGGAGAAGCAAACTCTCTGGGAGCCAGATGCAAGGCTCAATTCCAGGACCCTGGGATCCCGACCTGAGCCTAAGGCAGCTGCTTCACCAGCAGAGCCACCCAGGCGCCCCCTGGGGTGTGTTCTCAGAACAGATTAACTGCAGGTGGTTTGTGCATCCTGAGAGGAGAGACTTGAGCCACAAAGAGGAAGCGGCATTGATATTATCCATTTATTTTCTTGGTTGGCTTAGTTGGTAGATATGCTGTGGACCTGGGACCATGGGATATCACAGGGCTTTCATCACATGGGCATGAAGTTCGGGCAAGCTGGGTGAGCTTGAGAGCTATCCACAGAGGCAACATCCCTTTGAAAACAAAGGGAAGGGCGTCAGCACGCAAAGCTGGGTTGGCAGGATAAGGAAAAGTATGTATGGTCAGTGAGATCAAGAGGATTAAGGAGGCAGATAAAAAAGCAAAGAATGGTGGGACAATCAGTAGTGCAATTGGTGGCTGGGAGAGGTGAGAGAGAACAGTGGCTTACATGGAACATGTCCAACCCCATACACCAGCTTCAATGTCAAGAGTGGGCCAAGGCTCTGTGCCGAGCGCTCTACCCGTGCTGTGTCCTGCACCACAGCAGCTCCAAGTTCCCCCATTTTCTAGATGATGAACTAGAGGCACCAATGAGAGCTAGAGACGGGTGAGAATCCTGGTCAGGGGAAACCAGGGCTCACACCCTCCACCACTGGAGCCAGGTGGACGGCCTCACACGGTGGGTGCTGCAGTGACGTGCCGTCGTTGCCTATCGGATTTGGCAACCACAACAACAAAAGAATTCCCACTCGCTGTTGATGGAAGTGGAGTTTGGAGACCCCCTTCAGGAGTGTAGTTCAGCAGTACCTATCAAGATACAGCACGCACATACCCTATGACCTGGCCCACTCCATATTGGATCCTGCAGAAGTGTCCTCAGCAGCACTTAAGGATAAACACAGGAGAGGTATCGCCAGAGCATCGTCTATACCAGCAAAAAATTAGAAATATCCTGGAAGTTCTTCAGGAGGCACTGGCTAATTAAAATACAGTGTGCATCTCCTCAATGGAATTGCTGTACCAAAAAGAAGGAAGAGGTACAGTCATATGGGATGGGCTTGGGGAGAGGTCTTTGGTGAGAAAAACAAGTAGCAGGATGAGATATATATGATATCATACAGTAATATGATTCAATACTTCTGTAATTATTATATATTATATAAATGTATTTCTACTTATACATTTTTTGAGTAGGCTGCATGCCCACTGTTGAACCCAATGTGGGGCTTGAACCCACAACCCTGAGATCAAGACCTGAGTTGAGATCAAGAGTCACTTGCTTAACTGACTGGGCCACCCATGTCTCTATACATTTTTTATATAAGAAAATATGCATAAATATACATAACATTATATAATTTGGAATTATATGTGTATATAGTTTGTGTGTATATGTCTGTGTAAGTATATAGATATATGAAAATACATATGTGGGTATATGTGTGTGTATATACACATACACATATATGTGAACTTTTGGGAGATGATGTAGAGGATGCTTGTGCATTTTAACAACTCAATAGATGACCACTGATTTGGTTCAGCCACCGACTTACTTAAACTAAGGCGGTGGTTCTCACTATGTTTCTGTCCTGACACACTAATGGACTCCTGGCCCCTTTACCCCCAACAGTGTCCCCAGGGCAGTAATTCTCAATTACAGGATCTCACCATTTGAGATGTATCTCACACTCTGGTCATTAGTGTGGGGTCATGCCTTAGTCTCTATATTTGTAAAACGGTCATGGTACCAGTAAGTAGCTGCACGAGGCGGTCATGAAGATCAGGTGCATTGCAATAGGTAGGGTACTTAGAATGGCACTTTGTACATGGTCAAGTGTTGGCTATTGTATGTAATTTTTAAAAATTCCTGGGATGCCTGAGTGGCTCAGCGGTTGAGCATCTGCCTTCAGCTCAGGGCATGATCCCAAGTGCAGGGATTCAGTCCCACATCAGGCTCCCTGCAAGGAGCCTACTTCTCCCTCTGCCTATGTCTCTGCCTCTCTCTGTGTCTCTCTCATGAATAAATAAAATATTTAAATAAATAAATAAATAGATAAATAATAAAAAAATAAAAAAAATTCCTGAGATGGTCCTGCTATGTCTCTCTGCCCTCTCCAGCCCTATTCTCAACCTGACCAGCTAAGAATCTCCAATCTAAGCTAGAAGGAGGTCTTTTAACCAGTAGATTCATTGGTCAACTCAACAAGTTTATTTACTGAGCACCTGCTGTGCAAATTCATTTCCTTAGGTGCTGGTGGTACAAGGCTAAACAATATTGGTCTTGTTTGTGTGCTTGGAGCTTTTGTTCTCATAGGGAAGACACACACCAATCAGATACAATACAACAACTGGCCCCCCTCACAATTGAAAACAGATCAAGTACATGTTGCAAGTTACTTAAGTTTTCATATGCCGACCCCAAGATCCCCACCCTTATCCATGCTCCCCTCATTCAATGACTATGTCATGGCCCCCTCTAAGTATTTAAAATCCACAGTGATGTGCAGTGCTATCAGCTGAGCCCCGACCCGTTGTGGATGACTCGGGTTCCTAAAGTCTGCCTTGTTGCTGAACATTCTAATTCCCTGATGCCCACCAAGAAGGAAGGGGGGCTGCCTCTTTCTCCAGGCCAGACTTGTTTCCAGAAGCCAGGCCAGCAGGCTTATCCCTTTGCTGCTCCTGGTGACAACATCAGCCACCAGGCTCATGCTCCAGTTCCCTCTAGGTAGTCTTGATCTGGCTGTAAAGCAATTATTTTAGCCTCTAGTTAATTCTTGTCAGATCACCAAGGGACCTCAGAGCTCACACAGGCCCTAAGAGGGAAATCTGGTGGAAAGGTTGGACAGCTGATAGCTGGCAGTGTAAATGTCATCTAGGACTGCTTATCATGCTGATGTGCTAAGTGCTCTCTCTGGTTTCATGACTCACTTGAGAACTCTGGGGCCCTGGGTCCTATAGAGAGGTTTATTTCTGATTCTCAGGCCTTCACAGATGCCCTAACTCAGCTCATCTTCAGGGGCGGAAGCCAGCCTCTGCCAGCAGCACCCAGCTGTGCTCCAGATGTCTAACTCACTCAACTTGGCAGCGCACTCCACTCTTTGTCATGGACCGTCTGTCATTGGAAGGGGCCTCACTCATTGGGGGGAATTCAGAGGAAAGCCACAGCAGTGCTATGAGGATGGGGACAGAGGACTGATGCAGGGTTCAGAGGGAGAGCTCAGCAAGGTGGGATAAGGTAAAGGTAAAGGTGAGATAAGGCCCACTAATCATCTTTGAGAGTGGAACACGCCATCGCACAGAAGGTAGTAACTAACTGTGGTCTAGCCTTGCTGAAGGAAAGGATTAAGCTACATCACAAGAGATTTGGGTTGGACCGAGCAAAGTTAGACCGCATTTTGCTGAACCTGAGACTCTAGTTACCTGAGGATGTACTATTGTTTTGTGAACCAACAGGGGAGAAGAAGAAAAGCATAAACAATATGACTTGCTTATACTGAGAAATTTTCAGCCTTACTTATTGAAAAATCTCTTTAGGGACACCTGGGTGGGTCAATAGTTGAACATCTGCCTTTGGCTCGGGTTGCGATCCTGGGGTCCTGGGCTCGAGTCCTGCATTGGGCTCCTGCAGGAAGCCTGCTTCTCCATCTGCCTATGTCTCTGCCTCTCTTTGTATCTCTCATGAATAAACCAAATCTTAAAAAAAAAAAAAAAGGACACTTTGATGCTTAGGTTTATATTTATAAATACATGTAAAGGAAAATATACCTATATGCATTCATACACATATATGTTATGGGTACATATAAAGGAATATAATTAAAATTAATTTCCAGAATAATCACTTCTTGCAGCTTCTTCATATTTAAGCCTGATGCTTCTCAGCCACTTTTCAAGTTATGTCTTTCCTCCCCCCTCATATAGAGTGTAGTCCCCATCTAGAGCCCTGCTGATGTAGCATTTCTTAAATGAATCCATAAAGAAATAAAAGCCCCTGGGGCTGATCTCTTGATGTAAGCCAACTTTGTGGAGTTAAGCCAGGTATGTGGAGGAGTGCTTGGGCATCAGCAGAATATCCTGAAGGGCTGGGAGAAACGCACATTTTTGGGCGCCACTCACAGAGATACTGGCTCAGTAGGTTTGGCCTGGGGCCTGAGAATTTGCGTTTTTTGCAAGATCCCAGGTGATGCTCATACACTGGCCCAGGGACTGATGTAAGACTGGCCCACTCTGCTCCCTGGGGGAATGTTACTGAAGCCATCCAATTTCTCACCTCTGTGCCCCCTGACCGCCTATCTCCTAGGGGCCAGAGGGGTTCTCCTCGGCTTCTTCCCAACCTGTGAGGCCCTCCTGAGAGTTTTATGCCTCTGCTTCCAGTGTGGGAGCCTGATCAGGCTTTAACGGCTGCTTCCCACCTGCCACCTGGCTGCTGGCAAAATGAATCAGATATCCGAGATGCCAGATTGGGGGTGGGGCGGTGGTTCGCGCATCTTAGAATCAGCAGAAACACGGTATTTAACCTTCTCTACGTGCCTTGAGTGAGGGTGAGGCTCAAGCCAGCCTGGAGGTCGAGGTGGGAGTCCCCAAGCCTTCTGGGGCTACCCAAACAGAATATAGCACTGCCAGCAGTAGGGCACCCCTTATGTTACCAAGGCTGAGGATTAGGCCAGATGGTTTACCCTCGTGATTGTAACATAAACTACCCAGTCCTTTTTTTTTTTTTTTTTTTTTAACAGTGCTGTTAGAAACCATCCAATATCATTCAGCATGGCACTCCAATAAAAAGGCAAAAAGGCCTTCCTTGCGCTCTGCCGGTTAAATAATAAAGAGCAGCTGTAACCGGAGGGGCAGGCGGCATGAGCTTATGGCAGTGGGGCCGCTCGTCTTCATTAGTGTCATCTACAGAAAGCTTCGCCTTAGACACGAGTAGGCCCTTAGGCCACCCAGCTGGTTCTCCCCAGGAGCCTGCAGGGATCAGCTTGGCCTGGTTTTTGAGACTTTAACGAGCTCCCCAGCAGGCAGACCGTCTCCGTTAGCTTCTTGTTGCCCCAAGAATGCCTCTTCATTGTCTAAGACGGTGGTTCTCCACTGGGAGCTGGTTGGCCCTTCAGGGGGACATTGGGCAATGACTGGTGACATTATTGGTTGTCACATTGGGAGAGGACACTACTGGTATCTAGTGGGTGGGTAGAGGCCAAGGATGCTGCTAAGCATCTGACCACGCACAGGACAGCTTCCCCCACCACCAAGAATGATGTGGCACAAAATGTCACCAGTGCCATGGTGGAAAAAAAATGCTTGCCTAATAAAGCAACCACTGAATCCGAGACGTTGTGCCAGACTGTTGCATTATGCTTCTTGAAATCTGGAGGGGAGAACGAAGAGAGGAAATAAAACAATTCTTTAGGCAGCATTGCTCTGCGGCTATCCTGCAGTGTGATGCTGTAATTGCTAATAAAAAGCTATAATTCACTTGGCACCACTTTTGGATGGTTTCCCCTGATACTCAAACAATAAAAGAAATGGCGCATGCACAGACTCACGGACCATTTAAGGAACACATTCTATGTAAAAATCTCATGCTCCTGACACTTGAGTGTATATAGGAACATCCCAAATGTGGCAGGGTTGGGGGCGGGGGTTGCTGCTTAAACTGTTGGTTCTGGTTCATCAGGTCGAGATGGGGGCTGAGACTCCGTCTCCCTCCCAGGCTCACCACCTGCGAGCTGTTAGATGGGCCTACGCTGCAGGTGCAGGGTCACACGCAGAGTAGCAAGGCACCGACAGCCTTCAGCTGCCCTTCGCGTGTGTGATGTAATGTGGAGGGACCCACTCATCCTGCTTTGCCCAGAATTGTTCAGAAGAAAACCCAAAAGCCTACATCTGAGAAACCCCCTCGGTTCTTTGAATCCAGGATGGTTGGTCATCCTAGGAGCCCCACAATATCCCCACGGGAAGGACAAGGTTAGACCATTCAAACTTCCTTTAATGAGGAAGATCTGAGTCCCATGCCGTGGGGACTCAAGGAAAGCTTTTTTATTTATTTCAGTTTCTCTCCCATCCTGGGATTAGAAGAGGGTATGACGTCAGGGAACCCAGCTGCTTGACATCGGGGCACATTTTTGGTGTCACCAGAACTGCGTTTCTCATCCTCGCCCCACGGATTGTGCTGCTCCTCGAAAGGTCCTTCAGCTTCCCATCTTTTCTTCTTTCCATCCCTGTTACCTTCTGCTTCCAGGTTCTTTCCCACCTCCTTTGAACAGGCCATTCCCCGTGCCAAACTTCCAGTATTTTCCTGACTGATAACGTTCTTGAGGATTTTGACCTCAAGGAAGTAAGGTTTGTGTTGGGTAGAAAGTGTGAGATGTTTCCAAAGCCTTATGTAGTTTATATTCTCAATGGGTGACAGATACGCATGGCTTATTTTTTATTTATTTATTTTTATTTTATTATTATTTTTAAAATAATTTTTTAAAGATTTATTATTTATTCATGATAGACATAGAGAGAGAGAGAGAGAGAGAGAGAGGCAGTGACACAGGCAGAGGAAGAAGCGGGCTCCATGCCGGGAACCCAACGTGGGACTCGATCCTGGGTCTCCAGGATCATGCCCTGGGCCAAAGGCAGGTGCTAAACCTCTGAGCCACCCAGGGATCCCCATGACTTATTTTTTAAAAAGGTCCAAGATTGTATATAGTTGAGGGCTACCTTGTGGAATGGAGTATAGGATCTGTGTTGATGTGGATTTGAAGATGAATTAGGATAGACTCAGTAAGCACATCATCCAAACCCTCTGTGCTATGGTTTGTCCAATTTCTGGGGAGTTGGCCAAACACTGGTTAATCTCTGCCTCTGGGCCTTTGCATAAACTGGTCTCCCCATCATGATTGTCCTTTCTTCTCCCGTCTATTCACATCCCTCTGTGTCCTATGAGGATCTCACCTTCACCATCCCCTCCACTCTCCACTCTCCCAACCCTTAAAGATCTCTGCTCTAGGATGTCCGGCATGTAATCATCAGTGTGGCACCCGTTTCCAACTGATAGTAACCACATTCCAGACCAATGAGGGTTCGAAGACGGGAAGACCTCCAAGAGAAGAGGATGGATTAGATCTTACAGGGAGGGGATCATGGGAGAGTGAGCTCCTCCCCAAACCCCCTGCCAGGCCTGTGTCCTCAAGCCCCATTGACCTCCTGGAGCAGCAGCCATACTTACTTCTTTGATTAATCTCATGCTTGGGGGTTTTCATGAGGTCATGTTCTGGGAGTCTTGCCTGGGAGTGTGCACTGTAAAAATTAAGAGCCTTAAAAAATTGTAGGTCACCCCTCATTTATTTGACAAATATTTATTAAGTATCTTCTCTGTTCACCAGAGGGCTAGCACACATTCATTATAATTCCCTTTAGAATTGAAAAGCCTAATTAGTATATGTGTTAGAACAGCAGTGGACAAGGGTTGGGAGCTGCTCAAGTAGTGAACTGTTTTGCATCGAGATATTTACATTGTTCTCTTGGTTTCTGGAAGCCAGGAAACTGCGTGTTTCATTTATTCTTTACCCCCCGCAGCTGTGATTCCCAGCTTGGGATTCCTGAGCTTGATGGAGCTGCCTAGTATCATGTTTATCAATTATTAATATTTCCAAAAGCCAAACGAGGCAAAGGCAAATTAAAATCTAATTTCTTTGCTTTGAGCTGGAATGACAGCCCCTCAGCTCTGTAGCTCTGGTATCTCATGTCGATCTGAAGCTCTGATTAGTAGTTACATCAGTGTGTCTTTAATGAATTAAAAAATAACTCTTGCTTAACATTATGTGTTTGATGCAATGCTATTAAACTGGTTTTGGGGGGATGGGGTTGGAGAAATAATAACAGGTGGCTTAGCATAGAGATGCTTACACACTAGACAATCGATGCTTATTAAAATGAACACAAAGTAGATTTTGATATTAAAATGGACCAGAGAGTGCTTCCCCCCTATGGCTATAGAAGGTCCTGGAAGAACTCAGCACAGCCCTCTCAACCCCATATGGAGACATCCTGAAGTCCACTGCCATGTGGCCCCCTGACAGCAGCTGGGTATGTGTCAGGGGTCCTGCAGGAAGCACCTCTTTTTGTACTTTTCATGGAGCTGGAGGGAGGAGGACAGGAGTTTCAAGACTTGAACACTTTGCCCTGTGCTTGTGGGTACTTCCCTGGGAAGATCCAGGGAGCATTTAGGATGGCCAGAGGAACAGGGTCTCTGGCGGGCAGTGGGAGCTCCCCCATCTATGGGTGACTCGGGGGCTCAGATGTTGTCTGAGCCACAGCCCCGCCAACCATCTGTCTGTGAAACTGGAAGGCGAAAGTGTGACAGGCTCGCCTGGTGGTGACAGGTGGCCCCCAGGGGCTCTGGGAGGAGCAGTGTGCGTGTGGGAGGGAGGGAGGGACCTTCCTTGGGCCTTCGCTTCTCATCACTTAGAGACTATCTCATTCTGCAGCTGGCCCGTTGAAGAGCTAATGAGGGGAAGACGATTCTTGGGAATGACTGATTAAAATAAATCATGGAAAATTTCCAGGGAACCTGCCTTTCCAAAGAGCTGAGTGTTTTAAACATCCAGGTGGCTTTGGATACAAGCACAGAGTCTATTCTGTGGACTGACAGTCTTGTGCTGGACACGGTTTCTCTACAGGCTTTACGTGTTAAGATTTACGCCCAGTGAGCCTTGTTTCCTGTATTCACCTTCTTTCAGGCCTTATTGAAATATTTTTAAATTATAAAAGGAACATAGCATTACGGAAAGGGGGAAAAGCTCTGCATTCTCATCACCCAATGCCCCTGCTAATTTGTATGAATTCATTTAGTCTTACTAGCGTAGTTTTTACTAGCATCATCACAAAACGGCATATTTTTTTCTATTGCTTTTTTCACAAAATATATTTCCTATGTTGGTGTGATATTTATAATTTTTACTAACCACATAAAAGTCTACTGCATTTGTGTTCGGTAACTTAACTATCTTTTTCTTGAGCATTAGGATGACCAATATCTTTTTCTCCCTATAATTTCAATAGCTTTATTAAGGGAGTTCCTAAGAAATCATACTGATGGGCCAACCCCATTAGCAGGAGCAGAGGGCACAGGGCAGTTTGCAGGGCTCCATCGTTCTGTTTAATTAAGCAAATGATTTATTCGAGTGCCTTTTGTGTGGAAGGGCTTTCTATCTCTATTATTCCTGCAGATCCCCGTTGAGGTTTCCTGAATGTGCAGCAAGACTGTAAAGCTTTGCCCATTATGATGACTGTAGACCAAAGGCCAGTGTGAATCTGTGTAAAGTTTCAATTATATCGTATTTTTTAAAATTAATTAATTCTTTTAAGAAATATTTTATTGATTTATTTGAGAGAGAGAGCAAGCCTGCAGAGGGGAGGAGCAGAGGGAGAGGGAGAGAAATCCTCAAGCAGACTTCCCACTGAGCATGAACCTCTACTCGGGGCTCGATCTCAGGACCCTGAGATCTGACCTGAAATCAGGAGCCCGAGGCTTAACCAACTGTGCCACCCAGACGCTTCTCAATTACATAATATTTAAAAATAGTTTTAGAACTCTTACTAGGAAAATAACTACAGTATTCACACCTCTTGCTTTCGGGATGTGTTAAGACATGGAATGGGAATGTCAGTTGTTTGCAGTATGCCTGGCAAAAACCTGAAACATTTTTATTAGCTTTGATATCCTGACCCATGTCACTGTGGTTTTGCTTAAAATAATCATTTTCATGGCTGAGCTGCGAGGCTGTGACTCGGACCCGACAGTCTAGGATGATTAAGGACTCACAAATGTGTGACACGTGGTGGGGGGGATGGGGCCAAGGGGAGATCTGGGGTCTAGCCGCAGCCCTGGCACAAACCGCCTGCAGGCCTAGGGTTTGCACCGCCATCCGGGAAGGAAGGGGCTTGGACCAGAAGCTCTCGGAAGTGCTTCCCAGCACGAAATATGGTGTAAACCACAGTGACCTTCCGCCCTGTGTTAGTTTGCTGGGACTGTCATAACAAAGCAGCACAGATGGAGTGGCTTCAACAACAGAAATGGGTCACCACAGTTCTGGAGGCTGGAAGTCCGAAATCAAGGTGTGGGCAGGGTTGGCTCCTTCTGAGGGCCCCCGAGGGAAGGACCTGTCCAGGCCTCTCTCCTCGGCTTGCAGACGGCCGTCTTCTCCCTGTGCTTCTTCATGCTGTCTTTCCTTTATGTGTGTCCCTGTGTTTAAATGTCCCCTTTATATAAAGACACCAGACATATTGGATGGAGGCCCATCTTATAAGGATCTCACCTTGACTTGATCACCTCTATAAAGACCCCATCTCCAAATAAGGTCCTATTCTGAAGGCTTGGGGGTTGGGACTCCAACATGTGATTTCAGTGGCGGAGGCCAGGGGCACAGGACACAGTTCAACGGATAAGGAGCATGAGAGTGGAAGCTGAATTAGGAAGCCTGGTTACCTCCTGTTAGGTTGACAAAGTCCATTTTAGCACAAAGAGATGGCTTCCTTCCTCCCTCCTTTCTTCTTCCCCTTCTCTCTCTCTCTCTCTTTCTTAAATTGGGACACAAAAGAGCCCCTCAGATACACTTGGGTAAAGCCTTGGTCCCAGTCTGTGGTCTGTCACTGTCTTGCTTTGATGATTCGGAGAATCCACACTCAGCACAAGAGGGTCCCCAGAGGTCGCCTGGTCCAGCTGTTACATTTTGCAGCTTCAGAGAGGGAAAGAAACCAGCCCAAGATTGCCCAGTGAGTTATTGGCAGAAAGCCCTGCCCCCCTCAAAAAAAACCAAAAAAAAAAAACAAAATTGGAGCTCAAACAGCAGCGCCCCGATGCCTTGGAAGGAGCCTGTGCTTAAGTCCTTAATTGCTTCTGTCACTGCTGTACCCCGGCAGGTCCTCAAGTCCAAGGGCGCACCTGGCTTAAGTGATAAATACCTCCCTTCATGCCCACCTGGGCACTGTCATGCACAAACCTACAGACCCAAAGGAGGGATTTCTGAACAAGAGCCCAGGTGTCTGAGAAACGCTCTCTGGCTAGGAGGTATTTTACTCTTTTTATTCACCTTCCACAGACATTTTTGGGGAAGAATTTGAAGTGATGTGTTGGAGGATGAATTAGGTTTCCCTACAGTGATTTGTCGTGGGGGACGGGTTGGGGGGCTGGAAGGGGAAGCCTCCCTTGCTCCAATGCATGGAAGAGACAGGAATCTTGGCCCAGCTGGCAGAAAGGCTGGCAGGGAAATAGGACAAGAGTTCATTTAGGGATGGATCATTCAGGAAAATGGAGAGCCCAATCAGATGTCTGGGGATCCGGCACCTGTCTGCCTACGCTGCCTGCTGATGGCAGAGGGATGGGGAGGGTGAGGCCGCTGTGCATTTTGCTCAGGGCACTTCCTGGTGCTTGGGGGCTTCCCCACCTGCTTGTGGTAGCAATGATTGGAGTCACGGTGCATTTATTTCCCGGCAGCCATAACGAAATGCCATAGACTGGGGGGGCCTGAAACAGCAGACAATGATTCCCTCATGGTTCTGGAGGCCAAAAAATCAGAAAGTGAGATGTCGGCAGGGCTGCGCTCTCTGAAGGCTCTGGGGAAATGCTTCCTTGTCCCAGCTGGCTGATGGTGGCTCCTGGCCCTCCTTGGCTATGGCCGTAGGGACTCTAGTCTCTGCCTGTCTTCACATGGCTTTCTCGTCCCCGTGTCCTGGCCTTCTCCCCTCTGTCTCTTGCAAGCACATGTGTCCCTAGTTTAGCACCACCTGGTTAATCGATGACGACATCCCCTCCAGATCTCTACATCTGCAAAGACTCTTTCTCCAAATAACATCACATTCAGGGGCACCAGGGGTAGGCTGTGAAGATATCGTTTTGGGGGGGACCATTCAGTGCACTACATGGGGCTTCTCGGATGACCCCACACAGCACCCACACATCTCCAGTCCCACCCTTGTTCCCACCCAGCCCGGTCTGATGGGGCCTTGGAGACACTTGGGGATCTCTTCCTCTCTTTGACAGTGGACAGCCGAGGGACCACCTCCCCACCTGCTTCCCTTCTACACGTGAGGAGTGCTCCCTCCCCACCATCCCACCTTCTGTGGCTCTCACTTTGCTGGTGCTATTCCCTGGGGGGTTTGACAGAGGGAGATCACTGTCCTCCGTGGAAAGGTTCACCCACTCTTATCATCAGCCCCCCATGAACCTCAGCTGATGAGAGGACTTTTGTTTCTGTTCCCACTTGGAGAGAGGAATACAGTTTCTTGCAATCCTGCCTCCTTCCCCATTCCCTGGGGCCTCTTAGGATTTTTGCAGGCCCCTAAAGAACTCCTGTATTATTTTTAAAAAATATTTATTTTTTAGAGAGAGAGAGAGAGAGAATCTCAAAAACACTCTGTGCTCAGCAGTTGGATCCCACCACCCTGAGGATGCACCCGACAGCACCACCCAGGTGCCCCAAGGTCCCCTGCATTTTGAGATCTCACCAGGCACTTTAAAATGTTCCCACATTCCATATTAAGTTTCCCCATAAAATGATCAAGAAGATTTTTATAATTTTGCCTTTGAAATTATTTGGCTCTAAGCTTATTTAATTTACGATTGGCTGTGGTTCCTTGGCCATTATCGTGCATACTTAGGAATTCTCCTGAAGTGAGAAAGGCTAAGCGTCCAATTGTTTTTTTGAATGTCATTAAATTTTTATGAACACCTAAGTCAACAATTAACAGGTTTTATGGACATTTAGTTAAACACTCATTGATTTAAATTTCCAGGTGTTTTTTTTTCTTATTGAGCCAATAATCCAGTATTGTTTTCAGGTCTTCACCAGGTCACAGGCCCCTGGAAAACGTGGGGGCCCCACATAGTGGTTCACTAGCTTCCGATGGCCCAGATGAGCCTGCTTCTCCCCTCGCCTTGTCCTTCCTTCCCCCATGAATGGAAAGTCTCCTTCCCAGACCCTGGGTTCCCCCAGCAGGGTGTCCAGCCCCTCTTCCCAGTCTCCTGGGACTGCCTCTGTCTCCTCCCCAGGCTGGCTTGCTTACACCAGCACCTTTGGCTCTCACCTCCACTTTGCCTCCACCCTGAGCATCCTGGCTCCAAATCTCCCTGTGCACTTTTCATGCCGAATTACCAACCCTGGCCCGATTTCCTAGTTTTGACATCGTGGCCTCCTTCAGTCTGGCCTTGTCATGCCAGTGCCTGTGACGGGGCCAGCTTCACAGACGCGATACCTGTGCAGGTGTGAGGGGTCCCTCGCGTGGAAAGGCTCTGTGCTTACTTTAATGCCCTGATGTCACCATCTTGAAGTTTCCTAATAATTTTATCTCTGAGCTTGGGGTTTTGTAAGCAACATCTGGTGGAACCCTGGAGTCCTCAGTGAGCAGAGAAAATTTGCAGAAGAAAAGAAGGGTTTTATTAATTAATACTTAAAAAAAAAAGATTTATTTATTTATTTTAGAGAAAGGGAGAGAGAGCATGGTGGAGATGGAGCTCAAAGTAGGGCTCCATCTCACGACCATGAGAGCATGAGATGAGCTGAAATCAAGAGTCGGACGCCCAACCGACTGAGCCACCCAAGTGCCCTAGTTAGTACATTTGAGGGCATTTTTTTGCTGCCTTTTGATTGAGTCGCCTCCCATTTTCATTTTGTGCCAGGCCCCCACAAATTGTGTGCTCTGTCCTGCCTAGTCACGACGGTCGGTGGTCAGGGGCCGAGTATGGGTACTGGTGGTTCCTGGTGCCAAAGGTACCAGTGAAACTAGATGCTTCCAGGCAGACTTCTGGAAGTGTGTTCGTTTCCTTGGGCTGCTGAAACAAGGTACTGCAAACCTAGCTGCTTAAAACACCACGAATGGGGCAGCCTCTGTGGCTCAGCAGTTTAGTGCCACCTTCGGCCCAGGGCGTGATCCTGGAGACCTGGGATCAAGTCCCGCGTCGGGCTCCCTGTATGGAGCCTGCTTCTCCCTCCTCCTGTGTCTCTGCCTCTCCCCCACCCCTGTGTGTCTCATGAATAGATAAATGAAATTTTAAAAAAATGCTTTTTTAAAAAAACACCACGAATATATCATCTTACAGTTCTGGATGTCAGAAGTGCTAAAATCAAGATGTTGGCAGGGTTGTGCTCCTTCTGGAAGTTCTAAGGGAGAATCCATTTCCTTGCCTTTCCGGCTTCTAGATGCCACTGACATCCCTTGCTCTGACCTCTGCTCAGGTCCTCATGCTTCCTTCCCTCCTCTGACTTTGTTGCCTCCCTCTTTTCCCTGATGGGGACCCCTGTGATGACGCTGGGCCCACGGACACACCCCAGGATTATCTCCCCATCTCCCCATCCTTCATTCCATCACAGCCACAAAGACCCTCTGTCTCCGTGGGGAGTTTCTATTCCCAGGTGTCAAGGATGAGGACGTGGACATCTTCACGGGGTTCACTGTTCTGCCTACCAGATGAAGCTATTTGTTTTCCAGCTGAAATCTCTAAATATGCACCCAGGGCACATCAGGTTTTGTGGGTTCCAAAGTGTATGCACTTTTAAGAGGCCTCTTTAGGAAAAAATATAGAAATTTTGGTATTAAAATGAATATTACTTTAGTATGAGGAAGAAATCACAAGACTTTAGATTGAGGTCCTTTTCTTCCGAGGCCTCTGGGCAGTTATCAGCAATGACATGTGCCCGGGTCTCCTCCCCACCCAGAATACTCTCCACTCCCAGGGACCTAGGTGCTCAGTTGACCTTGGAAAACTAGGGTCCCACAGGGTGCCTGGCACAGAGGCTCATGAGCTAACCATCGAGTGAAGGCAGGCAGGCAGGAAGGAGAGAGGGCCATAGTTATTCAGGCTGCCTTGATGGAAGCCTGGTTGGGTGTTGGGGGCTCCGCTGGAGTCACTGTCTCAGGTTGGGGAGACTGAGGCCGGCAGGGGCTGGGGAATTTGTTCAAGGAAACTCTTGTGCCAAGCTGAGATTCCTTCTAGGTTGTCAGGTTCCAAAGCCTGTACTCAGCATCTGTAGGACCTCTGAAGAGATACTAAGATCTCAGACAAGGGTGGGAGAGAGGAGTGGGAGGGGGAGGGAGGGCGGAGAAAAGGGGAGAGAGGGAAAGATCCAGGTGCCAGTACCCCCACCTCCACCCACCTCCAGGCTCCAAGGGGGAGGTGCTGCTAGCTTGTTTACCCAGATCAAGCCACAGTGACTCCCCTGGAAAGGGCCACCATTCCTCTGCCCTGGGGTTCCTTTGCTGACTGTCACCATCAGTTAGTTTTATGGCCTTATGACACTTGGGAGGCAGTGGTCCTCCTTGCCTGCCTAACACCCTGCCGCCGTTTCATTAGTGCCGGCTCTGGCCTGTTCTTGCACACCCCGTCCCTCCTCCCCTGCCCCATTTATGGAGGCTGCAGGGCACATTTGCTCTTTGGGGGAGAGACTAGGGAAGGGGGAGGTGGCTGGAGGTGTGCTGGAGGTAACAGCCAGTGCACTTAGCTTTAAGGAAACATTATTGAGCACTTCTTACCATGAGGGAATGGGAGAAAGACAGGCGGTTTGTACGTTTGGGTCAGTGGTGTGTGTATGTGTGTGCAGGGTGCATTGAGGCAAAGGAGGGAAATGGTGGGATTTGTCTCTTGGGGGTTGGCCACCAGCCTGAGGCCCGCCCGAGGCTCTGCTGGCCAGGGTGTTCAGTCTCTCCTGTGAACGCTGTATGTCAATACAGAGCTTTCCTGAGACTCAGTCTCCTTATCTGTAACATGGAGTGTCTCAGCCCTTTGGGGCTGATGTAACAAAAGACCACAGTCGGGGTGGCTCACACACAACAGATACGTATCAGTGGCAGTTCTGGAAGCTGGAAGTCCCAGATTAGGGTGTCAGCGTGGTAGGCTGAGGGGCCTCTTCTGAGTCGCAGACTTCTCATGTGTCCTCACACGGTGGAAGGGGTGAGGGAGCTCTCCGGGGTCTCCTTGTAAGGACACCAGTCCCTCGAAGGAGAGCTCCACCCATGAAATTCATATGTTGAAGCCCTACTCACCACCCCTCCAGCCCCCATATGACTGCATTTGGAGATAGAGCTTTTTGGAGGTAATTAGGCTTAAATGAAGCCATGAGGGGTGGGGTCCTCATGCCGTAGGACTGGCAGCCCGATGAGAAAGAAGAGGGGAGAGAGATCTCTCTTTCTTCACATGGGGACAGTGAGAAGACAGCTGTCTGCAAGCCAGAAACCAAATGTGCACTTTCATCTTGGACCAATCCTGGACTTCCAGCTTCTAGAACTGTGCAGAAATAAATCTCTGCTGTGTAAGTCCCCTTGATCTGTGGTGCTTTCTTGAGTCAGACAGTTGGTCTGGGTGTCTTCTTGGTCTGCGAATCTCCTGAGGGCAGAGAGCACCCTCTAGTCATCGTGCCATCTTACTTCCCGGCACAGCGTGGGCGGCTGCCTTTTACTGGGCAGAAGAGGCCAGCTCCTCTTGGATCCTCTGCTCTTTGGCCACTGTGATGATGAACGGTTTTTCTGACCAGGCCACCCTCCGGTCGGTTCATGAGATCAAATATGAGACACCCAGTTCAATTAGGATTTCTGGTCGACAACAAATAGCAAATGTGTGTTTAGCCTAAGCGTGTCCCAAATATTGCACAGGACACACAGTCAAACACTATTTGTCATTTATCTGGAATTCAAATTTGACTGGGCATCCTGTTTTCATTTGTGGCTAAATCTAGAAGTTCCACCCTCTGGTCTTTTTATAGAAAGCCCAGGGAGCAAAGCCCTTGACCTGCAGCAGTGGTTCTCAAAGAGCGGTCCAAGGACCCGAGAGAGAGCATCCGCAAATCCTAGGATTTTTAGCAAATCCTAGTTCGGAACAGAACATCTGGGTCTCCACCCAGGCTTCCAGAGCCAGAACCTGTGCGGGTGCCCACATTCCGCGTGTGGACCGGACTCCTGGTGGGTGATTCTCATGGGAGCTGTCCTTTGAGGGCCACTGACCCTGGCAGCTGATGCTAATAGGAGTGCGGCTCCTGCTCCCCCAACCCCCACACGTCGGGCTCTGCGGCTCACTCAGGGCCTGGGGCTCAGCTGCTAAGTGCAGCGACAGAAATGATGTCAGGGACGTTACCAGGCGATCTCGCCAGGGTTTCTGTGGCTTCGCAGGCGTCCGGGCCTGCAGAAGGCGCTCCCCGTGGCTCGGGGCTGCGCTCCACCCGCCCCACCCGATCCCGAGCCGCGGAGGGCTGTGAACCAGAGAATTTATTCTCGAGGCGGGCCCTGCCGCTGGCGGCCAGCCGGGGAGGGGCCTGGTGGCGGCAGGGACACGTGTGCGGGCGCCAAAGCAGGAAGTGACTTCGGGAGTGGAGCGGCGGGCGAGCCGGCGGCAGCGGGGCCCATGGAAGTGGAGTGGGGGCTTGAGAGGGCACCGTAGTGAGTCAGCTTTTTCTCCCTTCAGCGCCTCGGTTGGGCTGGAGGCCCGGGGTCTGGGGCCCTCAGGAGAGCGTGGGACTTGGAAGGGCAACAGGGAGTTTGGAGGCGGCCCCCCGGGGGAGCAGAGGGGCTCGGAGGGCGGCCGGGCAGGTGGCGAGGACAGGGAGGCTGCCCCGAGCCCCCTCCGGCCCTGCCCAGGGTCAGCAGGATGGTGTGGACCTGCCTTCCTTTGACACCGGCTCACCAAATCCTCTAGGTTCAGTGCATCCCCCCCGGGGGGTGTGTGTGTCTGTGTGGGGGGCCCCCTGGGGCCCCGGGGAGCAGAGGTGGCTGCAATTCCAGCCCAGCCTCGTCCCCTCCCGCTCGTGCTGGGAGTGCACGGCCCCTTGGACTTGACTGGCAATCTGTCACCCTGCAGCAGGCCTGAGCCTGTGCATTGCTAACCCTCCCCCGGGGCAGTGGTCCCTGGACCGCACTTTGAGCAGCGAGGTGTTCGGGAACTTTCCCACAGTCCCGTGGCTCAGACCCGAGTCCCAGTCCCGTTGCTGGATTCTCTGCATGGAGTCGGTGTGCGCGCGCGCGTGTGTGCAGGTTCCTTAGGTGCTCTTCCCACCCCTGCAACATCACCAACATCTGGAGGCTGGCTCTTGGAAGCAGGGCAACAGGTTTGCGAGGGAGACAAGGGCAAGAAATCCTGTATCAGTGAGCGGCCCCTCCTCTGCTGCCGGAGCAGGATGTGCACACACGTGAGGTGGTGTTGGCATCTTTAAAGTTGGGGAGGGGCAGGGAATAATCCTGCCTCTTGCAAAATAATCAAGGTCTACGTGTGTTCACATCCGGCTCACAAGGAAGTCTGAGCCCCATCCCGGAAACTGAGTTCGAGGTGCCACGACTGGCGCACCTGCCGTCAAGGTGCTCCTGGTCGACCTCTGGGAGAAAAGTTTCCCTCCTCTTGGGCCTCTGCGTCAGTCAGCCTGGCCAATCCCTCCCTCGCAGGGCAGGAGAGAGAACTCAGTCTCAAGGCTCTGGGTCTCGTACAGGTGTTCCAGTGCTTTCCAACCAATGTGCATGAGAATCCCTCGTGGAAGGAACTTGAAAAAAATGCAGATTCTAATTCAGTTAAGTCTGGGGTAGGACCTGAGATCCTGCATTTCTCACCGGCTCCCAAGGGGGACCGGGGCTCTGCAGGTTTGCAGACCACCCTTCCAGGAGTGAGGATTTAAAATAGCAAATGGAAGAAACTCCTCGCAGGGGCACCGGGCTGGCATTATCACTGATAAGTACTGTGATTCTCGGGATGGTCAGGATGTGTATGGCCTTGCTGTTCCTTTTCCTTATGTCTCGGGTCCTCAGGTGTACGGAGACAGCCTAGAATAGGGCTTTCCCTCCCCCTGGCCCCCAGGAACACCCAGAGCTCTCTTGTTGGCTGGCCCACAAACCCCACGTTGACTTTGGCTTGTTGGCAAATGTAAATGGCTTCCTCTCTTCCGTAGCTGTCAAAAGGCACATTCCATACTGGGGGGGAAAAAAAGTTGTCTTTTTTTTCTGTTGTTGTTATGACCTGTCTTGGATGATAAGTACTAAGAGGACGATCGCTATATGCCTTTCTTTGTAAGTTCTGTTTCAGATTGCATCCACAAGCAGCTAGAAATTGAAGGTTGGTGTAATGATCCAGATGTCTTGGTTTACAAATACACACAAACCACTCATTTTAGGGTGACTTAACAAGATGAAGTATGTAGATGGGTGGGTTTTAAATATATATATATATATATATATATATATATATATATATATATATATATATATATAAAATTTCTTCTTTATTTGCTACAGTCACCGTCCTGAGTTTTATTTAGACACAGACCAAATCCACAGATGCTGTTTCTCTTGGAGGCTTCCTGGCTTTCAGTGCTGAGCCTGGGCTCCTCTGGGCTCACCTGGGCTTGCTGAGACTCACAGCCTTACCAGGTTGGGATCCTAGCCATGCTGCCGAGCCCCTTGGCATAAGGGCCCCCTGTCCACCTTCTGCCACAGTTTCCTTATAGGATCAAACAGCATCAGCTTCTTTAGCTCTTGATCTGCAAGCCTGGCATTGCTGGCTGCTCACAGAGCTTTAGAACCTGGCAAGGCTGAGCCCACTGGGGTCCTGTCCAGCCCTGTGGGTGCTGGAAGACCTGTGGGCAGCTGAATGAGCCCTTTGAGATGAGGCTCTGAGGCCTGATGTTTGTGTCCCAGAACACAGGGCTTTTCAACAAGTGGATTTCTCTGCCCTGTAACTTTCCACAGCAAGAGTCAGATTCCCTATCATTTCAGAGCTAGAGTTTAAAACGTGGTAAAGTCTAGAGGAGGTTCTCTGAGCACAACCAAGAGGGAATGGGACCTCCCTTTCTTCCCCTGGTGGGCAGTGGTATAAGTTCCATGTCAGCAGTTGACGGGGAAATGCCACTTATGGCTCTGTCTCCTTGTCCTTGCTGAGTGTCCTATCCAGGTAAGTGGCCCCTTTTCAGTACAACAAGAATTTTTAATTTTTATTTATTTAATTTTTAAAAAGGATTTTATTTATTCATGAGAGGCCCACAGAGAGAGGCAGAGACACAGGCAGAGGGAGAAAAAGCCTCCCGGTGGGGAGCCCAATGCAGGACTCGATCCCAGGACCCTGGGATCGCACTCTGAGCCAAAGGCAGACGCTCAACCACTGAGCCACCCAGGCGCCCCACCAAGTATGCTTTAGATGCCAGGAAGCCCGATTTTATAGGGGTGCCAAGTGTGAAAGGGCGTCATCCCTGTTCTTCGACAAATGATCTACAAGATGAAGGAGGCAAGCCCCCCCAAAGAAAGCACCGCAGATGTGCGCCGGGGCGGGAGAGGACGGGGGTGGGGTGGGGGTTCTGGCAAGCGTGGAGTCGAAGTTGGCATGAGGTGGGCAGCAGAATGTGCTCTGGCTCCTGGCTGGAGAGAGGCGGGGAGGAGGGCATTCTGGGAGGGAACCAGGTGAAGGGTGACTTGGAGCCAGGGCCATTTGGGATTTGTTGATGGGGCCATAAATGACACACAGGGGGTAGCAGTTGAAGAGGCCATGGGCTAGTTGAAAGGTGGCTGGTGGAGCATGCCCTTGGCAAGTCATGAGGGGGCTGCCCCACGCACCTCCATGGGGAGCCGTCAAAGGTCTGGTCAGCACTTAGGTGGGAGAGCTTAAGGGGGGGAGCACCCAGCCAGGTGACGATGGGCCAGCCTAGGTGGAGGGCGTTAGGACACCTTAGCACGTGTGGGCGTCATTGGATGAGACTGGCCGTGGCTGACCCTCTCTCGCTCCTCTGCACGCAGCTGTATCCAGCATGCTCCAAGGCCACAGCGCTGTGCTCCAGGCGTTGCTGGGGACCTTCTTCACCTGGGGGCTGACAGCAGCCGGGGCGGCCCTCGTGTTCGTATTCTCTAGCGGACAGGTGAGTTGCCTTGCTCCGGTTCTGAGGTTTGGGGGTGGGGTGGGGGGAGTCTTAGCAAGCTCTGAAGCCACAAGGCAGGGCTGCAGACTCCCTAATGCCACTCACTGGCCACACCTGCAGGTTGTAGGCGATGTTTGTTCTTCTCTGTCCTGTCTTTTCCTCCTCGTCTCCCGACCAGGCTGGGAGAGCCGGGGTCTGCAGCTGTTCCCCTCCCGGTGTGAAGGGAGTAGGAAGGGAGCCCAGTTAGTAAAGCTCGAGCCCAGTTAGTAAAGCTCCTGTAGCCCCTGCCTGGTTTCTAGCTTCTGGCTAGTGTTGGTGAGGCCTGGGGCAGGTGCCCAGTTTGGTTGTCTAACAGGCCTGCCCTGTGTCCTGGAGTTAGCCAGGGTGATAGCAAACTCCTGGGGGAAGGAAGGGCATCTGTTCCCCTTCTCATTTATCTCCTCTTTTCATTCCAATGCTCCCCGAATCCCTTTGGGATGAATACACACAGACTCATCTTCCCATGCCCCTACAGATTATATATGCCCATCCCACCCCCCCACCCCTGCACTTCCTTTACCCATCCGCCCAGCACCCTCACTCGTCCTTGTGCCTGCATGCCCCACCCCCCCACATGGCCCCTGTGCCCCTATATCTCATCCCCTCACATTCTCCCTCCTTCATACCTTATACTCCCCCAAATACCCCCAAGTACTCCTATACTCCCCTCCCTCCATGTGCACACCCCATCCCTCCCAACCCCCAAACCCAACCCTCCATATGTCCCCCACCCTGTACATCCCATATACCCTCATGTACCCCATACACATACACCCCCCACCCGCATTCCCCACTCATCCCCCACAATACACAGCCACCTACCCCACCCCACTGCTCCCAACCACCCACCCCTGCCTCCCTCCTCATCTGTCTGAGATTCCTTTCCTTTCTCCAGCCCTTGACCCCCTGGTCCATAGGTCTAGAGGGACCCATCCATATGTGTCTTGAGGAGCATAAAGTCCCTGCAATCGTGCAGCAGGCAGCCTTAGAAATTGCAGGAGTGGTAAGTGAGTGAGTGATTTAAGATCCATTTAAACATGCTGTGAGCCGGATCTAGAAACTAAAACACGGTCTAGGTAGTTGGCAAGCCAGACACTCTTGTATTAGAGACCAGTAAGACAGGTATTTGATGACAGGTAAGATCTGACCTCCTCTCGCCCTCCCCCTCCTCTCCTGAGTGGGAGGTTTGGAGCCTCTCAGAGACGCAGGGACGCACACAGCCTGATCCCAGCTTGCTGTTGACAGGTAATGAAAACCTTTCCAAACCTAGTCCCTGAGTGAGAAACACCCCGGGGTGGGGGAGAGGAGAGGGCACCAGGTCACCTAACCCTCTTTCTCCTTCACGACAGCCATGCCAGGTTTTCTGGGGTCCCGTCCTTGTACCCTTCTGGGGAAGAGCGGCCCATGGTTTTATCTTCCCCAGTTGTTTTGCACTGAGAAGAGGCCTGAGCCGCACTGGGGTGGGTTGCCCTGCGGAAGGGGTGCCCCCAAGCCCCATGTGGCCCTGGCCAATGTTGTAGGGGCTCTTTGGGAGGGAAGAGGGGCCTTCCCTTCTTCACAGAGGCGCCCTCATCCCCTTTGGAGCTTAGAGCCCCTCATTTGTCTCGTATTGGTGTAACCACCGAGATCAGCAGGAGAACTTGCTGAAAGCTTCTGTGGGGAGGCATAGTCCCCCAGCCCACCACCACCACCACAGTTGGTGATTCGCCAGAAGGACCCATGCCACTCAGCTTCTAGTTGTCCTCCTGGCTGAGGTTTCCCATTGAAAGGATCAGTGGGAGAAAGATACAGGCGGAGTCTGGGGAAATGTGTGCACAGGCTGCGGGTGCTCCCTCCCTCCTGTGAGGGGCACACAGACAGTTCTCCTCCCTCCAGTCACAAGAATGCAGTAACACAGGTGTGACCTGACCGCAGCCTGGGGCAACCTTCAGAGCCTCAAGGATTCTACTGGGGGCTGGTCCTGGAGACCCTCTCTGCTGCTGAACAATTCGAGACCTGGGAGAAGAAAGCAGGTGTCCCGCACCTTGTTTGGAAAACAGTGTAGACACACTGCCCCACCCCTGCCAGGGAATGGAGGGAGAGGTTCAAGTTCTGAGTCTCCATAAGCCGGCCAGGGATCAGCCAAGGTAGCTGACGTGGGCCCGTGTTGACCCTTTCTGCATAGGAAGTGTGCCTGAAGGGTGGGAAGAGGCTTGGCATTGGGAGACAGAGGTAGCCCGAGACAGGAGTCCACAGAGATGTGCTCTGGCACCCTGAGCACACCTCACTTTTCATTTGGCTGAGGTGGGGGCTGCTGCGCCAATCACTTGGGATAGTAGACACGCGGACTCTGCCCTCCGCTGCCGCTCTCTAAAGTGGCTTCACTCAAAATTTGTTTAAATTTGCTTTAAAATATATTTTAATTGTAGGAAGCTTGTAAAGGATGGAAAAGCTAAAGAAATAATAAAGTGTCTTCTTCAATTTTTTAATTTTTTGATTTTTTTAAAGATTTTATTTATTCGAGAGAGAGAGAGAGAAAGAGAGAGAGAGAGAGAGGCAGAGACACAGGCAAAGGGAGAAGCTGTCTCCATGCAGGGAGCCCAACGTGGGACTCCATCCTGGGTCTCCAGGATCATGCCCTGGGCTGAAGGCAGCGCTAAACCGCTGAGCCACCCAGGCTGCTCTCTTCTTCAATTTTTAAAAAATTTATTGATTTTTAAAAATTAGTTTCAGAGGTAGAATTTAGTGATCCTTCAATGGCATATAAAACCCCGTGCTCATTACATCGTGTGCCCTCTTCAATGCCCATCACCCAGTTACCCCATCCTCCCCTCCAGCAACCCTCAGTTTGTTTTTTCCTAGAGTTAAGAGTCTTTTAGCTGTGCCTCCCTTTCAATTTTCATCTTATTTTATTTTTTCTTCCCTCTCCTCTGTTCATGTTTTGTTTCTTAGATTCCACATATGAGTGAAATCCTACAATATTTGTCTTTCTCTGACTTATTTCACTTAGCATGATACCCTGTAGTTCCACCCACGTTGTTGCAAATGGCAAGATTTTATTCTTTTTGTGGCTGAGTAATATTTCATAGTGTGTGTGTATGTATGTATATATATACTGATTTATATACCATATTCATCTACCTGTATTCATCTTTCTCTCTATATATGTATATACATATATATGTACACACAAACATATATGTATGTATATATATACACACACACACACTCCTCTGTCCATTCATCTGTTGATAGACATATGGGCTTGTTCCATAGTTTGGCTATTGTGGACATTGCTGCTATAAACAATAAATAATAATAAAAAGTTTCTGATCCCAGAAAAAACAAACAAAAAACAAACCTTGAACCTATTTGTTCAGTTGTATTTGAGTATGCACAAATGTATGCATATCTATTTCTTTACATGGTAGGGATCAAATTGTATGTAATGTCTTATAACTACTTTTCCTCACTTGATATACGTGTTCCCCCTAAATCCCTTAATGGTTTTTTTGATTATTTTGATCACTTTGGTTACTTAACTGACTGTCATATTCTGCTGTAAGGATGCATTATACTTTAGCCATCCCTCAACTGTTAGACAACTAAGTTATGTCCTTTTTTCTTAATTTTTTTTTTTTTAGGAATACCTTTATGATGAACATAAACCTTTGAGCATATATCTGATTAGTTCCTCGAAATAAATGTCTAAAAGTGGAATAAAGGCTTTAGTGACATTAAAAAAGTCTAATTTTTCTCCTTTCAGGATCCAGATGAATGCTAGTGGAAAAATTTTACCTGACTTCTTTATTAGATCTGTCTGGTTTAATTAAATTATTTGATTAGGCCAACTTTGCTTATGTCATGGCGTGCCTTCAGAAAAATGTCATTTGTGTGGCTGCCTGGGGTCAAACCTTCCATCCAGCCCGCAGCTCCTCAGAGGTGGGAGAGGGCTGAGCCACTGGTACTAGCTGCTCAGCTTTACTGGGAGTCTTGAGGGTCAGAGCAATCCACAGCTCAGCATGCCTGTAACATGTTCGTGTGGCTATAGATTATACCCCTATCTTAGACTGCAAAGTCAAACAAATATTTTTAAATTGAAATATAAAATGCATATAGAAAAGTGCATATTTTATGGCTTGATGGTTTTTCAAGGCCACCTATGAAACTCATACTCAGATCAAGAAGTAGGACAGTACCACCACTCCCTCCAATCCCCACCCCCCAGCAGCCTTTCAGGCTCCTTTCTAGTCCCTGTCCCCCACCCCAAAACTCCACTGCAAGGCAGTCCCTCTCCCTGGTCTCTGACAGCAGAGGTTAGTTTTCTCTGTTTTTTTACATCATTTAAATGGAGTAATCATATAGTAACTGCTCTTCTGTGTCTGGCTGATTCCACTCTGTTTATTTTCCAGTTTATCCTTGCCCCTGCCTGATTATGGGCTTTCATTCCTACATATATTGTGTGTGCTCTCATTGCCATGTGGTATTCTGTGGTATGAATACCTCCTAATTGATGTATCCATTCTACTGTTGGTGGGCATTCGGGTAGTTTCTAGCTTTGGCTCGCTCAGGTACTGCTGCTGAGAGCTTTCTTGCGCAAGTGTTTGGTGAATCCAAGTATGCATTCCTGGTGGGTGATGATTTCACTACTCAGGAGTGGCACAGGGAAGACCTACGTTCACTTCCAGTGAATGCTGCCAGTTGGTTTTCCAGCGTGGTTTGTTCCATTTACCTGCAGTGTGGGAGTTTGGGTTGGTTCACATGGTTCTCACAAACACTTGTCAACTCCCATCTTTCAGGCCAGCTATTTACTAAGAGTTTATAGTTAGAAGTCACAGGAGAGCCAGGCAAAAGGCAACACATGGGCCAGTGGAAGCCAAGCGCCATTGAAAGAACACTCTGGTTGGCCATGGGATGGATAGGGAAAGTTCCAACAAGTTTTTTTTCCCCCTTGGTTCTTGGCCCATTTTCATAAAGGCTCTGATCCAGGCCTACAGCCAGGTTGGCAAACTCGGGCATGGGCCAGTCTTTATTCATGCAGCTCTCTGAGGTCTTATGGTTTCCTCTCATCTCCAGAAACATCCCTTAGAATCTGAAACATCTTGTTTATATTTTCAGAGGCGGATCTTGGATGGAAGTCTTGGCTTTGCTGCGGGGGTAAGTAACGTGGTAGGAGCGATGTAAATAGAGATGCGTGTATTCTGATATTTCTCTGCCAAGGGGGATATTTCCAGGCTCTCCCCATGCATCCTAGATGCATCTCTGTGGTCTCCAGGTGCTAATAGCCCCTTCTTATCTCTGTCCCTACATATTGCCCAGCTTATTGAATGCCCCTGTCTCTGAGACAGTAAGAGAGGCTTGCTGGTTGGGCAGCTGTCTCAGGGCTTGTGAAATAAGATGGTATTGAGGAAGGGCCTCACTCAGGTTCTCCTTGGTGCTAATTAAACATTCTCTTTCCCTTCTCCTGAGAAGCCCTTTTATTATTGACATGTAAAAAACATGTAAAACATGTAGAGAGAACATGTAAAAAAAAGTAGAGAATCCCCAGTAGCCATCATTCAGCTTCAAGCATTACTGACTTGCTAATTTCATTTCTTCTGACTTGCTAATCTCATTTTTTCTGACCTCCCCCAACCTTCCTGAGAGGTTGGAATATTTTGTAAAACCAAATCCAAGACAACATGTAATTTCACCTGCAAGTTCAACCCTCCACATCCCTAACTGAATGCCGTTTTTTTTTTTTTACAACATAATCATCTTATCACACTTACCCAAATTAGCAATTCCTCATTGTAACCTAACACCCAGTCCACATTCAGATTTCCTCCATTTTTTTTTTTTTTCCAAAGGGGTCATTGAAGATTGTTTTGTTAGAATGGGCATCCGAACAAGATATTCATGTTGAAATTTTTGTTCTATCTCTTCATTGTCTTTTATTCTTGAACAATCCCATTTTTTTCCCCCTGCTTCAGTAATTTGTTGGAGAAATTGGGTTGTTTATACCCATAGAGTATTCCACATTGTGAATTTGGCTGATGGCTTCCTTGGGGGTGCTATAAACCTTTTTCCCCAGTCCCCCGATCTCCTATGAGCTGGGCATTAGATCATGTGGTTTGGTGATCTCTGAGCCTGTCTCTGGGCGTGAATGTACCACGGTGGTGCTGTGTATTCCAATTGTGTCCGTCACACCAAAAGTCATGTAATACATGGTTTTCTGTCTCGGTTGATCAGGGTTTGACTCCTCTGTCCTGTGTTTACAGTCCTATGATTTGGTATCTCCCAGGGGTCACCTAAGTCAGTAGCCATCAGACCGGGGTCCACATACCTTCCAGAGCATGCAGGGGCCTTGCAGGTGGTGCACAGGGGGCATGGATGCTTTTCACAAAATCAGTTTCTAGGTCCTCAGTGTTCACAGGCTCTCTTTCCTAAAACCACTCTGCCTGAGGATGCCCCTGGCTACCGGTTCTCCTTTCTCACACTCCCTTACACATTTGCCCTCTCCTGCTTTACAAAAGAAAGGCATACTCTTGCCTTATTACCTTGTCTCTGGGTGGCAAAAATGTCCATGTGTAAGGGAGACCCTTGGGATGTTGGTGCTGCTGCAGAAAAAGTGAAGCTTCTCATCACTGGGCATAAATGCTTTAGTGGTTCAGGCAGTCTTGTCCTTTGACTGTGGATCTAATCATATTGTTAGCAGAGGGATCCTTAAAAGTTGGGTTTTCCATGATGGACCACTCTGGGGTTTGGGGCCTGTAATTTAGATAAAATTCAGAGGATAAAATGACAGTGTTGTAACAAAGTATCTATTTTTCCCCATCCTCTACGTGGACACATTTTTAGTTTGCTTACATTTAAAAAAGAAAAAAAAAAAGAAAGAAAAGAAAAATAGAAATAAAATTAATTCCTAGATCTGTCGGATTCTAGCGATGACCACTTAATATTTGTCCATGGATATATGAATGAATTGAAAAGAACAGGGAAAAGGCCTCATCCATGAAAATATGCATTTCCAAGAATATTTTACTTTTTAATGTGTAATAATCATAAAACAATGTATTATATTTTTGTTGTTAGAAATCTATTCTGTAATGGTAACTCAATCCAGGAAATTGTTACTTATGCAATTAGGGCCCTAGGCCCACATGGATTTTCCTAAAAATTAAATTATATTGCAAAGAAATCAATAATAGACTTTCTAGTATAAAATATAAGTTGCTTTAGGATAAAATTCTGTGTGGAAATGGAATTGAAATACAAGTCTAGGAGAGAAAGGAATGATGTAAGGTTTTGGACTTTTGCACAAGGGGTTGCTTGTGCATTTTTGTGTGTTTTAGAATATAGCCTACAAACAGAGAAGTACAGAGAGAACAACATGGCTTAGTTGCCTTTTTTTTTTTTAAGATTTTATTTATTTTTTTTGAGAGAGAAAGAGCACGAGTGGGTGGGAGGGGCAGAGGCAGAGGGAGAAGCAGACTTCCTACTGAGCAGGGAGCTGATGCAGGGCTTAGGCCCAGGACCCTGAGATCATGACCTGAGCTGAAGACAGACACTTAACCGACTGAGCCATCTGGATGCCCCCATACAGCTTGTTTATATATATTTTTAAATGGATAATAGAGGCAGGGAATAAAATCCCTATGCTATTTAGATACCAGTGGATACATTTAATTGACCAATGAAACAGTTTTATTTAAAGAAATCAATATTTATATACCAGATATGACATCTTTTGCAACTCTTTAAACTCAAGATGAAAATATCTTTAAATGTCAATTTTAAAAGGAGTGAGGGAGTACTTAATCTTTAAACATTCTAGTAGGGGTTCCATAGATCCAAAATTTGAAGAACTCTGTTCTGTGTTGTCTTTCTGCTTTTGACTAGGCATCTGTGTCTCCTCTTCTAGTTCTTTTAGGGCAAAAAAACCTTTCATAAGGTTTGCATAGCAAAAACCAAAGTGAAATAAGGAAGGAAACAAACAAGCAAAAGCAGAGGGTAATAGTCTTTGGGACATGTACGAATGAATTTTGGGAGCATAAAACATGAACAATTAGAATGAAATCATCAGGCCAGTGTATTATGGTCGTTTAAGTATGGAGATCTAAAATAAAATAGTTTACTTCTGATTTTCAATGTAATTGGTAAAAAAAAAAAAAAAGGAGTTTCTAAAAATTATCTATATGTATTGTCGTCATCTCCTCCTTCTACTTTTTTAGAAAATAGCATTTACTTTTCTGAAATTGACCTTGAGCTAGTTCATTAGAGAAACCTCTGGAAGGTCACAAATACATGGAGAAAAGTAAAAGCATGATGTGGGAGACAGTGGAGGCTCAAACACCAAGTGGCCTTGGTGACTAGTAGTCGTTTCTTAAAAATCCTTTCCCAAACTAGGGCAAAAGGCAGTAGAACCTCGGTGGCCTGAGCTGTAATAACTACTTATAGTAATTACAGGAGAATTTATATTGAATATAGCCACTCTGTTGGCTAGGACAGTAGTTCTCAACTGGGGGGTGATTTTTACCCCTCCAGGGGACATTTGGCATGTTTGGTTGTCAGAACTGATGTCTAGTGGCTAAGGGCCAGGGATGCATACCTAAACACCCTCCAATACCCAGGATGTCCCCCACCACAAAGAATTATCCGCACCAAAGTGTCAGTGGTGCCACACCAAGAAATCCCGGGCTAGAGCATTTTGATGTATCCTCTCTAGTCACAGAGTGCAATGTGTAAAATACAGGTGTATTTAAATTTAAAAAAAAAAAAAAAGAAGAAGAAGAAAATCATCCTATCTCTCCCCCAGGCTTCCCCAGGATCCCTACTATTAGCCCTGAGCAGGTCCTTGGAGAACTTTTATTACACACATATGACATATCTGGATAAACATGCCATAGTGCTTGGCATCCTTCAATACAGCTTTTGTATTTATTCTTCAACACAGCTCTGAGATGCTTTGAGGAAGTATCTTGAAAAGGGAAACCTAGCAGGGACCCTGGGTGGCTTAGTTGGTTAAGGCTTTGCCTTTGGCTCAGGTCGTGATTTTGGGGTCCTGGGATTGAGCCCTGTGTCAGGTTCCCTGCTCAGAGGGGAGTCTGCTTGTCCCTCTTCCTCTGCCCCTCTCCCCTCGCTTGTGCTCTGTCTCTCAAATAAATAAATAAAATCTTAAAAAAAAAAAAAAAGAAAAGAAAAGAAAAAGGAAAGGGAAAAAGTAGCCATCAGTCAGTTGACCGGAGTCCCATTGTACCTGGTACAGATGTAACATGTTTTCACGGGCAGCTGTGCATACATTTATGCATGTGTTGTGTGTGCACTGAAATGTGTATCTGTTCTAATGCTGCCATGATGCATCTCTACAATATATAATTGTGCACTGAGAAAGGCGACTCCTGAGAGTAAGAACATGGTATTTTAAATGTGCTTAGCAGGATATTTCACAGGTGTTTTTTTTCTCATTAACAGGGCCTTGGAAGCATTAATCACTTCTCCTTAAATGACTCCTCTTAGAATCTGTTTGCCTTTTTTTCTTTTCCTCCTGACTCTTTAAATCACTCTTTAAGTCTTTAATAATCATTATCTTGTTATTCTCAGTACTCATGTCTGCCCTTGATTTTTGCCTGAGGTGTGAATTTCACGGGGAGAAATGTTACCATTAAAAAAAAAAAGGCAGAAAATGAAACCTAGAGTATTACAACGTTAAGGCTGGAAAAGATATTAGACAGTTATAATAGCTAATATTTATAACACCTTTATTTTTTACGAGGTGTTCTGCTGAGCACTTCCCGGAGACCATCTAATTTAATTTTTGTAATGGCTCTAGGAGGTATATAGCAGGTACTATTATATCCCCCCCACTTTACAGATGAGGAATAGGCACAGGGAGTGTAAGTAAATCGTCCCGGATCCCGAGATGAACAGTCAGGATTTGAACACACAGTCTGACTCTAGGGCTTCCCCTTTTAAACGACAGTGCCTCCCAGCTGAGGTCTGGTCCAGTTGCCTCCACTTGCAGGCAGGAAACAAATCCAGAGAGGGATTTATGAGCTATCCAGAATCGAAAATTGTTAGGTAGGAGCATAGCTAGGACCAACTCAGACAAGAAGTCAGAGGTTGCTGGTGTGTAGCTGTGTGACCTTGGGCGAGCTCCTTAGTCTTCCTGGACCTCAGTTGACTGTGCTGAGAACTGATGCTGGGCTTGATGGTTCATTAAGGGCTTCTTCATTATGCATGGCTCAAGGGGCGGGTTCCAGCACATGTTAGCATGAGTCCTTTTCTTGGAAGGCATTATGAAGCATTGCGGTTAGGTTTGGTTCACCTACTCACCTCTTCAGTGGCAAATTTAAACCTGCAATTGAATATCTTTTTATCTGAGTGAGAAAGAAGTCATTGTCCCGAAAGATAAACGTTTAGATGAATCTGAAGAGGCAAAAACATCAAGGGTCACCATTTTAATTTTCTTTGCTCTGGTTCTGATGTCTCTTTTTGTTGAGGCTTGTATTAACTAGAAATCTCTGAGTCAATGTCGATTCTCTCTCAAGGAAGGAACATTCATGTGGAATAAATCGGACCAGGAGGGGTACCTGGGTGGCTTAGTGGCTGAGAGTCTGCCTTTGGCTCAGTTCGTGATCCTGGGGTTCTGGGATTGAGTTCTGCATCAGGCTCCCCACAGGGAGCCTGCTTCTCCCTCTGCCTATGTCTCTGCCTGTCTCTCGGTGTCTCTCATGAATAAATAAATAAAATTTAAATAAATAGGTAGATAGATAGATAGATAGATAGATAGATAGAGCCAGGAACCTGCAGAAGGGAGAGGCAGCCTACCAATCAAAAATCAAATACTCACTTGTAATCATGAAGAGGCAATTTCATATCTATTATTTAATCCCATAGGGAGCCAGGTTCTTACGAAAGACATGATTCCCTTAAGGAGATTTTGGCTGAGTCTGTTTTTTGCGCAGCACATGGTAAATAATATTTTTTTCCAAATAACTGGCTCACTGTCAGAAGTTAATGACACTCTCCAGTGATGGCCTTGGGGTCTGGAGGGATAAGGGTGACCAGCTGTTGTCCATTCCCATGGAGAAAACGGAGGTGCAGAATGGACTCACATTGTAGCATGAGAGATTCAGGGAGGAGATTTCAGGTAGATCTGCTGGAAAGGCTTATTCTAGAGAAAATAGTAGAGAGAGAAGAGCTGGATGTGGGGAGTAGCCATGGAATAGGGCCTTCAGAAATCTGAGCTTTTGTGCTACTGGCTTCGTTGATCCCAGATTGGATGTTGTAATTGCTGATACCTTTCTCTGTCTTACTACCTGAGAGGTAGGGAGCCCTGATGTGTCTTAATGGAGATTTTCCAAAGTGAGGTCTTTTGAACAACCTTGAGAAGGGCTGGGCCACAGCCAAAGTACCATAAGACAGCATGAGGGGAGCATGCGAACGGGATCTGATGGGGCTCCTGCCAGGATCATTGTCCTGTGTCTCACAGAACCGTGATTTTCCTCTTTATGAGGCTGAGAAGAATGGTGGGCCCCAGGGTGACCCCCCGCTAAGGATGTTGAACACGCTTGGACCTAGAGCAGACCCCGTCCCAGCATCACTTTGATTGGACAGACCACCTGGGAAGTATCAAGCAGCTGTCCAAAGTGGAGCTCCTCTCTCAAATGGGCTTTTTCAAGATTTTGGGGACTGAGGAGCCCTCAGGGCCTCCTACCTAGAGCCTCTTCTCTGCAAGTTGTTTGCACTGAGTTGCAATGACCGGGGAGGTGATATTTGTCTGTTTTAGGGCTAAGATCGCCCTTGACGTTAGTCCTTAGCCAAGTAGTGAGGAGGACTACTGGGTTGGCTTGAGGGGACTTGGAGCTGCCTGCCCTTGGGGTCTCATTTGACCAGTTAAATGTAGCATGGTGTGTGGAGAAAACATGGGGAAGGGCTCTTCTCTAGCCAGGACTATTCACAGCCTCCCTCTGGGGGCTTGTAACGGGCACCTGACACTCCTGCCACCACTGCTTCTTGCCTAGCAAGGCTGCAAGACACTGGTGCTCAAACTCATAGTCAAGGGGTTGGCACCCTTAAGGGTTATATGACAAAGCATTTTGTTATTTTATTATTTTTAGAGGGGGAATGGGGAACGGTGGAGGAAGAGGGCGAAACGATCTTAAGCAGGCTCCGCACCCAGCACAGAGCCTGACATGGGGCTTGATCTCACAACCCTGAGATCATGACCTGAGCCGAAATCAAGAGTCAGCTGCTTAACTGACTGAGCCACCCAGATGTCCTGCGAAGCATTCTATTTTTAAAGGACTCATATGGCCAGTTTACAGTGGGAAAACTTCTGAGTCCTCCATGCACCTTGCCGTGCATGGGCAGGAGAAGCTGAACACACCACGGGGGATAGGCCTGACTTCTGACTCGGTGCTCCTGGACTCCAAATAGTAGTGGTTCTTCTGGGCAACGAGGGCAGTGTGGTGGCAACTCTGTGCCCAGCTCTCCCCTCCTCTTGTGTAACACGTGTGGGCAGAATGAGGGCCTTCCTTGCTGCCACATCCTGACCTTGACTCCACTTGCCTCCACGTCTTGCTGCAGACGGAGGGGTGGCCAGGTGAGGGAGGAAAAAGGAGAAAGGGAAGAAAAGCACTCAGGAAGGAGACAGACCATCGCTGTTATTATTGTGATTTTTCTTTTCCATTTCATGCTTCAGATTTCCAGTGTCATTATAAACAGTGTGGAGGAGGAAATGATATACATTACCTTCTGTCTACGGTGATGGAAAGTAACTGCATTTTTGTTGGTGGAGGAGGCCATGTGTGCTCTCCGGCCTGCTAAGCAGCTGGCCTGGGGGGCCCTGAGGCCTGCCCGGAGGCTCCTGGATGGTTGCGTCGCTTCTTGCCTCTCCGATCCTCTCTCCCCACCTTCCCCAAGTGTATCCTGAGGCTGCCTCCACTCTCATGGCCAGGGAACCCCTGCTTCCCCCTTGTTGCTCTGCCTTTCCTTGCAGACTTGGGCCAACCCTCCATACAGGGCCAGGGCATCCTCCTTGGGGGAATACCCGTTCCTCCTTATTTGGGGCACCTTCTCTGTTCCCATGAAGGGGAAGGTGAGAGTGTATGGTAGTGACCAGCCAGTTAAAACGGGCTTTGGGATTCAGTTTCTGTAGTCAGATGTGCGTGCTCCAAAGACAGTAACTCTTACACATCTCCCCTTAGAGCAGGCAAATGTATAATAGATATTCCCTCAAGATGATTGACTCATTTTTCATTTATTTGTTCATTCACTCACTCATTCATTCATTCATTCATTCATTCATTCATTCAGCATTTATGGAAGATTTATTATATTCCAAGGCACCGTGCCAAGTGCTCAGAATGTAAAGCGCTAGGAGACGGTCTCTGTCTTTAAGGAAGTTACGATCTGGTGGAGAGGTGGGCGCACTGCCTGTTTTTGTAAGTAGAGATTTATTGGAACCCAAACATGCCTGTTTGTTCACACATTGTCTGTGGTGGCTTGTGCATTATAATGGCAGAGTGAGAAAGCACAACGGGACTAGATTGCTTGCAAAGCCTAAAGTATTTACAATCTGGCCCTTTACAGAAGTTTGCCCATCTCCGGGTTTTCTGAGGGCGGGTTGTAGGGCAAACAGTCTGAGCAGGTGTCCGCAGCATGCAGGGCCTGGGCTGGCAGTCTCAGAACATCAATGAGATGTCTGGTGTTCCCGAGCAGGTGATTTCCTGGGGGAGTCAGGTTTTGTGTGGGAAGGGGAACCTGACCTTGACTCATGAAATCCATGCCACTGCTGACCCTTTGCTGGGGTGGGTTGTTCGAAGAATCTTCAGGAAGCAGCTTTGCAGGGAAGCAGGGTGAATTATGTGGACCATTTTGCTCTAATCTCCTTGTCACATAAAGCACACTGTATCAAGACAGATGGCCAGGGACAAAAGTGTGCAATTTGAGATTGTGAGCTAAAACTAGGTTTCCCAGCTCAAATCAACCTCAAGTTGACAACTGTCCTCAGCATCCATGGTCCAGCAGAATGAGCTAACTTGGCCTCACATGCTGGGCAGTTTGGTTCCAAGGAGCTCTTGCTCTGGCTTTGGAGTAACTCCCTTCATTCTGATGCAGTGGCTCTACTTGCACTGCACTATAGAACCATCTGGAAAGATTTTAAAAGCCCCGGGCTCCAGACATACGCTGGACTAAATACATCCTAGTCTCTGGGGGTAGAATGAGTCTTCAGTGGTTTCTCAAACTCCACTGGCGATTGCAGTGTGCAGCCAGCATCAAGGAGCCCTGTTCTAACAGGGACCACTGTGTAATGAAGGATGAACTGGTACTTGGAAGCTGTAGACTCCCTTCAGAGGCTCTAAGTAGCTATGGCACTAAGAGTCCAGGCAAGCCCATATATGGGGTTGGGGCCATGGTTAGAGGGGCACTGGGTATGGAGGAAGGGGCCTTGGACCCTGGAGGGGGGATCCCAGGGGGAAACTGTAGCCTCTGGTCCCCAGCTGCAGGCCTATGTGCCACAGGTTGCCGTGGTGGTCCACCCCGTGCTTGGCGGTTGTCTTGGCTCCTAAGGTGGGTTGGTTTTGATATCAGCCTGGGTTGGGAGGGGGTAGGTCTACTCTCAGGGGCATTTCCCAGTTGGTCAGGTGATACTGGGCAGCTGCCAACTGGGGACTCGGGCTCTTCCTCTGGGCTCCTTGGCATGTGCCAAAGAAAGACGAGAGGTGGGGTCTTTGCTGCTTGGAGAACTTGAGCGTGAGCTTAAATTCTCACTTGATGCACAGTCCTCATTAGATCTCATGCTGTGTCTGAAAAATCCCAGTACGGGCAGGGCCTTCTGGGAGTCATCTCAGGCATCCCTTGCCACCAGACAGGGCAATGTTTCACCAAATCCAGACAGCTGGAGCTGGGTGGGGGGGGGGGGGGGGGGGGGGGGGCGGAGTGTAGCTTGTTCTCCAAGACTTTTATGAAGCAAGTCTCTACTTTTTTTTTGGTAACCTAATTGAGTGTTTAGCTAGCTTGTTAGAAACTCATCCAATCTAAATGTCTTCTGCTGCAATTTAAATAAGAGAGAGAAGCTGACATCATCTTTCATGGACATCTTCATACAAATCACATTACAGAGCATTTGCAGAGGGTCAGCTCTTTTGCAAGATACTCTGAGTGCAGCGGATCAAAGTTAATATTGGTTGTCTTGTCCTTTATAGCCTTTGCCTGCCAAGACCAAATCTCTACACGTGTTATTAACACAAGTGTCTTGTGGAAAGCCGGCCGTGGGATTGCTCATGATTGCTTTTCAGTGGTGGCTCACTCACAAGAGGGGAGAAGAGCCAGTCATCAAAGCTTTGTCAAGGGCCTGTGCAATTTAAGAGATGATCCAGACATGTGTTCTGTTTGCAGAATGAGCGTTAATTTTCTTCCTTGGGGAGTAGCTGCCCAGACTATGGGAGCAGGGAGTGGATTGTCTTAAGGCCAATCCATCCACCATTAACTGTGTGGAAGGCATTGTGAGGATATGTAAAGAAGCAAGACGTAGGGACGCCTGGGTGGCTCAGTGGTTGAGTGTCTGCCTTTGGCTCAGGTCGTGATCCCAGGGTCTTGGGATAGAGTCCTACCTACATCAGGCTCCCTGCAGGGAGCCTGCTTCTCCCTCTGCCTATGTCTCTGCCTCTCTCTGTGTCTCATGAATAAATTAATGAAATCTTAAAAAAAAAAAAAAAAGCAGCAAGATGTAATCCCTCCCTTCAAGGGGCTAAGGTTGGCTGGGTTCCTGTCACCCTGAGACAGGTTGGCATGTAGTTGTGTGAAGGTAACATATACAAGGTGACAGGCAGCCTGGGGCAGAGAGGTTACTTCTAGTGGGGAATTAGGGAGGGACTTCTTCAGGGATGAGACTCAGGCTAGAAGAGTAAGTAGAGCTTGGGGATGGGCCTGGAGCAGGGGAAGGAAATGAATTCTGGGCAGAAAGAACAGGATATTGGAAGCATGGCTGGGGAAACCAGGAATGTTGAAGCATGGTGGTTGGTTTGGTTGGAAGGTGACAGCTGAAAGGCAGGTTGGGACCCAGCTCTAACCAACCTGGGGCCCCATGGACAAGACTCTGTACTCCATTCTCTAGATTGGTGGGGAGACCCTAGAGAAATTTGAAGGGATGAGGTGACCAGAGTTGTACTTTCAGAAAGTGCATTGTCTTGGTGGCAGACAGCTCAGCTGTTTGGGAGTGTGCAGGGAGAGGCCATGGTGGAGAGGCACATGGGAGGCTCTTGCATTACTTTATTTATTTATTTTTTAAAAAGATTTTTTAATTTGTTCATTCATGAGAGGCACACAGAGAGAGGTAGAGATGCAGGCAGAGGGAGAAGTGGGCTCCCTGAGGGGATCCTGATGCGGGACTCGATCCCTGACCCTGGGATCACTCCCTGAGCCAAAGGCAGATAGATGCTCAACTGCTGAGCCACCCAGGCATCCCAAAGAAATCATAGTCCTGTTTTTTTTTTTTTTTTTAAGATTTTATTTATTTGAGATAGAGTGAGAGAGAGAGCGAGCAAGCATGACCTTGGCTGGGGTGAGGCAGAAGCAGACTCCCCACTGAGCAGGGAGCCTGACATGGGGCTTGATCCCAGGACTCGGATTGTGATCTGAGCTGAAGGCAGATACTTAACCCACTGAGCCACCCAGGCGCCCCATCTGGCATTACTTTAGATGATGCCTGGACTCCTGAGACCCTTAAATTAGGCAGAGGCAGGGGAGTTGGGAAGGGCGAGAACAAAGGACGGTCCTGCTAGAGAACCAAGAGGACCTGGGAGCCCTCTGATTGGGAAAGTAGCCAGAGGGGCTCAAGCCCTGGGCTCCTGTCCCGGGGGCAGTTGGAGAATTTGCTGTTGCCTCCTGGCTTACAGGCTGCAGGAGAGGGACGCCACCAGAAACGTGGAGTTTACATCGGGCCTTTCTCTTTTGAGTGGGTTTGTACTTTGGAATCTGCGTGGTGGGGTGGTCTCCATGGCAACCAGACACCTACAGCTCGCCGCACCGATGGGGATGCTTCCTTCTGCTCACTCTGCTTTTGACTGAGAGTAACTGAGCCCCCCCCCCCCCCCCAAAGAGTGGCTTAAACAAGAAAGACTCCTCTTACTCAGAAGAAATCCAGAGACCGTGGCTGGGAAAGTAGGTCCACAGCATCCCCAGGACCGTGCTTTGCCACAGAGGGAGGCTTTTGTCTTTCTGGCCCAAGGTAGCTGCTGGAGCTCAGGTCATCACATCCACCTCCAGGCAGCAAGATGAGAAGCAGGAGCCTTGCCTCGCAAGTCCACTTTCAGTTCATCAGCCAGAACTTATTAGAAGACCCCATCTAGCTGCAAGGAAGGCTGGGATACATGGGCTTTCAGCTGTGCTGCAGCGTGCCCAGATAAACAGTGGGATCCTGTTACTGCACGAAGGCGGGAGAGTGGAAACTGGAGCAGGCAATTAGCACTCTTGGCCACACAACCCACTGCGGAGAGAACTTTGAGCCCTAATGCTATTATTGATTTACCTTCCCTGTGTACTTTTTGTATATGTTGTTCTTCTAAATGAGCCATGTCATTCGTTCCTTAACTAGTTTCTTTCAGAGCAGAGGAGTAAAATATGAACTTGGCAGTAAAAAATCCTTCTGTTTCTGTTATCAGCTAGGGCTTTAGAGGCCATGAATGATGGAAAATCTAGCTTGATTCTGCGTAGGACGAAAAGAAATGTATTGGCCCATGCATTTAAAATAACCAGGCATAGACCCGGCCTCAGATACTCCTGCTAGACTCTGTAGATCCAAAGACGTCACTGCGGCCTGGGGTTTTCCCTGTGTGGCTCCCCTTCTGGATACTCTGTTGACAACCCCTTAGTCTCACATCCACGGGAAGGAGTCTTCCTTCCCCAGCTTCAATGGCCTTGGAATTGACTTTCATGGGCAGGGAGTGACTTGGGTTGTGTGCTCATCCCTGCACACTAATCCCTGTTGCCATGGGGATGTGGCATGTTGATTGGCCAGACCTGGGCCACATGGCCACATCTACTGGCCTCCTCTTCTTCCTCCCTTAGATAAAAAGCAAAGACAAAAAAAAAAAAAAAAAAAAAAAGATGAATAACGGTGGGGTGGGGGGGGGAGATGTTTCCTCTGAAGCAAAATTAAGGTGCCATTGCCAAAGTAGGTGTACTGGAGGTTGGGTAGTCAGCATACAGCCAACATGCCCACATTCTGCAAGATACCGCAGACCTCCCCCACACTCCCTGTGCCAGTCAGAAACCACTCCAAAACATAGTGGCTTCAACAACAATTTATTATTTCTCATGATTCTGATGGGCTGGGTTCAACTGGGTGGTTCTTCCAGTGTTGTGTGGGGTCACTCACAAGGTGAGGGCATCTGGTGGCTCAACTAGGCTGGAGGGTAGAGGAGGGTTTCACTCATAGTGGTGGGCACCTGGTGCTACCTGTCCTCTGGGTCTCTGAGGAGACCCCATGGCTCATGGGTCAGTAGGTGCAGGTGGAAACTGTAAGGCCTTGGAGGCCTAGACTCAGGAGCTTACATAAAATCTCTTGTTACATTTTATTGGCCAAAGCAAGTTGTAAGGCCCACCCAGATTCAAGGGTTCTTGGTGGCAGGAGCCTGCAAACTATCCCGGCTCTGCTCTACCCTCTACCAGCCTCACTATGTAGAGGTGATGCCTATTGACAGTCTACCCTCCTAGGATCAAGATTCCTTTTCTGTTGCCATTTCTAGAAGTCCCTGGACCCCTATGCTGGGTCTCCCTTGGTCCTATTTTCTCCATCCTGCTTCTTAGCTTCGCTTTGGGTATCACTCCCACCCAGGGAAAGGAAATTCTCTTTCTAGGTTTTCATTCCATTTGCCAACAAACACCCAAGGAATAAATCGGAAGACCCAGTGAAGTGGAATTCATGCTCTGTGGGTGGCAGAGAAGCAAAACCTTCACGGAACCAGATTGGTCATGAGTGTTCTGGTCTCCTGAGAGGAAAGTGGTTGGGCTAAGTTCTCAGGACGAGGGCCACCCCATTCCAGAAGCAAGAACGAGCTACTGAGGTGACATTCTGTGGCTAGCAGCAATGTGATCTCCTTGGAATCTTCTCTTATGACCTTCTGAGAGCGGGTGTGTCCACATTGTGGAACTGGAGGGGCCTGGGAGAAATACCAGTTTTTAAATTCCACGCTTCAGCACTGCTTGGTTTCCTTAACCTGTAAGACTTTGACTTTTTTTTTTTTTTTTTTTGGTTTTTTTCTTTTTTAAATTCAGGCATCAGTCTTACTCCGTCTTTGCAGGGGAGTCTCTGCCTCATTTTGTGAACATAATTTCAGCACATTAAGAGCACGTTGCTGAGAGCAGGGCGGAGGTCCATCCTAGTGTTTCTCTGGCAGGTGTGTGAGCAGAGCAGCTGAACGGTGCTGAACTATGGATTTATGCCTCTCCTTGCCCCGCCGAGAGGGTGGTGGGTCCATGGACACCAGAGAAGCTATAATCAGAGGCTGAGGATCCTCACTGCTGCCTTCTCCCAGGGCCTGGACAGGTTTGTCAGTCTCAGGCCCTCCCTTCCCAATGCCTCCTACCCCAAGGAATGGGACCTCAGGAGTGCCTCTGACATCTCTGCTTTCCTGGATGAGAGAAGCCCTCTCGGGGCAGCCGAGGCCAGGAAGCAGAGCTCTGATTCTGCACAGTAATAAAGGGTGCTGGGCTCTGACAGGGAGTCAGGAACACTGGGTTGCATTTCTCGCTGTGCTGTTTATAATTCCTGTGATTAGGAGCAAGTCCTGTAACCTCCCAGCCTCTCAGGGCTCCATTGAGACTGAAATCCTTCCCCTCCTACCATGTGCACGGAGTGGAAGAAAAAGTCAGGACATGACTGCTTTAATGCCTCTATGCCCTCCAGAGTGAAGTGAGAACAAACGACCAGGGAGGCAGGCGCCTTAATAGCTTGCTGGTGGATGCTGATCTTTGCTGTCAGGGTGCCCTGGCTTTTAATCCCACATTTGACTTTGGCTCCGGGCCATGATGAGCTGTTTCTCCAGACTTTGCTGAACGGCAATCAGAATAGAACCATCAGGCCTGATGGAGAATGAGCTCCCTGAGAATTGTGTATTTGACAAGTGTCTTCCTTCCTTCCTTTCTTTTTTTAATTTTTTGGTAGTGTTTCTTTGGAAACCTCTCAGTTTCTGAAGCCCGGGTCTTCTTGTAAGAAATCAGCCGTGACAGCTCTGGGGCTAAGTGAGTTAGTTGTTCGGGTGGGGGTAAAAAAAAAAAAAAAAACATTTGTTAAAACCCATAAGCAAGGGGAAAATAGATTAGTATTGTATTTAAGGCAGGAGGAAGGGGCAAAGAATCATTGTGCATAAGCTCTAAGTAGATTACCCATCTGATTTGCGGAATACTCTGTAATTATGCATAAAGAGACTGTGGGGTGGGGTTTGTCCATGAGCTGACTGCAGGGAACACTTACCTATTATGGGCTCGTGAATCCCAAATATTACCCAAATATTATTATGTGACAATAGTTTATTACTTCATATTTTTCAAAGCATTTTCCCATCCATTACTTCGTCTGACCCTCATAATAATCCGGTAGCTGTAGGCTTTTTTTTTTTTTTTAAAGATTTATTTATTTATTTGACAGAGAGAAAGAGAGCATACAAGCAGGGGAAGCAGCAGGCAGAGGGAGAGGGACAAATGGGCTCCCCACAGAGCAAGCAGCCCGACCAGGGGCTTGCTCCCAGGACCCTGGCAGGATCATGACTTGAGCCCAAGGCAGAGGTTCAACCATCTGAGCCACCCAGGCGCCCCTAGGCTTTCTTTTTTGCACATAATAGGTGAAAGTCCATCCCATGCTGGACTTCTTATGTGACCCGTCCTGGAACGTTTGAAGCAATTCGGAAAAGGGGAACTTCCAGTCCCCCTGAGCATCCCCAAGGTTGTGCCAAGCACTGGAGATAAACAATAAACAAAGCACCCCCAAAGTCCTGCTCTCATGGGACTGCTATTCTAGCAGAGAGAGTTGCATGATACACTCTACACGAAAACATATGGTATGTCAGACAGAGATGAATGTGAATGAGGACAATAAAGAACGGAGGAGGATAGAGAGTACTCTGGCAGGGGTGGGAGTCATGACTGTTACAATCTTCAAAGGAATCAATCATTGAAGATGCTGGGGAAGTGGTCCTGACATATGGAAGGTTCTCAATAAAATTTTTTGATGTATTGAACAAATAAACAAATGCTCAAATAGATGGATGGATGGGTGGGTAGGCGGACAGATGGATGGATGGGTAGATTGGTGGGTGGATGGATGAGTAGATGGATGGATGGATGGATGGATGGATGGATAGAAGAAGAAGGTGTCCTAGGTGTCCTACCCACTCACCCACCCACCCACCCACCCACCCCTGTAGACCTGTGTTTCCTTTTGAGAGCCTTACTGTGCCTACATATTTTCATATTCCCTTGTTCTGTTTCTTTTCTTTTTTCTTTAAAGATTTTATTTATTTATTTGACAGAGAGAGAGCACAAGCAGGTGGAGCAGCAGGCAGAGGGAGAAGCAGACTCGCCACCAAGCAGGGAGCCCCATGTGGGGCTCGATCCCAGGATCCTGAGATCATGACCTGGGCTAAAGACAGATGCTTAACCATTGAGCCACTGAGGTGCCCCTCCTTGCTCTGTTTCCTGAATCAGTCTCATCTCAGGTAGCCCCTGGAGATGGAGAGCCCCTCCCTGCTAGAAGGAGCCAAGATCCAGCTGGTTTAGAATAGGAATGCTCCTGGTTCTGTGCAGGTTGAATTGGGAGGTAAATTGTTGCTAACTGGTCAAGGAAGAATTTGCCTCTCATTTATTGCAACTCAGTCTTCTTATTATGGGCCTCATTTCGTAAATCCACATCTTGCCATTGAGATTTTGCTCCTTATTGGATTGGGCATCTCCTTTTACCCTTCTTCATCTACTAGCCCCTGTCCAAGATGGGGTTTCCTTGATAAGTATTTAAAACTCTCTGCTTATATAGTACTTCTCTCTAGATCCTAATTGCTTGTTCATTTCTCTTCCCTCCTTCCCAAACTGGAAGCACGTGGAAGGCAGGGGCTGTCTTTTCACCGTTGCAACTTGGTCCCTAGTACAGGGACTCCCCCATAGTGGCATTCAAAAATATTTTTAATATAAGCGTTGAAAGAGCGTGCTGACTGCATTAGAGGTTTTCCTTGGGGTTGGCTGCCCTTAGGCCCAGCCCATTTCTCCAGACCATCTGTGTGCACTGATGGACATTTCTGGAACATCAGGATGAAATCTCAAAATAGGCAATGAGAAACCCTCTGAGTCTATAAGGAAATCCATCTTTCTGATTCTTCCAATGAAGGAAGGAATTAATTGAATGTAAACTCATTACATCTCTGAAGCACTTTGAAAATTTCCCCATGATTTAATTACGATGAACTTCTCAGGATGTAGTCATGCTAGGAAATGTCTCAAACTGTCAGTGGCATGGGGTGAGCCAAGGGCAGGGGGCATTGGGGACTTTGAAGCGGAGCCTTTTTTCTTGAGGGCATGGGCTTTGATATTATCATGAGCTCTAGAGTCACCTTGCTTGGTTTTGAGCCTGGTTTCCCTACTATTAGTTTTTTTTTTTTTCTAAAAAGCAAATATTTATTATTTTTATTTTTTTAATAATAAATTTTTTATTGGTGTTCAATTTGCCATCATACAGAATAACACCCAGTGCTCATCCCGTCAAGTGCCCCCCTCAGTGCCCGTCACCCCCACCCTTCACCCTCCTCCCCTTCCACCACCCCTAGTTCGTTTCCCAGAGTTAGGAGTCTTCATGTTCTGTCTCCCTTTCTGATATTTCCTACCCCTTTCTTCTCCCTTCCCTACTATTAGTTGCATGAGCCCAGACTTTGTAAGCCTCAGTTTCCTTTTCTGTAAGACAGAGATAACAGTGCTGTCTCCTCTATGGGGTTATCATGCACATGAAACGAGTCAAAATATCTGAAGCACTTAGCACAGTGATCGGCACGTAGGAAATGCCCAGTACGTCTCGATTACTATGACCTCCTGTCAAGGCAAATGGGTAGAGGACTCATGTGGAATTAGGAATTGTCCACCTGCAGCTGATTATCTTCCCTACACAGACTCCTTCCACCTTTCTTCTCAGCAGCACCATCTTGGATGCTTGGATAAATTTGGAACTTGGATACATTTCTTTGTTCATATATAACTTAAAAAGAAGGAAATCATATCGTGTACAACATTTAAAAACACGTTCTTTCACTTACCATTTCCCAAGTTTTTTCTTGTTATCTTGGTGCTTGCATGGTACCCCGTCCCAAGAACCGACCATGTGAGTTTTCACTTTCACCCAGGTATAACTGAAATGCGCTCAACTGTGCGTGTAACCGGGGTATTTTAGGCTAATGACTTGTTGCTCATTTAAGTTGGACTTGAGTTTTTGAATCGTTGTTTACTTTTATCAAGATCATCAATGCACACGTCTAAAAGGAACAAATGTTAATAAAAGGCTTATAGAGAAAAAAATATTCCTCTCTCCTGCCTCCCATGGCCCTGTCTCTTCCTAAAAGTAACCACTTTTGTCTGTTTCTTGAGAAATCCACCCCCCCCCCCATATTTCTAAACAAATCTATTCTGCAATTTTTGACTTCAGTTCTGGTCAGTGTTATTTTTAGGTTTCTTTAATAGTTTCCCCCAGTAGCCCTCTGCTCTCTCTCTCAATTAATCGTATTAGTTGGCTTTTGCATTTCCTGGATGAGCCTCTCGTTTTCCTCCCTTCTCTCTTTATTTTATAATCTCTCTGCTGTTTTGTTCTGCATGGTGGTGTGCAGAGTTCAACTCCCTAAAAAGAGCAAGTGTTTTTCTTTTTTTTTTTTTTTTTTTGATGTTTTCATAGTTTCAGTTTCTTGGAAACCTTATTCTCTCTGTTTGTTTGTTTTATTTTTCTCCTTAAGCACCCTTCCTTTTCCATGGATTTCTTTTTTTTTTTTTTTGTGGATTTATTTCATGCATTCGTACCTCTTTGATACCATGTTCTTCTCCTTATAAACGTTGTTTCCCTGAATTTTCCAAGGTCTAAGAGCCTTCTCTCTTCCTGTTTGTTTCCTGTGGTCCCTGTGGTAGCGTGTTGGGGACGTGCATTTAAAAACAGTTTCCAGGGGCATCTGGGCTAGCTCAGTCCATAGAGGATGTGACTCTTGATCTCAGGGTCATGAGTTCAAGCCCCATGTTGGGCATAGAGCTTCCTTAAAAAAAAATAAAACAAAATAAAAAGGTAAAACCAGTTTCCTGGTTTTTTACTGGTAAAACCAGTTTTCTTTACCCTCCTGGGTAAAGAAATGGTGCCTTGCAGAGTGCTAGCCACCATTCTGAGTGCCTTGTATATGCCACGTATATGTGTTAGCTCATTTAGTCCTCGCAACGAGTGAGGTAGGGGTTGCCAAACTGAACTGCTATTCAGTTTGCAGATGATTAAACTGAGGCTTATGGAGGGAACGGGATGTGCCCAGGCACTGTTGGGATTTGTCAGATCCCGGAGTCTGTGCCCTAAGCTCGGTGATGCACATTTCCCTGATTTGCTTTGATTACAGGTGAGCTTAAACATCTTATTAGTTCCTTGGTACCCCTGGACATGTCTTTGGTGATGAGCTGGTGATTTACATCCTTTGCCCAGTTTATGTCTCTAAACCTTTATTTGCACCAGAGCCTTCCAAAATCAGTCTTGAGTTTCTCCCTGTCCCTCACCCTACGCCAGTCCCTTCTGCACCTGCCACCTATATGCAGCTCTGGTCCCCAGCCCAAGCCAGCAGATGCCACTGTAGCCTCCTGACCGTCTCCTTGACTGTTCCTTCTCCTGCAGCTCTCCAGCTGGCCGTCTGATGGACCGCTCTCTTGCACTTGACAAGTTCAACCCAGGCCCCAAAACCGGGACGTCACCTTGATTCCCATCTGCGCTAGGTTGCATGGCGTTCCCTCCTAACTCCCAATCTCTGCTACTTAGGACCTGTGGATGTGATCTTATTAGAAAAATGGGTCTTTGCAGATGGAATCAAGTAAAGATGAGATTGTCCTGCTGTAGGGCGAGCCCTAAATCCCATATGACTGGTGTCCTTATGGAAAGAGGGAAATTTGGACATGGACCTAGAGGCACACAGGGAGAATGGTCCCATGACAGACCTGATGTGTCTACGAGCCAAGGCACACCAAGGATGGCTTGCAGCCCTGGAGGCCAGAAGAGGCAAGGAAAGTTTCTTCTCTAGAGCCTCGAGAGGGACTGTGACCCTGCAGAGTCCTTGATTTTGGCCTTCTAGGCTCCACAATCATGAGATAATATATTTCTACTGTTTCAAAGCCCCCTGGCTTGTGGCGGGTGGCTAGGCTGCTGCAGGAGACTCATCTACTCTCTCTTATGTGACTCTGCCTCATCCATTCCACCAACAAGCTTGGTCTCTCCCTTCAGGAGACAGCCCAAACATGACCCTCGTTCTTCACCTGTGCTGTCAGGTCTGGGCCACCGCGATCCCCCAGGTGTGCCAGAGATGGGCTCTCTGTGTCACTGCCTTCCTGCCCGCCCCCCCGTCCGCACCCCTTCATCCACCGCAGCCAGCGTGAGCTTCTGTGAATGTGTGAATGCACATCAGCCCCATTGCCCCTGCCGGAGAATCGAGTTCCAACTCCCCCACGGTCCTTCTGTCTCCTCTCTGTACCCCTCCCCGCCATGGTCATCATCTTTCAGCCATTGCCTTTTCTGTCTCGAGCTTGTTTTGACCTCAGAATGTCTTTCCTTTACTTGGAACTGAGTATTACCCCTCTCATCATTCAGATCTCAGCTCAAATGTCACCTCCCCGGAGAAGCCTTCCCTGACTACTCATGCAAAGGAGCTCCTCACCATCAACTGTCCATCTCAGGACATTGTTTTATTTCCCTCCACTGAAGTCATTGTTCTTAGAATTTCTTAGTTGTTACCTTGTGTGTAGCCTGTCTGCTGTCACTACAGAGGAAGCTCCTCCTGGGCAGAGTCCGCCTGTCCTGTTAATTATTACAAGCCTCGATGCCTGACTCGTTAACCGTTTCCTGAATTAATTAGTGCTGCCCCCAGAATCATCTTCCTTAATCTTAGTTGAGACCCTTTCCCACGCTCCCTACCCCCCACGCCCCTTGAAGTTCTTCACGGCTCCCTGTTTCTGTACTGAGTAAAGTTTAAACATCTTGGCACAGTGTTCCCGACCTTCCTGGCTGGTTCCCATCTCCTTTCCGTGCTTCTCCTTATATGTGTGCTCTGTGTTGACCTTTGCTGTTCCTTGAACCTGTCCTGCCACTCCTGGAATGCCGAGTTTCTGCAGCACAGCACTCTGCAAGTCTTTCCTGGATCCCTCCAGCCTGGACTTCTCCCTCGTGCAAAGCCTTCAGCCTCCTGGTGTGTCTCCTGCAGGCTTCTTGCCCTCTCTAAAATGGGCTGGGATCCCAGCTCCCTGCCAACTGTCTCCACAATTGGGTGGCATGGTTCTTTGCACACATGGGCATGTGAGCACAAACCATCTATACATGTTATTGAAGTGGATTATAACTTAAGGGGTCCGTGACCTGGTGGTAGGGAGGTTGAGAGTCCTTTGGCTGCTGGGACATCTCCCCCTTTGTCATGTGTTTTACATGTGGATCCACCCAGGTACAGCACATACTTCATGCTGACATTTTATTATCCATTCGCAGACACGTGTATATACACAGGTGTCAGGATGGGTAAACGGGGCTTCCGTGCTTAGGAACTCTCGTGTTTAGGTCATAAGGCTTTGATTTAAACTCTTCTCTCAAATCCTTTGCTCTAATAAGGGGAAAAAGAGACATATAATAAGCATTATCATATCTAGTATTTATCGAGTTGTAAGGCCTGTTTTTGTGCTAGGCATTTAACGTGCACTGTAGTATTAATCTGCACAGCTGTTGTAGGAGAGAAGCATCATTGTAGGGACAGTGTCATACTCGAGAGCCACACGGGCTGGATTTGAATCTTGGCTCTGCTGCTTACGAACCATAGGACCTTGTCAATTACTTAACCTCCCCATGCCTCAGTTTCCCCATATGTGGTGTAGAGACAATAATAGTATCTAACTTTTGACGTTAGGAGGGTTCAGAAAGTTCCCAGCAGTTCCCTGGTCAGTCTATATATAAATGTTGTCATCATGATTAATTCCATTTTACTTATGAGCGCCACTATTCTACTATTGTTTCTGTTTTCCATGTGAAGAAATAGTAGCCCTGGAGAGATAACTTTCTTCCCCAAAGTCTCCCAGCTGGGAGCTAAGATTTGAATTAGGAAGTCCGACTCCAGAGTTGTGCCTTCTCTCCATTATGCTGCACTAGGTTTCTTTCTTTCTTTCTTTCTTTCTTTCTTTCTTTCTTTCTTTCTTTCTTTCTTTCTTTCTTTCTTTCTTTCTTCTTTCTTTCTTTCTTTCTTTCTTTCTTTTTCTTTCTTTCTTTCTTCTCTTTCTTTCTTCTTTTTTTTCTTCTTCTTTCTTTCTTTCTTTCTTTCTTTCTTTCTTTCTTTCTTTCTTTCTTTCTTTTTTTTTTTTTGCACTGTGTTTCATAAAGAGGGAGGAAGAGGGGAAAAAATGGGCAGATGTGCCCCATAATTTCAGGTGGGGTTAGCCAGGGTTGCCAGATAAAATACATGCTCCTGGTTAAATTTCAGATTAGCAAGAATTCTTTCATATAAGTGTGTCCCAAGTGAAAACAATTATTCACTGTTCATCTGCAACACAGATCCAACTGGGCACCCTATATTATTCTTTGCTAAATCAGGCAACCCTAGGTGAGACAACGAGCCAGACCGCTTACTCCTCTGTCTTCTGAATGTTGGCAGGGGCTGCTTCCTTAGCAGCTAGATCTGGGGGTGTTGATGATGGGGTGGGAGAGGCTTGACTAACTGGTGGGATTGTCCACCAACAGGCCAAAGTGGAGAGAACGCTGGTGGCTTGGTGGCTGGGTGACACAGAGATGCTTGCTTTGGGCAGCACCGTGTTCTTGCTGTCTGGCAATCAGCAAGAAGAGAAGTGGAGAAGTGGTGGAGAAGTCCAATAAGGATGCCTTCCCCCTTTTTTAGTGTCCATGGTATTAATGATTTTGGCACCCTGAAGGGTTCTGGGAGTCCTCCCTTACTTAGCTAGTCTGAATCTGCCTTGAAAGGACTGAAGGAATTAGTACACTCGTGCCTCTCCACTATTCACAGTAATGGGGCTGTGGAAGACAAATGGTGATCTCAAACCAAAAGTCTAACTATGATTTGACTTTGGAGCACCATGGTCTTTTTTAATGGGCTGCCAGGATCATTGCCAGAAGATGTTCCAATGCAGGGGGCGGCACCTCACACCCGTTGCTTGAGAAATGTTTGTTGAGTTGAGTTGCATTTGGAATGGGAACAGAAACTTAGGTTTGAAGCAGGACTGGGCTTGAGGGCCAACTTTGCCAGCTCTTTTCCCTCTGTTTTGGCAGAGCACTTTAGAATTGGGTTGTTCGTCAGTAAATTGGAAGCCCAGATGTGCCTTGGGTGATTTCTTTTTGCTTTGTCCTACAGTCTAGGGCTGCACCAGCGGAGACCTATGGTCACTGGGAATGCATGCTAAGAGGTCCTTTTGGGTATGATTAACATATTTGTCTAATACTGCTGGCACTTCGTGTTGAATAATGGCCTGTCAGCCCTCGGCGTAGGTGCAGACGCCCACCTGACTGAGCCACCCAGGCGTCCCTCTAAGAGTTTTCTAAAAAGGGATATAATTTGCATATGATAGCATGCCCAGATGTTACAGTGTCAGCCCCAGTGAGTTTTGACAATTGTATGTACTTGTATAACCGCCACCCAAAAGGAGGTTGAAAGTATTGTGTCACTCTAGGAAGAGCTTCTTTTACATAAGTTACTTCTTCCTCTCTTCCCAGGTAACTACTTTATGATTTTTATCACCGTATGGTTTGCATATTCTTGTGCTTAAAAGATTGCATTTAAATGATTGTATTTCAATACAAGAATAAATATATACATTTATTATATATGTATTTTTATATATTAAAATATATAAAATATATTTAGTGTTGTCGGGCTTCTTCACTCAACGTGATGATTTTGAGATTCATTCACATGTCTGTGATAGCAGCAGTTTTCCCCTTTTAATTGCTAAGGAATATTTCATTTTATAAGTATAATACAGTGTGTTTGTCATTCTCATATTTATGGACATTTGGGTTCTTTCCAGGTTTGGGCTATGAATAAAGCTATTGTGAACATTCTTGTGTAAGTCTTTGTGTGGACATGTTTTCATTTTTCTTGGGACAGCTAGCCAAGAGAGGAATTACTAGGTCATAAGGTTGATTTTTTTTTTTTAACAGATATGTTCTTTTTTTTTTTTTAAGATTTATTTATTTGAGAGAGAGAACACACACACAGTTGTGGGGAGGGACAGAGGGAGAGGGAGAGAGAGCATGTGAAGCAGACTCCCTGTTGAGCACAGAGCCTGACACAGGACTGGATCCCACAACCCTGAGATCATGACCTGAGCCAAAATCAAGAGACATTTGCCTCACTGACTGCGCCGCCCAGGTGCCACTTAAACTCATGGCTCATACGTTCTTTCCTGGTTTGGAGCCTGCATGCAAACTTGTAGACCAAGACCTTGCCCATCATTTTCACTGAGTGGGTGTAGCTAACCAGAGTCAGGTCATTCAAGCAGGTCTGCATCAATTAATGACTGTAATTGAAGCTAGATATAAATTATAATTTTGAGTTGTTATTTAGGTCTTTAAAATCATGTGAAGCAGGTCTATTATGAGAGCTTTTTGATAAAAGAAAATTAGGCACAGATATAGCCCCCATAGGAATTTGTTTCATGCTTGAGTCATGAGTAATAACTGACTGACAGGTTTGAAAGCTGGCTCATTGCAGATTACATGTGGCCACCCATCCTGGGTCACCCATCCTGGGTTTCTGGTGGGTGGCTCAGTATTGAATGGACAGAGCCAACCTCATCCTGGAGGGTTGCATGCAGATTTCTCCCTTCTTCCCAGTCCCAGTGCTTCCATTCCAGTCAGGAATAACTCCACCTGTTAGTTTCCAATCTAGACGAATCTGTTCCAGTAGATCATGAAGGGGCCTTGGCTTTTTTAGTTGAAAAATCCCAGGTGATTCTATTGTCCAACCAGAGTTGGAAACAACCTACCTGTGTCTTGAGTTCAAGCCATTCCACCTGGCTTCTCAATCATACCCAACTGTCTCTTGGGACCCCAACACATGCTGTCTCCTCCAGCTGGGCTGAGCACCTTGCAGTCCCCACAACATAAGCTTTAGCATGCTTGCCCCCCAGACTGCTAGAAGGTCCTAACCTTGTTTTCCTTCCCAAATCAGGTCCAACTTTCAAGAGCCCTTCACCACATTTCCTTTGATGTTTTACTTTTGTTTTTAAAATATTTAATTAATTTATTTAGAGAGAGAGAGAGAGAGCGTGTGCACATGTGCCTGGGAACAGGGCAGGGGGCAGAGGCAGAATGAGAGAGAGAGAGAGAGAGAGAGAGTGAAAGCGCGAATCTCAAGCAGATTCTAGACTGAGCACGGAGCCCAACATGGAGTTTGATCTCATGACCCTGAGATCATGACCTGAGCCGAAATCAAGAGTTGGACACTTAACCGACGAGCTACCCAGGCATCCCTTGATGTTTTACTTACTTACTTCTTACTTTTTTTTTTAAAGATTTTATTTATTTATTCCTTTATTTATTTATTTATTTATTTATTTATTTATTCCTAAGAGACAGAGACAGAGACAGAGAGAGAGGCAGAGACACAGGCAGAGGGAGAAGCAGGCTCCATGCAGGGAGCCTGATGTAGGACTCGATCCCCGGTCTCCAGGATCATCCCCTGGGCCGCAGGCGGCGCTAAACTGCTGAGCCACCCGGGCTGCCTGATGTTTTACTTTCGAACAGTGTTGCCATCCTCTGTTCTTGGGATGAAGTTGAGGCATCCTTTGTTTATTGTTTCAGATGCCTTCTCTACTTATTTCAGATACCTTCCATAGCCTGTCTTATTTCCGTACACAGCCTGCTCCTCCAAGGCACGACTCAGATCAGCTTTTGTACCTTTCTTCCTCTCTCCTAGCCCCCTAGGGTCCAGCGTAATGTTGGGCCTGTAATAGTCACTGATGAGGTACTTACTGATTGACTTTTAAAAAATCAATTTCCTATCTGATTTGGTGACAGAAGTTAGAGACATTCCTTGTGTACTTTCAGAGTAATTATTGCCTTGACTTTTATGAATTGCAAGTTTTGTGCCCAACTTTTTTTTTTTTAAGATTTTATTTATTTATTTGAGAATGAGAGAGAGAGTAAGACAGAGAAAGAGCGCACGAACAGCGGGAAGGAAGAAGAGGGAGAGGGAGAAGCAGACTGCCTGCTGAGCAGGGAGCCCAATGTAGGGCTGGATCCCAAGACCCCAGGATCATGACCTGAGCCGAAGGCAGATACTTAACTGACTGAGCCATCCAGGCGCCCCAAGTTTGTGCCTACTTCTTAATTCTACAGTGGCCTCAGAGGTTAGAATCCCCATCTGTTTGCCTCAACAAACATTTAAGTAGGACCTTCCCTGCAGCACAGCTTGAGGTGGGTGCTGTTATTTTGAACTCTGTACTCCCAGTGCACTTTTTTTTTAAGAGTTTTTTTTTTTTTAAGATTTATTTATTTATGATAGAGAGAGAGAGAGAGAGGCAGAGACCCAGGAGGAGGGAGAAGCAGGCTCCAGGCCGGGAGCCCGACGCGGTACTCGATCCCGGGACCCCAG